>NC_138568.1:9715042-10315042 GCF_947561715.1 Ascidia mentula
CGATGCCGCAACATCCACTGAGTCCGCAACGTCCGGAAGAGTCCGTCTCGCATTTGCTGCCAAATTTTATTCCGGTGAAAAATGAAAAAAAAAAAAAAATTTCCTGGTTTTTTTCCTACCGTTTTTGGCAGGCCATTCAAATTAGTTTGTTCACCACATGACGTCACAAACGGACCCATGACCCACCTCCCAACCCCCGACACGACTCCTCCTGACCGTAACAGGCGAATCCCCCCCGTAGAAACTTCGTTTCTACCTTACGTTTTGCTCTACATCAGAGGATTAGTAAAAGACGGGGATAGCGCGAACGCAGTCCCCACTAGCAGAAATTGTACGGCCGAGTTACCCACATTTGGGGTAATCGCAAGGGTCAGCTAAGCCTAAGTGCAATGGCTAAGCCTCGCCCTGGGCCCACCGCCGGCCTGATCACGGTGAAGGCCCCCGTCAGGTAAGTATGCTTTGCACAGCTTCTTGAGAGGTAGCATTTTTGTCGTCCGTCCTTGTGTTTGCCGCATTGTGCATTTCACGGCTTGTTTTATCTGGTCTCCGACAAGCACAACAACCAAATGTGCCGTTAAATTAATTGCTCTCCCGTCCTCCCTCTCTACCTCTCTTTCCTTGGCGTGTGCATACAGACGACACACACGCACTCATGGGATGCACCGCTGTTTCGTGCAATTGTTTTGCGAATGATTAACAGATGGTTATTCCCACATGTGTGGGAATGTGGGCCGTGCCTGGAGGTAGTGCAATACCAGGACAACCCGTGGGCAGGTCGAAGCAAGCTCCGGCACCGTGCCCCCTGTCCAAAAATCAGGTTAATACAAAGACATGCAAGCGAATCGCTTGCGTCCCAGGTATTAAACTGAGAAGAACAGATACTACACTTGATCTTAGCTCTAAAGAGCCGAGAAGCGATGCCGCAACATCCACTGAGTCCGCAACGTCCGGAAGAGTCCGTCTCGCATTTGCTGCCAAATTTTATTCCGGTGAAAAATGAAAAAAAAAAAAAAATTTCCTTGTTTTTTTCCTACCGTTTTTGGCAGGCCATTCAAATTAGTTTGTTCACCACATGACGTCACAAACGGACCCATGACCCACCTCCCAACCCCCGACACGACTCCTCCTGACCGTAACAGGCGAATCCCCCCCGTAGAAACTTCGTTTCTACCTTACGTTTTGCTCTACATCAGAGGATTAGTAAAAGACGGGGATAGCGCGAACGCAGTCCCCACTAGCAGAAATTGTACGGCCGAGTTACCCACATTTGGGGTAATCGCAAGGGTCAGCTAAGCCTAAGTGCAATGGCTAAGCCTCGCCCTGGGCCCACCGCCGGCCTGATCACGGTGAAGGCCCCCGTCAGGTAAGTATGCTTTGCACAGCTTCTTGAGAGGTAGCATTTTTGTCGTCCGTCCTTGTGTTTGCCGCATTGTGCATTTCACGGCTTGTTTTATCTGGTCTCCGACAAGCACAACAACCAAATGTGCCGTTAAATTAATTGCTCTCCCGTCCTCCCTCTCTACCTCTCTTTCCTTGGCGTGTGCATACAGACGACACACACGCACTCATGGGATGCACCGCTGTTTCGTGCAATTGTTTTGCGAATGATTAACAGATGGTTATTCCCACATGTGTGGGAATGTGGGCCGTGCCTGGAGGTAGTGCAATACCAGGACAACCCGTGGGCAGGTCGAAGCAAGCTCCGGCACCGTGCCCCCCTGTCCAAAAATCAGGTTAATACAAAGACATGCAAGCGAATCGCTTGCGTCCCAGGTATTAAACTGAGAAGAACAGATACTACACTTGATCTTAGCTCTAAAGAGCCGAGAAGCGATGCCGCAACATCCACTGAGTCCGCAACGTCCGGAAGAGTCCGTCTCGCATTTGCTGCCAAATTTTATTCCGGTGAAAAATGAAAAAAAAAAAAAAATTTCCTTGTTTTTTTCCTACCGTTTTTGGCAGGCCATTCAAATTAGTTTGTTCACCACATGACGTCACAAACGGACCCATGACCCACCTCCCAACCCCCGACACGACTCCTCCTGACCGTAACAGGCGAATCCCCCCCGTAGAAACTTCGTTTCTACCTTACGTTTTTGCTCTACATCAGAGGATTAGTAAAAGACGGGGATAGCGCGAACGCAGTCCCCACTAGCAGAAATTGTACGGCCGAGTTACCCACATTTGGGGTAATCGCAAGGGTCAGCTAAGCCTAAGTGCAATGGCTAAGCCTCGCCCTGGGCCCACCGCCGGCCTGATCACGGTGAAGGCCCCCGTCAGGTAAGTATGCTTTGCACAGCTTCTTGAGAGGTAGCATTTTTGTCGTCCGTCCTTGTGTTTGCCGCATTGTGCATTTCACGGCTTGTTTTATCTGGTCTCCGACAAGCACAACAACCAAATGTGCCGTTAAATTAATTGCTCTCCCGTCCTCCCTCTCTACCTCTCTTTCCTTGGCGTGTGCATACAGACGACACACACGCACTCATGGGATGCACCGCTGTTTCGTGCAATTGTTTTGCGAATGATTAACAGATGGTTATTCCCACATGTGTGGGAATGTGGGCCGTGCCTGGAGGTAGTGCAATACCAGGACAACCCGTGGGCAGGTCGAAGCAAGCTCCGGCACCGTGCCCCCTGTCCAAAAATCAGGTTAATACAAAGACATGCAAGCGAATCGCTTGCGTCCCAGGTATTAAACTGAGAAGAACAGATACTACACTTGATCTTAGCTCTAAAGAGCCGAGAAGCGATGCCGCAACATCCACTGAGTCCGCAACGTCCGGAAGAGTCCGTCTCGCATTTGCTGCCAAATTTTATTCCGGTGAAAAATGAAAAAAAAAAAAAAAATTTCCTTGTTTTTTTCCTACCGTTTTTGGCAGGCCATTCAAATTAGTTTGTTCACCACATGACGTCACAAACGGACCCATGACCCACCTCCCAACCCCCGACACGACTCCTCCTGACCGTAACAGGCGAATCCCCCCCGTAGAAACTTCGTTTCTACCTTACGTTTTGCTCTACATCAGAGGATTAGTAAAAGACGGGGATAGCGCGAACGCAGTCCCCACTAGCAGAAATTGTACGGCCGAGTTACCCACATTTGGGGTAATCGCAAGGGTCAGCTAAGCCTAAGTGCAATGGCTAAGCCTCGCCCTGGGCCCACCGCCGGCCTGATCACGGTGAAGGCCCCCGTCAGGTAAGTATGCTTTGCACAGCTTCTTGAGAGGTAGCATTTTTGTCGTCCGTCCTTGTGTTTGCCGCATTGTGCATTTCACGGCTTGTTTTATCTGGTCTCCGACAAGCACAACAACCAAATGTGCCGTTAAATTAATTGCTCTCCCGTCCTCCCTCTCTACCTCTCTTTCCTTGGCGTGTGCATACAGACGACACACACGCACTCATGGGATGCACCGCTGTTTCGTGCAATTGTTTTGCGAATGATTAACAGATGGTTATTCCCACATGTGTGGGAATGTGGGCCGTGCCTGGAGGTAGTGCAATACCAGGACAACCCGTGGGCAGGTCGAAGCAAGCTCCGGCACCGTGCCCCCTGTCCAAAAATCAGGTTAATACAAAGACATGCAAGCGAATCGCTTGCGTCCCAGGTATTAAACTGAGAAGAACAGATACTACACTTGATCTTAGCTCTAAAGAGCCGAGAAGCGATGCCGCAACATCCACTGAGTCCGCAACGTCCGGAAGAGTCCGTCTCGCATTTGCTGCCAAATTTTATTCCGGTGAAAAATGAAAAAAAAAAAAAAAATTTCCTTGTTTTTTTCCTACCGTTTTTGGCAGGCCATTCAAATTAGTTTGTTCACCACATGACGTCACAAACGGACCCATGACCCACCTCCCAACCCCCGACACGACTCCTCCTGACCGTAACAGGCGAATCCCCCCCGTAGAAACTTCGTTTCTACCTTACGTTTTGCTCTACATCAGAGGATTAGTAAAAGACGGGGATAGCGCGAACGCAGTCCCCACTAGCAGAAATTGTACGGCCGAGTTACCCACATTTGGGGTAATCGCAAGGGTCAGCTAAGCCTAAGTGCAATGGCTAAGCCTCGCCCTGGGCCCACCGCCGGCCTGATCACGGTGAAGGCCCCCGTCAGGTAAGTATGCTTTGCACAGCTTCTTGAGAGGTAGCATTTTTGTCGTCCGTCCTTGTGTTTGCCGCATTGTGCATTTCACGGCTTGTTTTATCTGGTCTCCGACAAGCACAACAACCAAATGTGCCGTTAAATTAATTGCTCTCCCGTCCTCCCTCTCTACCTCTCTTTCCTTGGCGTGTGCATACAGACGACACACACGCACTCATGGGATGCACCGCTGTTTCGTGCAATTGTTTTGCGAATGATTAACAGATGGTTATTCCCACATGTGTGGGAATGTGGGCCGTGCCTGGAGGTAGTGCAATACCAGGACAACCCGTGGGCAGGTCGAAGCAAGCTCCGGCACCGTGCCCCCTGTCCAAAAATCAGGTTAATACAAAGACATGCAAGCGAATCGCTTGCGTCCCAGGTATTAAACTGAGAAGAACAGATACTACACTTGATCTTAGCTCTAAAGAGCCGAGAAGCGATGCCGCAACATCCACTGAGTCCGCAACGTCCGGAAGAGTCCGTCTCGCATTTGCTGCCAAATTTTATTCCGGTGAAAAATGAAAAAAAAAAAAAAATTTCCTTGTTTTTTTCCTACCGTTTTTGGCAGGCCATTCAAATTAGTTTGTTCACCACATGACGTCACAAACGGACCCATGACCCACCTCCCAACCCCCGACACGACTCCTCCTGACCGTAACAGGCGAATCCCCCCCGTAGAAACTTCGTTTCTACCTTACGTTTTGCTCTACATCAGAGGATTAGTAAAAGACGGGGATAGCGCGAACGCAGTCCCCACTAGCAGAAATTGTACGGCCGAGTTACCCACATTTGGGGTAATCGCAAGGGTCAGCTAAGCCTAAGTGCAATGGCTAAGCCTCGCCCTGGGCCCACCGCCGGCCTGATCACGGTGAAGGCCCCCGTCAGGTAAGTATGCTTTGCACAGCTTCTTGAGAGGTAGCATTTTTGTCGTCCGTCCTTGTGTTTGCCGCATTGTGCATTTCACGGCTTGTTTTATCTGGTCTCCGACAAGCACAACAACCAAATGTGCCGTTAAATTAATTGCTCTCCCGTCCTCCCTCTCTACCTCTCTTTCCTTGGCGTGTGCATACAGACGACACACACGCACTCATGGGATGCACCGCTGTTTCGTGCAATTGTTTTGCGAATGATTAACAGATGGTTATTCCCACATGTGTGGGAATGTGGGCCGTGCCTGGAGGTAGTGCAATACCAGGACAACCCGTGGGCAGGTCGAAGCAAGCTCCGGCACCGTGCCCCCTGTCCAAAAATCAGGTTAATACAAAGACATGCAAGCGAATCGCTTGCGTCCCAGGTATTAAACTGAGAAGAACAGATACTACACTTGATCTTAGCTCTAAAGAGCCGAGAAGCGATGCCGCAACATCCACTGAGTCCGCAACGTCCGGAAGAGTCCGTCTCGCATTTGCTGCCAAATTTTATTCCGGTGAAAAATGAAAAAAAAAAAAAAATTTCCTTGTTTTTTTCCTACCGTTTTTGGCAGGCCATTCAAATTAGTTTGTTCACCACATGACGTCACAAACGGACCCATGACCCACCTCCCAACCCCCGACACGACTCCTCCTGACCGTAACAGGCGAATCCCCCCCGTAGAAACTTCGTTTCTACCTTACGTTTTGCTCTACATCAGAGGATTAGTAAAAGACGGGGATAGCGCGAACGCAGTCCCCACTAGCAGAAATTGTACGGCCGAGTTACCCACATTTGGGGTAATCGCAAGGGTCAGCTAAGCCTAAGTGCAATGGCTAAGCCTCGCCCTGGGCCCACCGCCGGCCTGATCACGGTGAAGGCCCCCGTCAGGTAAGTATGCTTTGCACAGCTTCTTGAGAGGTAGCATTTTTGTCGTCCGTCCTTGTGTTTGCCGCATTGTGCATTTCACGGCTTGTTTTATCTGGTCTCCGACAAGCACAACAACCAAATGTGCCGTTAAATTAATTGCTCTCCCGTCCTCCCTCTCTACCTCTCTTTCCTTGGCGTGTGCATACAGACGACACACACGCACTCATGGGATGCACCGCTGTTTCGTGCAATTGTTTTGCGAATGATTAACAGATGGTTATTCCCACATGTGTGGGAATGTGGGCCGTGCCTGGAGGTAGTGCAATACCAGGACAACCCGTGGGCAGGTCGAAGCAAGCTCCGGCACCGTGCCCCCTGTCCAAAAATCAGGTTAATACAAAGACATGCAAGCGAATCGCTTGCGTCCCAGGTATTAAACTGAGAAGAACAGATACTACACTTGATCTTAGCTCTAAAGAGCCGAGAAGCGATGCCGCAACATCCACTGAGTCCGCAACGTCCGGAAGAGTCCGTCTCGCATTTGCTGCCAAATTTTATTCCGGTGAAAAATGAAAAAAAAAAAAAAATTTCCTGGTTTTTTTCCTACCGTTTTTGGCAGGCCATTCAAATTAGTTTGTTCACCACATGACGTCACAAACGGACCCATGACCCACCTCCCAACCCCCGACACGACTCCTCCTGACCGTAACAGGCGAATCCCCCCCGTAGAAACTTCGTTTCTACCTTACGTTTTGCTCTACATCAGAGGATTAGTAAAAGACGGGGATAGCGCGAACGCAGTCCCCACTAGCAGAAATTGTACGGCCGAGTTACCCACATTTGGGGTAATCGCAAGGGTCAGCTAAGCCTAAGTGCAATGGCTAAGCCTCGCCCTGGGCCCACCGCCGGCCTGATCACGGTGAAGGCCCCCGTCAGGTAAGTATGCTTTGCACAGCTTCTTGAGAGGTAGCATTTTTGTCGTCCGTCCTTGTGTTTGCCGCATTGTGCATTTCACGGCTTGTTTTATCTGGTCTCCGACAAGCACAACAACCAAATGTGCCGTTAAATTAATTGCTCTCCCGTCCTCCCTCTCTACCTCTCTTTCCTTGGCGTGTGCATACAGACGACACACACGCACTCATGGGATGCACCGCTGTTTCGTGCAATTGTTTTGCGAATGATTAACAGATGGTTATTCCCACATGTGTGGGAATGTGGGCCGTGCCTGGAGGTAGTGCAATACCAGGACAACCCGTGGGCAGGTCGAAGCAAGCTCCGGCACCGTGCCCCCTGTCCAAAAATCAGGTTAATACAAAGACATGCAAGCGAATCGCTTGCGTCCCAGGTATTAAACTGAGAAGAACAGATACTACACTTGATCTTAGCTCTAAAGAGCCGAGAAGCGATGCCGCAACATCCACTGAGTCCGCAACGTCCGGAAGAGTCCGTCTCGCATTTGCTGCCAAATTTTATTCCGGTGAAAAATGAAAAAAAAAAAAAAATTTCCTGGTTTTTTTCCTACCGTTTTTGGCAGGCCATTCAAATTAGTTTGTTCACCACATGACGTCACAAACGGACCCATGACCCACCTCCCAACCCCCGACACGACTCCTCCTGACCGTAACAGGCGAATCCCCCCCGTAGAAACTTCGTTTCTACCTTACGTTTTGCTCTACATCAGAGGATTAGTAAAAGACGGGGATAGCGCGAACGCAGTCCCCACTAGCAGAAATTGTACGGCCGAGTTACCCACATTTGGGGTAATCGCAAGGGTCAGCTAAGCCTAAGTGCAATGGCTAAGCCTCGCCCTGGGCCCACCGCCGGCCTGATCACGGTGAAGGCCCCCGTCAGGTAAGTATGCTTTGCACAGCTTCTTGAGAGGTAGCATTTTTGTCGTCCGTCCTTGTGTTTGCCGCATTGTGCATTTCACGGCTTGTTTTATCTGGTCTCCGACAAGCACAACAACCAAATGTGCCGTTAAATTAATTGCTCTCCCGTCCTCCCTCTCTACCTCTCTTTCCTTGGCGTGTGCATACAGACGACACACACGCACTCATGGGATGCACCGCTGTTTCGTGCAATTGTTTTGCGAATGATTAACAGATGGTTATTCCCACATGTGTGGGAATGTGGGCCGTGCCTGGAGGTAGTGCAATACCAGGACAACCCGTGGGCAGGTCGAAGCAAGCTCCGGCACCGTGCCCCCTGTCCAAAAATCAGGTTAATACAAAGACATGCAAGCGAATCGCTTGCGTCCCAGGTATTAAACTGAGAAGAACAGATACTACACTTGATCTTAGCTCTAAAGAGCCGAGAAGCGATGCCGCAACATCCACTGAGTCCGCAACGTCCGGAAGAGTCCGTCTCGCATTTGCTGCCAAATTTTATTCCGGTGAAAAATGAAAAAAAAAAAAAAATTTCCTTGTTTTTTTCCTACCGTTTTTGGCAGGCCATTCAAATTAGTTTGTTCACCACATGACGTCACAAACGGACCCATGACCCACCTCCCAACCCCCGACACGACTCCTCCTGACCGTAACAGGCGAATCCCCCCCGTAGAAACTTCGTTTCTACCTTACGTTTTGCTCTACATCAGAGGATTAGTAAAAGACGGGGATAGCGCGAACGCAGTCCCCACTAGCAGAAATTGTACGGCCGAGTTACCCACATTTGGGGTAATCGCAAGGGTCAGCTAAGCCTAAGTGCAATGGCTAAGCCTCGCCCTGGGCCCACCGCCGGCCTGATCACGGTGAAGGCCCCCGTCAGGTAAGTATGCTTTGCACAGCTTCTTGAGAGGTAGCATTTTTGTCGTCCGTCCTTGTGTTTGCCGCATTGTGCATTTCACGGCTTGTTTTATCTGGTCTCCGACAAGCACAACAACCAAATGTGCCGTTAAATTAATTGCTCTCCCGTCCTCCCTCTCTACCTCTCTTTCCTTGGCGTGTGCATACAGACGACACACACGCACTCATGGGATGCACCGCTGTTTCGTGCAATTGTTTTGCGAATGATTAACAGATGGTTATTCCCACATGTGTGGGAATGTGGGCCGTGCCTGGAGGTAGTGCAATACCAGGACAACCCGTGGGCAGGTCGAAGCAAGCTCCGGCACCGTGCCCCCTGTCCAAAAATCAGGTTAATACAAAGACATGCAAGCGAATCGCTTGCGTCCCAGGTATTAAACTGAGAAGAACAGATACTACACTTGATCTTAGCTCTAAAGAGCCGAGAAGCGATGCCGCAACATCCACTGAGTCCGCAACGTCCGGAAGAGTCCGTCTCGCATTTGCTGCCAAATTTTATTCCGGTGAAAAATGAAAAAAAAAAAAAAATTTCCTTGTTTTTTTCCTACCGTTTTTGGCAGGCCATTCAAATTAGTTTGTTCACCACATGACGTCACAAACGGACCCATGACCCACCTCCCAACCCCCGACACGACTCCTCCTGACCGTAACAGGCGAATCCCCCCCGTAGAAACTTCGTTTCTACCTTACGTTTTGCTCTACATCAGAGGATTAGTAAAAGACGGGGATAGCGCGAACGCAGTCCCCACTAGCAGAAATTGTACGGCCGAGTTACCCACATTTGGGGTAATCGCAAGGGTCAGCTAAGCCTAAGTGCAATGGCTAAGCCTCGCCCTGGGCCCACCGCCGGCCTGATCACGGTGAAGGCCCCCGTCAGGTAAGTATGCTTTGCACAGCTTCTTGAGAGGTAGCATTTTTGTCGTCCGTCCTTGTGTTTGCCGCATTGTGCATTTCACGGCTTGTTTTATCTGGTCTCCGACAAGCACAACAACCAAATGTGCCGTTAAATTAATTGCTCTCCCGTCCTCCCTCTCTACCTCTCTTTCCTTGGCGTGTGCATACAGACGACACACACGCACTCATGGGATGCACCGCTGTTTCGTGCAATTGTTTTGCGAATGATTAACAGATGGTTATTCCCACATGTGTGGGAATGTGGGCCGTGCCTGGAGGTAGTGCAATACCAGGACAACCCGTGGGCAGGTCGAAGCAAGCTCCGGCACCGTGCCCCCTGTCCAAAAATCAGGTTAATACAAAGACATGCAAGCGAATCGCTTGCGTCCCAGGTATTAAACTGAGAAGAACAGATACTACACTTGATCTTAGCTCTAAAGAGCCGAGAAGCGATGCCGCAACATCCACTGAGTCCGCAACGTCCGGAAGAGTCCGTCTCGCATTTGCTGCCAAATTTTATTCCGGTGAAAAATGAAAAAAAAAAAAAAATTTCCTTGTTTTTTTCCTACCGTTTTTGGCAGGCCATTCAAATTAGTTTGTTCACCACATGACGTCACAAACGGACCCATGACCCACCTCCCAACCCCCGACACGACTCCTCCTGACCGTAACAGGCGAATCCCCCCCGTAGAAACTTCGTTTCTACCTTACGTTTTGCTCTACATCAGAGGATTAGTAAAAGACGGGGATAGCGCGAACGCAGTCCCCACTAGCAGAAATTGTACGGCCGAGTTACCCACATTTGGGGTAATCGCAAGGGTCAGCTAAGCCTAAGTGCAATGGCTAAGCCTCGCCCTGGGCCCACCGCCGGCCTGATCACGGTGAAGGCCCCCGTCAGGTAAGTATGCTTTGCACAGCTTCTTGAGAGGTAGCATTTTTGTCGTCCGTCCTTGTGTTTGCCGCATTGTGCATTTCACGGCTTGTTTTATCTGGTCTCCGACAAGCACAACAACCAAATGTGCCGTTAAATTAATTGCTCTCCCGTCCTCCCTCTCTACCTCTCTTTCCTTGGCGTGTGCATACAGACGACACACACGCACTCATGGGATGCACCGCTGTTTCGTGCAATTGTTTTGCGAATGATTAACAGATGGTTATTCCCACATGTGTGGGAATGTGGGCCGTGCCTGGAGGTAGTGCAATACCAGGACAACCCGTGGGCAGGTCGAAGCAAGCTCCGGCACCGTGCCCCCTGTCCAAAAATCAGGTTAATACAAAGACATGCAAGCGAATCGCTTGCGTCCCAGGTATTAAACTGAGAAGAACAGATACTACACTTGATCTTAGCTCTAAAGAGCCGAGAAGCGATGCCGCAACATCCACTGAGTCCGCAACGTCCGGAAGAGTCCGTCTCGCATTTGCTGCCAAATTTTATTCCGGTGAAAAATGAAAAAAAAAAAAAAATTTCCTGGTTTTTTTCCTACCGTTTTTGGCAGGCCATTCAAATTAGTTTGTTCACCACATGACGTCACAAACGGACCCATGACCCACCTCCCAACCCCCGACACGACTCCTCCTGACCGTAACAGGCGAATCCCCCCCGTAGAAACTTCGTTTCTACCTTACGTTTTGCTCTACATCAGAGGATTAGTAAAAGACGGGGATAGCGCGAACGCAGTCCCCACTAGCAGAAATTGTACGGCCGAGTTACCCACATTTGGGGTAATCGCAAGGGTCAGCTAAGCCTAAGTGCAATGGCTAAGCCTCGCCCTGGGCCCACCGCCGGCCTGATCACGGTGAAGGCCCCCGTCAGGTAAGTATGCTTTGCACAGCTTCTTGAGAGGTAGCATTTTTGTCGTCCGTCCTTGTGTTTGCCGCATTGTGCATTTCACGGCTTGTTTTATCTGGTCTCCGACAAGCACAACAACCAAATGTGCCGTTAAATTAATTGCTCTCCCGTCCTCCCTCTCTACCTCTCTTTCCTTGGCGTGTGCATACAGACGACACACACGCACTCATGGGATGCACCGCTGTTTCGTGCAATTGTTTTGCGAATGATTAACAGATGGTTATTCCCACATGTGTGGGAATGTGGGCCGTGCCTGGAGGTAGTGCAATACCAGGACAACCCGTGGGCAGGTCGAAGCAAGCTCCGGCACCGTGCCCCCTGTCCAAAAATCAGGTTAATACAAAGACATGCAAGCGAATCGCTTGCGTCCCAGGTATTAAACTGAGAAGAACAGATACTACACTTGATCTTAGCTCTAAAGAGCCGAGAAGCGATGCCGCAACATCCACTGAGTCCGCAACGTCCGGAAGAGTCCGTCTCGCATTTGCTGCCAAATTTTATTCCGGTGAAAAATGAAAAAAAAAAAAAAATTTCCTGGTTTTTTTCCTACCGTTTTTGGCAGGCCATTCAAATTAGTTTGTTCACCACATGACGTCACAAACGGACCCATGACCCACCTCCCAACCCCCGACACGACTCCTCCTGACCGTAACAGGCGAATCCCCCCCGTAGAAACTTCGTTTCTACCTTACGTTTTGCTCTACATCAGAGGATTAGTAAAAGACGGGGATAGCGCGAACGCAGTCCCCACTAGCAGAAATTGTACGGCCGAGTTACCCACATTTGGGGTAATCGCAAGGGTCAGCTAAGCCTAAGTGCAATGGCTAAGCCTCGCCCTGGGCCCACCGCCGGCCTGATCACGGTGAAGGCCCCCGTCAGGTAAGTATGCTTTGCACAGCTTCTTGAGAGGTAGCATTTTTGTCGTCCGTCCTTGTGTTTGCCGCATTGTGCATTTCACGGCTTGTTTTATCTGGTCTCCGACAAGCACAACAACCAAATGTGCCGTTAAATTAATTGCTCTCCCGTCCTCCCTCTCTACCTCTCTTTCCTTGGCGTGTGCATACAGACGACACACACGCACTCATGGGATGCACCGCTGTTTCGTGCAATTGTTTTGCGAATGATTAACAGATGGTTATTCCCACATGTGTGGGAATGTGGGCCGTGCCTGGAGGTAGTGCAATACCAGGACAACCCGTGGGCAGGTCGAAGCAAGCTCCGGCACCGTGCCCCCTGTCCAAAAATCAGGTTAATACAAAGACATGCAAGCGAATCGCTTGCGTCCCAGGTATTAAACTGAGAAGAACAGATACTACACTTGATCTTAGCTCTAAAGAGCCGAGAAGCGATGCCGCAACATCCACTGAGTCCGCAACGTCCGGAAGAGTCCGTCTCGCATTTGCTGCCAAATTTTATTCCGGTGAAAAATGAAAAAAAAAAAAAAATTTCCTGGTTTTTTTCCTACCGTTTTTGGCAGGCCATTCAAATTAGTTTGTTCACCACATGACGTCACAAACGGACCCATGACCCACCTCCCAACCCCCGACACGACTCCTCCTGACCGTAACAGGCGAATCCCCCCCGTAGAAACTTCGTTTCTACCTTACGTTTTGCTCTACATCAGAGGATTAGTAAAAGACGGGGATAGCGCGAACGCAGTCCCCACTAGCAGAAATTGTACGGCCGAGTTACCCACATTTGGGGTAATCGCAAGGGTCAGCTAAGCCTAAGTGCAATGGCTAAGCCTCGCCCTGGGCCCACCGCCGGCCTGATCACGGTGAAGGCCCCCGTCAGGTAAGTATGCTTTGCACAGCTTCTTGAGAGGTAGCATTTTTGTCGTCCGTCCTTGTGTTTGCCGCATTGTGCATTTCACGGCTTGTTTTATCTGGTCTCCGACAAGCACAACAACCAAATGTGCCGTTAAATTAATTGCTCTCCCGTCCTCCCTCTCTACCTCTCTTTCCTTGGCGTGTGCATACAGACGACACACACGCACTCATGGGATGCACCGCTGTTTCGTGCAATTGTTTTGCGAATGATTAACAGATGGTTATTCCCACATGTGTGGGAATGTGGGCCGTGCCTGGAGGTAGTGCAATACCAGGACAACCCGTGGGCAGGTCGAAGCAAGCTCCGGCACCGTGCCCCCTGTCCAAAAATCAGGTTAATACAAAGACATGCAAGCGAATCGCTTGCGTCCCAGGTATTAAACTGAGAAGAACAGACTTTGACTCTACACCTCGTTTATTGAAAGTTTTACACAAGTGCGAAAAAATTCAACATTGCGGAGGCATCGCCGTATTCTGAAATCGCGTTGCACGCACGGCCTCCACCGCCCCAGGGCGGTGGGTGATATAATATCCAGGTTTGTTCGGTTTAGAGCCGAGAAGCGATGCCGCAACATCCACTGAGTCCGCAACGTCCGGAAGAGTCCGTCTCGCATTTGCTGCCAAATTTTATTCCGGTGAAAAATGAAAAAAAAAAACAAATTTCCTGGTTTTTTTCCTACCGTTTTTGGCAGGCCATTCAAATTAGTTTGTTCACCACATGACGTCACAAACGGACCCATGACCCACCTCCCAACCCCCGACACGACTCCTCCTGACCGTAACAGGCGAATCCCCCCCGTAGAAACTTCGTTTCTACCTTACGTTTTGCTCTACATCAGAGGATTAGTAAAAGACGGGGATAGCGCGAACGCAGTCCCCACTAGCAGAAATTGTACGGCCGAGTTACCCACATTTGGGGTAATCGCAAGGGTCAGCTAAGCCTAAGTGCAATGGCTAAGCCTCGCCCTGGGCCCACCGCCGGCCTGATCACGGTGAAGGCCCCCGTCAGGTAAGTATGCTTTGCACAGCTTCTTGAGAGGTAGCATTTTTGTCGTCCGTCCTTGTGTTTGCCGCATTGTGCATTTCACGGCTTGTTTTATCTGGTCTCCGACAAGCACAACAACCAAATGTGCCGTTAAATTAATTGCTCTCCCGTCCTCCCTCTCTACCTCTCTTTCCTTGGCGTGTGCATACAGACGACACACACGCACTCATGGGATGCACCGCTGTTTCGTGCAATTGTTTTGCGAATGATTAACAGATGGTTATTCCCACATGTGTGGGAATGTGGGCCGTGCCTGGAGGTAGTGCAATACCAGGACAACCCGTGGGCAGGTCGAAGCAAGCTCCGGCACCGTGCCCCCTGTCCAAAAATCAGGTTAATACAAAGACATGCAAGCGAATCGCTTGCGTCCCAGGTATTAAACTGAGAAGAACAGATACTACACTTGATCTTAGCTCTAAAGAGCCGAGAAGCGATGCCGCAACATCCACTGAGTCCGCAACGTCCGGAAGAGTCCGTCTCGCATTTGCTGCCAAATTTTATTCCGGTGAAAAATGAAAAAAAAAAAAAAATTTCCTGGTTTTTTTCCTACCGTTTTTGGCAGGCCATTCAAATTAGTTTGTTCACCACATGACGTCACAAACGGACCCATGACCCACCTCCCAACCCCCGACACGACTCCTCCTGACCGTAACAGGCGAATCCCCCCCGTAGAAACTTCGTTTCTACCTTACGTTTTGCTCTACATCAGAGGATTAGTAAAAGACGGGGATAGCGCGAACGCAGTCCCCACTAGCAGAAATTGTACGGCCGAGTTACCCACATTTGGGGTAATCGCAAGGGTCAGCTAAGCCTAAGTGCAATGGCTAAGCCTCGCCCTGGGCCCACCGCCGGCCTGATCACGGTGAAGGCCCCCGTCAGGTAAGTATGCTTTGCACAGCTTCTTGAGAGGTAGCATTTTTGTCGTCCGTCCTTGTGTTTGCCGCATTGTGCATTTCACGGCTTGTTTTATCTGGTCTCCGACAAGCACAACAACCAAATGTGCCGTTAAATTAATTGCTCTCCCGTCCTCCCTCTCTACCTCTCTTTCCTTGGCGTGTGCATACAGACGACACACACGCACTCATGGGATGCACCGCTGTTTCGTGCAATTGTTTTGCGAATGATTAACAGATGGTTATTCCCACATGTGTGGGAATGTGGGCCGTGCCTGGAGGTAGTGCAATACCAGGACAACCCGTGGGCAGGTCGAAGCAAGCTCCGGCACCGTGCCCCCTGTCCAAAAATCAGGTTAATACAAAGACATGCAAGCGAATCGCTTGCGTCCCAGGTATTAAACTGAGAAGAACAGATACTACACTTGATCTTAGCTCTAAAGAGCCGAGAAGCGATGCCGCAACATCCACTGAGTCCGCAACGTCCGGAAGAGTCCGTCTCGCATTTGCTGCCAAATTTTATTCCGGTGAAAAATGAAAAAAAAAAAAAAATTTCCTGGTTTTTTTCCTACCGTTTTTGGCAGGCCATTCAAATTAGTTTGTTCACCACATGACGTCACAAACGGACCCATGACCCACCTCCCAACCCCCGACACGACTCCTCCTGACCGTAACAGGCGAATCCCCCCCGTAGAAACTTCGTTTCTACCTTACGTTTTGCTCTACATCAGAGGATTAGTAAAAGACGGGGATAGCGCGAACGCAGTCCCCACTAGCAGAAATTGTACGGCCGAGTTACCCACATTTGGGGTAATCGCAAGGGTCAGCTAAGCCTAAGTGCAATGGCTAAGCCTCGCCCTGGGCCCACCGCCGGCCTGATCACGGTGAAGGCCCCCGTCAGGTAAGTATGCTTTGCACAGCTTCTTGAGAGGTAGCATTTTTGTCGTCCGTCCTTGTGTTTGCCGCATTGTGCATTTCACGGCTTGTTTTATCTGGTCTCCGACAAGCACAACAACCAAATGTGCCGTTAAATTAATTGCTCTCCCGTCCTCCCTCTCTACCTCTCTTTCCTTGGCGTGTGCATACAGACGACACACACGCACTCATGGGATGCACCGCTGTTTCGTGCAATTGTTTTGCGAATGATTAACAGATGGTTATTCCCACATGTGTGGGAATGTGGGCCGTGCCTGGAGGTAGTGCAATACCAGGACAACCCGTGGGCAGGTCGAAGCAAGCTCCGGCACCGTGCCCCCTGTCCAAAAATCAGGTTAATACAAAGACATGCAAGCGAATCGCTTGCGTCCCAGGTATTAAACTGAGAAGAACAGATACTACACTTGATCTTAGCTCTAAAGAGCCGAGAAGCGATGCCGCAACATCCACTGAGTCCGCAACGTCCGGAAGAGTCCGTCTCGCATTTGCTGCCAAATTTTATTCCGGTGAAAAATGAAAAAAAAAAAAAAATTTCCTGGTTTTTTTCCTACCGTTTTTGGCAGGCCATTCAAATTAGTTTGTTCACCACATGACGTCACAAACGGACCCATGACCCACCTCCCAACCCCCGACACGACTCCTCCTGACCGTAACAGGCGAATCCCCCCCGTAGAAACTTCGTTTCTACCTTACGTTTTGCTCTACATCAGAGGATTAGTAAAAGACGGGGATAGCGCGAACGCAGTCCCCACTAGCAGAAATTGTACGGCCGAGTTACCCACATTTGGGGTAATCGCAAGGGTCAGCTAAGCCTAAGTGCAATGGCTAAGCCTCGCCCTGGGCCCACCGCCGGCCTGATCACGGTGAAGGCCCCCGTCAGGTAAGTATGCTTTGCACAGCTTCTTGAGAGGTAGCATTTTTGTCGTCCGTCCTTGTGTTTGCCGCATTGTGCATTTCACGGCTTGTTTTATCTGGTCTCCGACAAGCACAACAACCAAATGTGCCGTTAAATTAATTGCTCTCCCGTCCTCCCTCTCTACCTCTCTTTCCTTGGCGTGTGCATACAGACGACACACACGCACTCATGGGATGCACCGCTGTTTCGTGCAATTGTTTTGCGAATGATTAACAGATGGTTATTCCCACATGTGTGGGAATGTGGGCCGTGCCTGGAGGTAGTGCAATACCAGGACAACCCGTGGGCAGGTCGAAGCAAGCTCCGGCACCGTGCCCCCTGTCCAAAAATCAGGTTAATACAAAGACATGCAAGCGAATCGCTTGCGTCCCAGGTATTAAACTGAGAAGAACAGATACTACACTTGATCTTAGCTCTAAAGAGCCGAGAAGCGATGCCGCAACATCCACTGAGTCCGCAACGTCCGGAAGAGTCCGTCTCGCATTTGCTGCCAAATTTTATTCCGGTGAAAAATGAAAAAAAAAAAAAAATTTCCTGGTTTTTTTCCTACCGTTTTTGGCAGGCCATTCAAATTAGTTTGTTCACCACATGACGTCACAAACGGACCCATGACCCACCTCCCAACCCCCGACACGACTCCTCCTGACCGTAACAGGCGAATCCCCCCCGTAGAAACTTCGTTTCTACCTTACGTTTTGCTCTACATCAGAGGATTAGTAAAAGACGGGGATAGCGCGAACGCAGTCCCCACTAGCAGAAATTGTACGGCCGAGTTACCCACATTTGGGGTAATCGCAAGGGTCAGCTAAGCCTAAGTGCAATGGCTAAGCCTCGCCCTGGGCCCACCGCCGGCCTGATCACGGTGAAGGCCCCCGTCAGGTAAGTATGCTTTGCACAGCTTCTTGAGAGGTAGCATTTTTGTCGTCCGTCCTTGTGTTTGCCGCATTGTGCATTTCACGGCTTGTTTTATCTGGTCTCCGACAAGCACAACAACCAAATGTGCCGTTAAATTAATTGCTCTCCCGTCCTCCCTCTCTACCTCTCTTTCCTTGGCGTGTGCATACAGACGACACACACGCACTCATGGGATGCACCGCTGTTTCGTGCAATTGTTTTGCGAATGATTAACAGATGGTTATTCCCACATGTGTGGGAATGTGGGCCGTGCCTGGAGGTAGTGCAATACCAGGACAACCCGTGGGCAGGTCGAAGCAAGCTCCGGCACCGTGCCCCCTGTCCAAAAATCAGGTTAATACAAAGACATGCAAGCGAATCGCTTGCGTCCCAGGTATTAAACTGAGAAGAACAGATACTACACTTGATCTTAGCTCTAAAGAGCCGAGAAGCGATGCCGCAACATCCACTGAGTCCGCAACGTCCGGAAGAGTCCGTCTCGCATTTGCTGCCAAATTTTATTCCGGTGAAAAATGAAAAAAAAAAAAAAATTTCCTGGTTTTTTTCCTACCGTTTTTGGCAGGCCATTCAAATTAGTTTGTTCACCACATGACGTCACAAACGGACCCATGACCCACCTCCCAACCCCCGACACGACTCCTCCTGACCGTAACAGGCGAATCCCCCCCGTAGAAACTTCGTTTCTACCTTACGTTTTGCTCTACATCAGAGGATTAGTAAAAGACGGGGATAGCGCGAACGCAGTCCCCACTAGCAGAAATTGTACGGCCGAGTTACCCACATTTGGGGTAATCGCAAGGGTCAGCTAAGCCTAAGTGCAATGGCTAAGCCTCGCCCTGGGCCCACCGCCGGCCTGATCACGGTGAAGGCCCCCGTCAGGTAAGTATGCTTTGCACAGCTTCTTGAGAGGTAGCATTTTTGTCGTCCGTCCTTGTGTTTGCCGCATTGTGCATTTCACGGCTTGTTTTATCTGGTCTCCGACAAGCACAACAACCAAATGTGCCGTTAAATTAATTGCTCTCCCGTCCTCCCTCTCTACCTCTCTTTCCTTGGCGTGTGCATACAGACGACACACACGCACTCATGGGATGCACCGCTGTTTCGTGCAATTGTTTTGCGAATGATTAACAGATGGTTATTCCCACATGTGTGGGAATGTGGGCCGTGCCTGGAGGTAGTGCAATACCAGGACAACCCGTGGGCAGGTCGAAGCAAGCTCCGGCACCGTGCCCCCTGTCCAAAAATCAGGTTAATACAAAGACATGCAAGCGAATCGCTTGCGTCCCAGGTATTAAACTGAGAAGAACAGATACTACACTTGATCTTAGCTCTAAAGAGCCGAGAAGCGATGCCGCAACATCCACTGAGTCCGCAACGTCCGGAAGAGTCCGTCTCGCATTTGCTGCCAAATTTTATTCCGGTGAAAAATGAAAAAAAAAAAAAAATTTCCTGGTTTTTTTCCTACCGTTTTTGGCAGGCCATTCAAATTAGTTTGTTCACCACATGACGTCACAAACGGACCCATGACCCACCTCCCAACCCCCGACACGACTCCTCCTGACCGTAACAGGCGAATCCCCCCCGTAGAAACTTCGTTTCTACCTTACGTTTTGCTCTACATCAGAGGATTAGTAAAAGACGGGGATAGCGCGAACGCAGTCCCCACTAGCAGAAATTGTACGGCCGAGTTACCCACATTTGGGGTAATCGCAAGGGTCAGCTAAGCCTAAGTGCAATGGCTAAGCCTCGCCCTGGGCCCACCGCCGGCCTGATCACGGTGAAGGCCCCCGTCAGGTAAGTATGCTTTGCACAGCTTCTTGAGAGGTAGCATTTTTGTCGTCCGTCCTTGTGTTTGCCGCATTGTGCATTTCACGGCTTGTTTTATCTGGTCTCCGACAAGCACAACAACCAAATGTGCCGTTAAATTAATTGCTCTCCCGTCCTCCCTCTCTACCTCTCTTTCCTTGGCGTGTGCATACAGACGACACACACGCACTCATGGGATGCACCGCTGTTTCGTGCAATTGTTTTGCGAATGATTAACAGATGGTTATTCCCACATGTGTGGGAATGTGGGCCGTGCCTGGAGGTAGTGCAATACCAGGACAACCCGTGGGCAGGTCGAAGCAAGCTCCGGCACCGTGCCCCCTGTCCAAAAATCAGGTTAATACAAAGACATGCAAGCGAATCGCTTGCGTCCCAGGTATTAAACTGAGAAGAACAGATACTACACTTGATCTTAGCTCTAAAGAGCCGAGAAGCGATGCCGCAACATCCACTGAGTCCGCAACGTCCGGAAGAGTCCGTCTCGCATTTGCTGCCAAATTTTATTCCGGTGAAAAATGAAAAAAAAAAAAAAATTTCCTGGTTTTTTTCCTACCGTTTTTGGCAGGCCATTCAAATTAGTTTGTTCACCACATGACGTCACAAACGGACCCATGACCCACCTCCCAACCCCCGACACGACTCCTCCTGACCGTAACAGGCGAATCCCCCCCGTAGAAACTTCGTTTCTACCTTACGTTTTGCTCTACATCAGAGGATTAGTAAAAGACGGGGATAGCGCGAACGCAGTCCCCACTAGCAGAAATTGTACGGCCGAGTTACCCACATTTGGGGTAATCGCAAGGGTCAGCTAAGCCTAAGTGCAATGGCTAAGCCTCGCCCTGGGCCCACCGCCGGCCTGATCACGGTGAAGGCCCCCGTCAGGTAAGTATGCTTTGCACAGCTTCTTGAGAGGTAGCATTTTTGTCGTCCGTCCTTGTGTTTGCCGCATTGTGCATTTCACGGCTTGTTTTATCTGGTCTCCGACAAGCACAACAACCAAATGTGCCGTTAAATTAATTGCTCTCCCGTCCTCCCTCTCTACCTCTCTTTCCTTGGCGTGTGCATACAGACGACACACACGCACTCATGGGATGCACCGCTGTTTCGTGCAATTGTTTTGCGAATGATTAACAGATGGTTATTCCCACATGTGTGGGAATGTGGGCCGTGCCTGGAGGTAGTGCAATACCAGGACAACCCGTGGGCAGGTCGAAGCAAGCTCCGGCACCGTGCCCCCTGTCCAAAAATCAGGTTAATACAAAGACATGCAAGCGAATCGCTTGCGTCCCAGGTATTAAACTGAGAAGAACAGATACTACACTTGATCTTAGCTCTAAAGAGCCGAGAAGCGATGCCGCAACATCCACTGAGTCCGCAACGTCCGGAAGAGTCCGTCTCGCATTTGCTGCCAAATTTTATTCCGGTGAAAAATGAAAAAAAAAAAAAAATTTCCTGGTTTTTTTCCTACCGTTTTTGGCAGGCCATTCAAATTAGTTTGTTCACCACATGACGTCACAAACGGACCCATGACCCACCTCCCAACCCCCGACACGACTCCTCCTGACCGTAACAGGCGAATCCCCCCCGTAGAAACTTCGTTTCTACCTTACGTTTTGCTCTACATCAGAGGATTAGTAAAAGACGGGGATAGCGCGAACGCAGTCCCCACTAGCAGAAATTGTACGGCCGAGTTACCCACATTTGGGGTAATCGCAAGGGTCAGCTAAGCCTAAGTGCAATGGCTAAGCCTCGCCCTGGGCCCACCGCCGGCCTGATCACGGTGAAGGCCCCCGTCAGGTAAGTATGCTTTGCACAGCTTCTTGAGAGGTAGCATTTTTGTCGTCCGTCCTTGTGTTTGCCGCATTGTGCATTTCACGGCTTGTTTTATCTGGTCTCCGACAAGCACAACAACCAAATGTGCCGTTAAATTAATTGCTCTCCCGTCCTCCCTCTCTACCTCTCTTTCCTTGGCGTGTGCATACAGACGACACACACGCACTCATGGGATGCACCGCTGTTTCGTGCAATTGTTTTGCGAATGATTAACAGATGGTTATTCCCACATGTGTGGGAATGTGGGCCGTGCCTGGAGGTAGTGCAATACCAGGACAACCCGTGGGCAGGTCGAAGCAAGCTCCGGCACCGTGCCCCCTGTCCAAAAATCAGGTTAATACAAAGACATGCAAGCGAATCGCTTGCGTCCCAGGTATTAAACTGAGAAGAACAGATACTACACTTGATCTTAGCTCTAAAGAGCCGAGAAGCGATGCCGCAACATCCACTGAGTCCGCAACGTCCGGAAGAGTCCGTCTCGCATTTGCTGCCAAATTTTATTCCGGTGAAAAATGAAAAAAAAAAAAAAATTTCCTGGTTTTTTTCCTACCGTTTTTGGCAGGCCATTCAAATTAGTTTGTTCACCACATGACGTCACAAACGGACCCATGACCCACCTCCCAACCCCCGACACGACTCCTCCTGACCGTAACAGGCGAATCCCCCCCGTAGAAACTTCGTTTCTACCTTACGTTTTGCTCTACATCAGAGGATTAGTAAAAGACGGGGATAGCGCGAACGCAGTCCCCACTAGCAGAAATTGTACGGCCGAGTTACCCACATTTGGGGTAATCGCAAGGGTCAGCTAAGCCTAAGTGCAATGGCTAAGCCTCGCCCTGGGCCCACCGCCGGCCTGATCACGGTGAAGGCCCCCGTCAGGTAAGTATGCTTTGCACAGCTTCTTGAGAGGTAGCATTTTTGTCGTCCGTCCTTGTGTTTGCCGCATTGTGCATTTCACGGCTTGTTTTATCTGGTCTCCGACAAGCACAACAACCAAATGTGCCGTTAAATTAATTGCTCTCCCGTCCTCCCTCTCTACCTCTCTTTCCTTGGCGTGTGCATACAGACGACGCACACGCACTCATGGGATGCACCGCTGTTTCGTGCAATTGTTTTGCGAATGATTAACAGATGGTTATTCCCACATGTGTGGGAATGTGGGCCGTGCCTGGAGGTAGTGCAATACCAGGACAACCCGTGGGCAGGTCGAAGCAAGCTCCGGCACCGTGCCCCCTGTCCAAAAATCAGGTTAATACAAAGACATGCAAGCGAATCGCTTGCGTCCCAGGTATTAAACTGAGAAGAACAGATACTACACTTGATCTTAGCTCTAAAGAGCCGAGAAGCGATGCCGCAACATCCACTGAGTCCGCAACGTCCGGAAGAGTCCGTCTCGCATTTGCTGCCAAATTTTATTCCGGTGAAAAATGAAAAAAAAAAAAAAATTTCCTGGTTTTTTTCCTACCGTTTTTGGCAGGCCATTCAAATTAGTTTGTTCACCACATGACGTCACAAACGGACCCATGACCCACCTCCCAACCCCCGACACGACTCCTCCTGACCGTAACAGGCGAATCCCCCCCGTAGAAACTTCGTTTCTACCTTACGTTTTGCTCTACATCAGAGGATTAGTAAAAGACGGGGATAGCGCGAACGCAGTCCCCACTAGCAGAAATTGTACGGCCGAGTTACCCACATTTGGGGTAATCGCAAGGGTCAGCTAAGCCTAAGTGCAATGGCTAAGCCTCGCCCTGGGCCCACCGCCGGCCTGATCACGGTGAAGGCCCCCGTCAGGTAAGTATGCTTTGCACAGCTTCTTGAGAGGTAGCATTTTTGTCGTCCGTCCTTGTGTTTGCCGCATTGTGCATTTCACGGCTTGTTTTATCTGGTCTCCGACAAGCACAACAACCAAATGTGCCGTTAAATTAATTGCTCTCCCGTCCTCCCTCTCTACCTCTCTTTCCTTGGCGTGTGCATACAGACGACACACACGCACTCATGGGATGCACCGCTGTTTCGTGCAATTGTTTTGCGAATGATTAACAGATGGTTATTCCCACATGTGTGGGAATGTGGGCCGTGCCTGGAGGTAGTGCAATACCAGGACAACCCGTGGGCAGGTCGAAGCAAGCTCCGGCACCGTGCCCCCTGTCCAAAAATCAGGTTAATACAAAGACATGCAAGCGAATCGCTTGCGTCCCAGGTATTAAACTGAGAAGAACAGATACTACACTTGATCTTAGCTCTAAAGAGCCGAGAAGCGATGCCGCAACATCCACTGAGTCCGCAACGTCCGGAAGAGTCCGTCTCGCATTTGCTGCCAAATTTTATTCCGGTGAAAAATGAAAAAAAAAAAAAAATTTCCTGGTTTTTTTCCTACCGTTTTTGGCAGGCCATTCAAATTAGTTTGTTCACCACATGACGTCACAAACGGACCCATGACCCACCTCCCAACCCCCGACACGACTCCTCCTGACCGTAACAGGCGAATCCCCCCCGTAGAAACTTCGTTTCTACCTTACGTTTTGCTCTACATCAGAGGATTAGTAAAAGACGGGGATAGCGCGAACGCAGTCCCCACTAGCAGAAATTGTACGGCCGAGTTACCCACATTTGGGGTAATCGCAAGGGTCAGCTAAGCCTAAGTGCAATGGCTAAGCCTCGCCCTGGGCCCACCGCCGGCCTGATCACGGTGAAGGCCCCCGTCAGGTAAGTATGCTTTGCACAGCTTCTTGAGAGGTAGCATTTTTGTCGTCCGTCCTTGTGTTTGCCGCATTGTGCATTTCACGGCTTGTTTTATCTGGTCTCCGACAAGCACAACAACCAAATGTGCCGTTAAATTAATTGCTCTCCCGTCCTCCCTCTCTACCTCTCTTTCCTTGGCGTGTGCATACAGACGACACACACGCACTCATGGGATGCACCGCTGTTTCGTGCAATTGTTTTGCGAATGATTAACAGATGGTTATTCCCACATGTGTGGGAATGTGGGCCGTGCCTGGAGGTAGTGCAATACCAGGACAACCCGTGGGCAGGTCGAAGCAAGCTCCGGCACCGTGCCCCCTGTCCAAAAATCAGGTTAATACAAAGACATGCAAGCGAATCGCTTGCGTCCCAGGTATTAAACTGAGAAGAACAGATACTACACTTGATCTTAGCTCTAAAGAGCCGAGAAGCGATGCCGCAACATCCACTGAGTCCGCAACGTCCGGAAGAGTCCGTCTCGCATTTGCTGCCAAATTTTATTCCGGTGAAAAATGAAAAAAAAAAAAAAATTTCCTGGTTTTTTTCCTACCGTTTTTGGCAGGCCATTCAAATTAGTTTGTTCACCACATGACGTCACAAACGGACCCATGACCCACCTCCCAACCCCCGACACGACTCCTCCTGACCGTAACAGGCGAATCCCCCCCGTAGAAACTTCGTTTCTACCTTACGTTTTGCTCTACATCAGAGGATTAGTAAAAGACGGGGATAGCGCGAACGCAGTCCCCACTAGCAGAAATTGTACGGCCGAGTTACCCACATTTGGGGTAATCGCAAGGGTCAGCTAAGCCTAAGTGCAATGGCTAAGCCTCGCCCTGGGCCCACCGCCGGCCTGATCACGGTGAAGGCCCCCGTCAGGTAAGTATGCTTTGCACAGCTTCTTGAGAGGTAGCATTTTTGTCGTCCGTCCTTGTGTTTGCCGCATTGTGCATTTCACGGCTTGTTTTATCTGGTCTCCGACAAGCACAACAACCAAATGTGCCGTTAAATTAATTGCTCTCCCGTCCTCCCTCTCTACCTCTCTTTCCTTGGCGTGTGCATACAGACGACACACACGCACTCATGGGATGCACCGCTGTTTCGTGCAATTGTTTTGCGAATGATTAACAGATGGTTATTCCCACATGTGTGGGAATGTGGGCCGTGCCTGGAGGTAGTGCAATACCAGGACAACCCGTGGGCAGGTCGAAGCAAGCTCCGGCACCGTGCCCCCTGTCCAAAAATCAGGTTAATACAAAGACATGCAAGCGAATCGCTTGCGTCCCAGGTATTAAACTGAGAAGAACAGATACTACACTTGATCTTAGCTCTAAAGAGCCGAGAAGCGATGCCGCAACATCCACTGAGTCCGCAACGTCCGGAAGAGTCCGTCTCGCATTTGCTGCCAAATTTTATTCCGGTGAAAAATGAAAAAAAAAAAAAAATTTCCTGGTTTTTTTCCTACCGTTTTTGGCAGGCCATTCAAATTAGTTTGTTCACCACATGACGTCACAAACGGACCCATGACCCACCTCCCAACCCCCGACACGACTCCTCCTGACCGTAACAGGCGAATCCCCCCCGTAGAAACTTCGTTTCTACCTTACGTTTTGCTCTACATCAGAGGATTAGTAAAAGACGGGGATAGCGCGAACGCAGTCCCCACTAGCAGAAATTGTACGGCCGAGTTACCCACATTTGGGGTAATCGCAAGGGTCAGCTAAGCCTAAGTGCAATGGCTAAGCCTCGCCCTGGGCCCACCGCCGGCCTGATCACGGTGAAGGCCCCCGTCAGGTAAGTATGCTTTGCACAGCTTCTTGAGAGGTAGCATTTTTGTCGTCCGTCCTTGTGTTTGCCGCATTGTGCATTTCACGGCTTGTTTTATCTGGTCTCCGACAAGCACAACAACCAAATGTGCCGTTAAATTAATTGCTCTCCCGTCCTCCCTCTCTACCTCTCTTTCCTTGGCGTGTGCATACAGACGACACACACGCACTCATGGGATGCACCGCTGTTTCGTGCAATTGTTTTGCGAATGATTAACAGATGGTTATTCCCACATGTGTGGGAATGTGGGCCGTGCCTGGAGGTAGTGCAATACCAGGACAACCCGTGGGCAGGTCGAAGCAAGCTCCGGCACCGTGCCCCCTGTCCAAAAATCAGGTTAATACAAAGACATGCAAGCGAATCGCTTGCGTCCCAGGTATTAAACTGAGAAGAACAGATACTACACTTGATCTTAGCTCTAAAGAGCCGAGAAGCGATGCCGCAACATCCACTGAGTCCGCAACGTCCGGAAGAGTCCGTCTCGCATTTGCTGCCAAATTTTATTCCGGTGAAAAATGAAAAAAAAAAAAAAATTTCCTGGTTTTTTTCCTACCGTTTTTGGCAGGCCATTCAAATTAGTTTGTTCACCACATGACGTCACAAACGGACCCATGACCCACCTCCCAACCCCCGACACGACTCCTCCTGACCGTAACAGGCGAATCCCCCCCGTAGAAACTTCGTTTCTACCTTACGTTTTGCTCTACATCAGAGGATTAGTAAAAGACGGGGATAGCGCGAACGCAGTCCCCACTAGCAGAAATTGTACGGCCGAGTTACCCACATTTGGGGTAATCGCAAGGGTCAGCTAAGCCTAAGTGCAATGGCTAAGCCTCGCCCTGGGCCCACCGCCGGCCTGATCACGGTGAAGGCCCCCGTCAGGTAAGTATGCTTTGCACAGCTTCTTGAGAGGTAGCATTTTTGTCGTCCGTCCTTGTGTTTGCCGCATTGTGCATTTCACGGCTTGTTTTATCTGGTCTCCGACAAGCACAACAACCAAATGTGCCGTTAAATTAATTGCTCTCCCGTCCTCCCTCTCTACCTCTCTTTCCTTGGCGTGTGCATACAGACGACACACACGCACTCATGGGATGCACCGCTGTTTCGTGCAATTGTTTTGCGAATGATTAACAGAATGGTTATTCCCACATGTGTGGGAATGTGGGCCGTGCCTGGAGGTAGTGCAATACCAGGACAACCCGTGGGCAGGTCGAAGCAAGCTCCGGCACCGTGCCCCCTGTCCAAAAATCAGGTTAATACAAAGACATGCAAGCGAATCGCTTGCGTCCCAGGTATTAAACTGAGAAGAACAGATACTACACTTGATCTTAGCTCTAAAGAGCCGAGAAGCGATGCCGCAACATCCACTGAGTCCGCAACGTCCGGAAGAGTCCGTCTCGCATTTGCTGCCAAATTTTATTCCGGTGAAAAATGAAAAAAAAAAAAAAATTTCCTGGTTTTTTTCCTACCGTTTTTGGCAGGCCATTCAAATTAGTTTGTTCACCACATGACGTCACAAACGGACCCATGACCCACCTCCCAACCCCCGACACGACTCCTCCTGACCGTAACAGGCGAATCCCCCCCGTAGAAACTTCGTTTCTACCTTACGTTTTGCTCTACATCAGAGGATTAGTAAAAGACGGGGATAGCGCGAACGCAGTCCCCACTAGCAGAAATTGTACGGCCGAGTTACCCACATTTGGGGTAATCGCAAGGGTCAGCTAAGCCTAAGTGCAATGGCTAAGCCTCGCCCTGGGCCCACCGCCGGCCTGATCACGGTGAAGGCCCCCGTCAGGTAAGTATGCTTTGCACAGCTTCTTGAGAGGTAGCATTTTTGTCGTCCGTCCTTGTGTTTGCCGCATTGTGCATTTCACGGCTTGTTTTATCTGGTCTCCGACAAGCACAACAACCAAATGTGCCGTTAAATTAATTGCTCTCCCGTCCTCCCTCTCTACCTCTCTTTCCTTGGCGTGTGCATACAGACGACACACACGCACTCATGGGATGCACCGCTGTTTCGTGCAATTGTTTTGCGAATGATTAACAGATGGTTATTCCCACATGTGTGGGAATGTGGGCCGTGCCTGGAGGTAGTGCAATACCAGGACAACCCGTGGGCAGGTCGAAGCAAGCTCCGGCACCGTGCCCCCTGTCCAAAAATCAGGTTAATACAAAGACATGCAAGCGAATCGCTTGCGTCCCAGGTATTAAACTGAGAAGAACAGATACTACACTTGATCTTAGCTCTAAAGAGCCGAGAAGCGATGCCGCAACATCCACTGAGTCCGCAACGTCCGGAAGAGTCCGTCTCGCATTTGCTGCCAAATTTTATTCCGGTGAAAAATGAAAAAAAAAAAAAAATTTCCTGGTTTTTTTCCTACCGTTTTTGGCAGGCCATTCAAATTAGTTTGTTCACCACATGACGTCACAAACGGACCCATGACCCACCTCCCAACCCCCGACACGACTCCTCCTGACCGTAACAGGCGAATCCCCCCCGTAGAAACTTCGTTTCTACCTTACGTTTTGCTCTACATCAGAGGATTAGTAAAAGACGGGGATAGCGCGAACGCAGTCCCCACTAGCAGAAATTGTACGGCCGAGTTACCCACATTTGGGGTAATCGCAAGGGTCAGCTAAGCCTAAGTGCAATGGCTAAGCCTCGCCCTGGGCCCACCGCCGGCCTGATCACGGTGAAGGCCCCCGTCAGGTAAGTATGCTTTGCACAGCTTCTTGAGAGGTAGCATTTTTGTCGTCCGTCCTTGTGTTTGCCGCATTGTGCATTTCACGGCTTGTTTTATCTGGTCTCCGACAAGCACAACAACCAAATGTGCCGTTAAATTAATTGCTCTCCCGTCCTCCCTCTCTACCTCTCTTTCCTTGGCGTGTGCATACAGACGACACACACGCACTCATGGGATGCACCGCTGTTTCGTGCAATTGTTTTGCGAATGATTAACAGATGGTTATTCCCACATGTGTGGGAATGTGGGCCGTGCCTGGAGGTAGTGCAATACCAGGACAACCCGTGGGCAGGTCGAAGCAAGCTCCGGCACCGTGCCCCCTGTCCAAAAATCAGGTTAATACAAAGACATGCAAGCGAATCGCTTGCGTCCCAGGTATTAAACTGAGAAGAACAGATACTACACTTGATAGACTGCAGTCGATAGCACTGGGGCTGTAAAATGGAAGGAAAACCCATTCCGACAAAGAGCCAGCAATGTGGGTACCATTTTATGATATATTTTGGGTTGTAATTTATTAATATTGAAATTAATTTTTCATTATTGAAAAAACTTTTATTACTCCCAGTTTTCCTTTAACATGGAAACAATGTTTGTTTGATGACGCACACACTGTGTATTGTGATGCAGGTCTACGCAGGTTTATTCCCTATGGTGTTCTTCTTGAAATTTATTTTTTATCTGGGGGAATAATCTTTTTGTATATAATTGATGATAATAAATTGGCTAATTAAGCTAATGGGTTTGTTAGATGTGCATTGAATTTCTTTTAACTTATAAATTCACGGAATTATCGTTATTTGACCCGAGCAAACA
This sequence comes from Ascidia mentula, assembly GCF_947561715.1. Taxonomy (NCBI): domain Eukaryota; kingdom Metazoa; phylum Chordata; class Ascidiacea; order Phlebobranchia; family Ascidiidae; genus Ascidia; species Ascidia mentula. The sequence goes on from NC_138568.1 coordinate 9,744,840, forward strand.
CACAGAAGCAAGAACTTTGTTTTGTCAAGTCTGGGTCTGCCAATTGCAACATGTATTTCTCTACCAACATGTCGACAGGAATATCGAAAGTTGTCGAACGTTGGAAGACACACTGGCCACGTAACGGGGGCATCGACGCAAACCAGATTATGACGCCACAATCGCTTTTAAATGTGCGTGGAGTGCGCTGTAGTCTGAATCGCGTCAACTGAACCGTGAATGTTTTCAAGAATATAATGTGGGTTGGAGCCAGATTTCAGTTATGGTGTAGCGTGGAAGCATTAAATACTCTAATGTGGGTTGGGCCTAGATTTCAATTATGGTGTAGCATAATAGCTTTATACTCTGTGGGTTAGTTAGTGTATGTGACTGGAACTATTATATTATATTTTGTTTTGCTTGGCTTACTTTGCACAACCATCAGAATAAAGCATCTTGCCAATGTGTTTAGATCCATTAACATAATTTAGGTCATTCTATTTTGACTATGTTGGTTTCAACAAAAGACCACCATTTAAGGGTATGACATCTGGAGCGACAAGTCAAACAGAAGACACAATTCAAAAAGGTTTATTATGATTTTATTTCTAAAAAAAAACATTTTAAATGCTAGTATACTTGTATTTCAGCTGAACATCTACAATGCTTCTATTGGAATATTACATCTGTGGAAATAAAGTATATATAATTTGAAGAAAGTAAGAATTACTGTTAAGTCTTTAAAGTTCATTTTGTGTGATCCTTTCTACTCCTGATACTATGGATATGGTAGTGTCTGTCGTCATATTACAAAATATTTTCACTTTGTTTCTTGTTTACGTCGAAAGATTGACGGAAAATTAGTCATTAAGTTTGGGAAATTTGTCAGATCAAAAGTCAAATATACAATCATTAGTCTGAGTACGAAAACGTTGTCTGATAAGAAGGCGTAATTACACTAAATTTACGGGAAATTTGAGATGAAAACGTTTCAAAAATTAAACTGCCAATCCCTAAATAACCGTCGGACCTTTGAATTGGACGTATTCAGCCTTAACCCCTAATCAGAGCCAATATTCGGATATGGATATTTCCGGTGCGATCTCCTCAAAAAATTCTCCTGGTTATCTTAATGTTTGACCATAAACCAACTCGGCTGCGCATGCATCTATATCTGGCTTATATACGCTTCTCTCAAACCCAAAAGTACAAGTCCCAAGTTCGCATGCCAATTATTTGGTTGATTGGGTGCCTTTAGAGCAGATTTTAAATACTTATGTTGGTTCTCAATGTATCCGTTGCTGGCGGGCTTGTAAGCCGTAGTTTGCTGAAGTTTAATGCCAAATTGAATACAAAAAAATTTTTTTTTACGCGTCCGAAGTAAACTGGCTACCACGATCGGTTGAGACGCGCAACGGCGCATGAAATCTGGCCACTCAATGCACGAAGAAAGCGTTCATGCATGTTTCGGCGGTGATATTAGGTAATGGTATTGCTTCAAACCAACAAGTAAACCTGCAACAACATGTTGATAAACACGAATATCCATCACATAACGGTAACAGCCCTACAAGATCAAGGTTGACATCTTGAAATCTACCTGTGGGTTCAATATATTTGCCAAAGGTGCTCTTACATGCCGTCTAACTTTGCAACGCTTGCTTTCCAAACAAGTTTGGCTCCATTCATTTACGTTTAAGACCGTGCCAAACAAAACGACTAGAACGTCTCGTTGCTTTCACTCCAGGATGAGATAATCCGTGAAGCGTGTTAAAAGCACGTTTCCGCAATGCAAGCGGTACAATAGGTCTAAAACTTCCTGTAGGTCAGCTGTAGCTTGCTGTTTGGGACTTGCCTCTCTGTTAATTCCAACGAACTATACAATTCTTGTACAGTTTCCTAAATATCGCTATTCTGCTGTTGTTGTGCTAAATCATTTAACGAAAGCATGTTGCCAGCTAGTGAAATTGCATAATAATGCTTAATAACGAAAGCATTATAAATAATCTCAACTCGTGAAAGGCCATCAGAAACTACATTTTGAAAACCACTCATAAATTCTACATCGCTTGTATACTGAGCAATATAATCCATGTGACGCTGTTGCCTGGGCGTAAAATTACTCGTTTTGGAGCGGAAAGCCTTAACCAAGGGTAAATGGTCTGAAACAACATTAAAATTCCTTCCCTGTAGTATATCTTTAAAAAGCTTTACCGCCAAATAAATTCCTAGCAACTCTCTATCAAATGTGCTATAACTTTTTTGTGCCTTATTAGAGCCTTGGAGAAAAATGCCAAGGCTCTCCCATACGCCTTTATTGTTCTGATTCAATGACGCGCCTACAGCAAAGTTGCTTGCATCGCAAACCAACGAGAACTTGCCATTGATCTGAGGATAATGAAGAAGGACCTGATCACTGAAATTCTTTTTTATGTCTGCCAAAGGCTTCCATGTAGTGTAGTGTTTCTGGCGATGTAGTATTTCTGGCGATAACCTTTTTAGACATGACACCGGTCTTCCTGCAGTTACTATATGGTGCATTACATTATGCTTTGCAGGTCGATCACATGAAATAGGTTGCGTTATCTCGGGAAAGTGTTTCAAAATGCTTTGATAACGATCAAGTTCTAACTCGACGTAATCCTTGTGTGCGGTACCTTCCACGGTAACGACATTCGTGTTACGAAATATAGGCTTGGCGGTTTGCGTGTCAGAATTACATTCAGTTGCAGTTAAAAAAGGGTTGGCGGGTTTGTCATCTACTGCCTTTACGCTGCGCAGCAAGCGTTTGCGGTTTATATCAACCAGCAGCTTAAAATTATTCAAAAAGTCGGCGCCTATAATACAAGAGTCTACGTCACAAACAAGAAAGGTCCACGTAAAACGACCAACACTAAAGTTAAGGGACATTTTTATTTCCCCATAAGATTGAAATTCGTTACCCAGCGCGCACTTCATTTTTACAGGTAAAAAAAATTCACACGCTAAGTTGCGGGGTATAAAAAAACTTAAACTACTGCCAGAATCTACAAGAAAATTAAGTTGTGATTCCTATGAAAGTGCTAGAATGTTTTTCGCCCCTGACATTGTTCACCCTTAATGAGAGGGACGCTGCCCGTTTTTTGGATGAATAAAAGAACAGGGCGGAATACAACTATATGCATCCGAACCATACCTGTTGTGATAATAACACAAGTCGGAAGGTGGCGCGGTCGTTGGAAGTCCCGTCCTCCATTAAAGTTGGTTTGCCTCGGGCGTGGTCGAACAGTAAAATCTCGGCGCTGTGGTGGTCGAAAATTGTTGTTGCGTGCGGCAAAGCTTCCGGACCTATAATAACCGCCATTTTGCCCTCTTGGTGCCTGAAATCGGGGAGTTGCGGAAGATACAGTTTAAGTCGATTTTAACGCCTGTAACTCTTCGGTCATTTCCCTTAGACGCCTCTCCATATTATCATTTATTACCATTTGAGTGCTGGCAAAAATGTTTTTGGAATCCGAGACGTTATGTGGAACATGCTGTTTATTAACCACTTGTTGCGACAGAAACTTACCTGGTTCGCTAATCAACATTATGTGATCAGCTTTTTCAGCCAATAAATCAACTGACAAACCATAGTCAGGTGCCAATGTTATTCTGATATGGGCAGGAAGTCTGTCATAAAACAACTTTTTTAATATTTTTTCCGCATCTTGACTTAAATCTGGGTAATTACCCAAGAGAACTTTCATGAGATTTAAAAGTACACTTAGACGCTTATTTTTCAGCGCAAGATCTTGAAATAATCCATGTACTTCAGTTATGGGGTTACTATCAAATGCCTTTAAAAGCGCTTGTTTTAAATCACCATAAGAGCGACGACCAACCTTACCGAAATAACATGACCAACCCGTTGATTTGATGGTTCTGAAAAATACCTTCAACGGTCGCTAACCACAACTTTACAGCATTCTGCCGCATTGAGGGTAATTTTACTTTCGCTGCCATAGGTGTAACAGGTGCAGTTCGGCCAGAGGAAAAATGCGGTGCGGACACACCTGGATAACAAGGCGTTGAAAACGGTACCTGATCCCGAGGCAGAAACATAGATGCGGCGCGGCACTGCTTGTAGTGTATAATCCGCAACTGAACAAATCGTTACCTTGCAAATCATCAACATTATCGCTGTTACTCGAACTCGTGTCTGTCTCAGTAGCTGCGTGAGATATAGCATCGAAATTACCTGGTGTGATCAACGGGTCCGACTTTCCAACCCCTTTGAATTTAATCGCACTTTTTAAAAATTGCGGAATTACACTAAAAGCCTTGTGCGTAAAAAAATGTTAAGTCAGAAGGTTAAAATGCCCATTCAAATATCACGTCTAAGGGTGTCAACAATTTATGTATGACCGAATCACACAAGTCCTGACGAAGACGTCAAAACGTCTACACAAAATATTAACATTGCCGTATATCTGACTCCTGATAAAAACCCAAAGTCAATCTGTCTGTTTGATACATAAATAACAATCGCACGAGTATTACAATAAAACGTTACAAACCACTCATGCTAAAGTCTATGTCTGTTTGAAACCCCGAGTTGAATTATAGACTGTTAGAAAAACCATACTCGAATGCCTAATGGAATGACTTAATTACTGACTTAATAACCCTGAATGGCTCTATATGACTCTATGTGACTCTTTTATTACTCTAAATTACTCTATTTTTTCCCAAAGATGTGTGGCCTTATATAATACATGTATACAGGGTCATGCGGTGACATTGCGACATAAAGTTGACTTCGATAAGGGCCCAAGTCCTGGAAATGGAGCTGGACCACGCCAAGCGGCTATTTCTTGAGTCGTTGCACATCCACAAAAATAGTGGTTGCGTCAACAACAAAGAACAATGTGTTTTCTTTCCGGCAGTTTACAATAATTTGTTGTAATTGTTGTGTCTTCTGCAATGTTTGGTGCCTCTGCCTCTAGCAGTGAGTCAACAAGCGGTGTCAACGTTCCCCCTTTTTTTCTTTTTCTTTTGTGCCCCTGCGTGTTTCAGTGTGATTCAATTGTTGCGTAATACCTGATGAAGTCTCGCCGCATGGCAGACGAAACGTCGTAAAATACAGTACGTTTATGCCAGAAGACCAGTACATTTTTAATTGCAATATGCCTGGCAGCAACAGGAATTTCGTATACAGGGTCGTTTGAGTTCGGATTAATCCGTGACTCATTTGAAAAGACAGCTGTGTTGCTGGAAGTGTCACGAAATATGATTAGCGTGATATTTAGTTGTCTTCCGTGCAACGAATGAATAGCGTATGGGTTGAAATGGGTTCGTGGCACAACATAACATACACAACATAACATACGAGAAATATGACGTCGGATATCGAACAAACATAAAGTGTGTGTTGGTGCATACCAGTTAATTGCCACAAGTAGCTGTTAATGGCTTCATCATAAAGCCAACCAACATTAAATCTGCTATCATGCTTTTTAAGCTCGCAATCTTCAGCTGGTGGCAATGCATCATCCAGAGATTTTAACTCCAACAAAGAAATTGAATGAGGGCCGTTTTTTTAAATCATACCAGAAGCTTTGTAACCGGTAACATGGGCTGTGATGTTGTTTTGCATCTGTAGGGCGTTATTTAAAACGTCTACACAAAATACTAACACTGCCGTATATCTGACTCCTGATAAAAAGGCTACTATCTAACCCAAAGTCAATCTGTCGGTTTAATGCATAATTAACAGTCGCACGAATATTACAATAAAACGTTACAAACCACGCGTACTAAAATGTATGTCTGTTTGGCTTGAAAATTATCGACTTAATATCTTCACTTAAATGACTCTATGCGACTCTCCGTGACTCTATATTTCTCTCCCTGTGACTCTATATGACTCTCAAATGACTCTTCCTCTTTTACCCAAAGATGTGTGGCTTATATAGAAAACGCATACAGGGTCGTTTGGGTTCGGACTGATACGTGACTCATTTAAAAAGACAGCTGTGTTGATGGAAGGGTCACGTAATTTGAATAGCCGGATAATTAGCTGTCTTCCGTGCATACAATAAACAGCGCGTTATCCGCCGTATGTTGAAATGGGTTCGTGGCGTATTACTCGACGTTAATAAAAATACAGATGCCACGTAAACACAACATAACATACGAGAAATGTGACGTCAGATACACATCATTGAGTTTTTGTTCTGAACAACATTCATACAAGCCTCCATGACAATCTTTTTTGCTTTTGCGAAAAATTTGCTTGCAAAAATCGCCTTTGAACGACAGATAGGTGGCGTCCAGACTTTTTAATTCTTTGTGTTCACATCCACGCTTTCTTTAGCTTCTTTTCCCCTTTTTCACGCGTTGCTATTTATCGCCGTGTTAGCGTTTCACTTTACTTGTCCTGATAAAGGTCTGTTGTATAAACGTTGTCCAAACAGTAGCGTTTTGGTTCCAGATTTAACTAAGCTGCTGCCTAAAACACCGACACACGTCAGACTCCAGATCGTGCAATGTAATGAATAGAAAACAAACAGCTACCAACAAAGTCGCATGGTGGCACTCATGTGCCAAACGTTTATACATTGAATATCGATGAAACACAAACAAGTAGTGTTCTTGCCAGAGGAGCTTTAAATTATTAAGATTTATTTCTTTCCCTCTCCCTTTTGTTTGCTTTATTTCAAAAAGATATTGTGTTCCTACTTGCATTCATTTTGTAAGACACAGTAAGTGATTGACTGTAAAAAAATTCGGATTTTCATAAACAAAAAAGTTGTGTAAAATGGGAGAAAGGTTAGTAAATTTCGGATAAACACGTAATAAACTGATGCAAGCCGAAGAGACTTTTAAATAATAAACAATCGAAATTAAAAAAAAGGCATTGGAGTTCACAAAAGAAGTTGAACATTTACACGGTCGAAGAGAGCACTAAACGTAACCTAATCTCATATTGTCGGGTTTGTAATGTTTTTTTTTCTCGTTGTTTTTTCTCGTTGTAATACATCACACTATAGCAAGGTTTTGAATATGACGCCACAATAACTGTCTTTATTCGTGCCAGGCGGCAACAGTGTAGCAGGTGTTTTACAGTGTGGGTTGACAGTAATCGTCGTTTAATTGAATATATGGCTTAAATAATTGATGGTTGGAAAACATGATTTAAAAAATTGCTTTGACAAATGTTTTCCTTTGGAGTGACTGTAGACGGGCAAAGCTGGTAAACCAATTAGCCTACAGCTCGGTGGCGCGGCCAACAGGTCAGCTAGTCTCATCAAGTGTCCATCAGAAATACAAGTGTCCATCATTAATTTAAGTAGCAAAATAATGGCAAGAAGTAATGAGAAATATTGCAATTAATTTTATTGTTTCGCGAGGAAAAAGACACGCGATCAATAGAGAAAAAACAGCCAATAATAACGTGTTTGGCGTTTTTTTTTTTGCCTGTTGCAGTACTTCATAGTACGTTAATATCGTGATATCGTACTGCTTAGCCTGTTACGTGACTTAAGTTTAAACTAGAAACACTTTTGGAACTAAAATATTTCGGAAAAGGCAGAAGTGGGACTGGCGCGACATACAGGACAAATCAACGCCAAAAGCCAACCAACGCAGGGTACGTGGTGTCTCTGTCCGGTAAAATCATTGGGGGCACTGGGTGTGTAATTAACACAAAAAAGAAACATACCAAATAACTTCTTTATACTATAACAAAGAAAATCGTTTTTTATATTTCGGGCACTCCAACAAACTTTCTTGAATTTCAAACTTTTAAACAAGCCTGGAAATCGTCTTCTTTATGGAAATTCTCACGTGTCAGATTCAGATCAAAACATATGTAACCCCACGCTTGATAAATAGCGCCATCAGTAGCAAACAAAATGTTGACAAGGATTAACCTTGTCACAAGCTAAATTACTTCCATGCTGTAAGGTGTGTAACCCCTGCTTCTTGTGGTTGGGACTTCTCTAATCTAATATGGGGACTTATTTTAGATTTTATAAGTTTTAAATTTAAATGAAGAGCGTGATTCTTCGTGAAGATATCAGCAACATATAAGCGCATGAATCGATAACCTCGGAGGTTTTATCGTCATCAAAGCTATTTTAATGTTTAGTCAGTCGTAGTTTACGTTGTAGTGTTCTGCGCAAAAAAAGGTTTAATTTGATTTTTGACATTTGTTGAACTTACGTCTGTGTTGGGGTGGTCTACATTTGGTACATTTACTACATTTATTTAAATGGTACGTACAAAAAAACAAATCTACATTTAATTCAGACAATTTGCTTCGTTGTTTCGTTCCAACGATCGAAACCAAAATCCCCAAAATCTTTGGATTCTTTGATCACGAAACATTGTGTAACACGTCAATTAGACGGATAAGCTTGGCGCGATTAATGATGTCGTGACAGTTAAAAGGCAAGAAAAACGTGATGGAATTTCACGGAAATAACGCTTTGTGCAAGAACCACGGAGAGAATGTGGTGCCAGTTGTTATTATCTTAATATTTGTGATATTTAGCAAAGCGTACAACACGAAACAATGGACCAGGACAGAGGTGGAATTTGGTTTGTGCTTTACAGTAAGATGCATAACGTTGTATTGTTTATAGATAGGAGCGTCAACACGACTAAACAAAAGTCAGAGGATAAGGGTCTTTTGACTATTGTTTTTATCATCACTTTGCTGGCTATTCTGCTGATTGTGATATCAATTGGATTTGGCGTTCAAATGGTAGATAATTACGGCAACGTTTGACACCTTTTGTTTTGTATTGCACTGCGATACTATGCTTACAGATAGTACACATCAGCTCTAACTAAAAACATCGTATTTTTTCGCATTGCAGGAAAACAGCAGAACGGTAGAAAATGACTACACAATTGGAAAAGATCTACAAACAAGTAAAAGTTTACCTAGCGTTGGTTCGTTCAATTTTTTACTTTGTGTATAAATTTATACAGAGGCTCCGCCGTATTCATTCTCTCAACAGTCATGTCAATTTGACAAACCAGTGTTCAAGGATTGCAAAGATGCACTTCAATATGGTTACAATTTCAGCAAACTTGTCAATATCAAGCCGAATGATTTCACTTCTGAATTCCAGGTAAAACGAAAATAAAAATATTTAGTTACAGCTAGAGTACCGCTGTGATACTAATATTAACACATAATGTACAGCGGGATGTTTAGTTGGCATTACTTCCGTGCCATAATTTGGTAATTTTTGTTAAAAACGAAATAATTAAACATAAAATAAAATATTACCTGTTTAAAACTTTAATATACATATTTTGAAAAGTAAAACATACGATCAATGCTCACACCCGCAGGTTTATTGTGATATGGAAGCAGATGGAGGAGGATGGACATTGGTAGCTTCCATTCATGAAGACAGTATCATTTCAAAATGTTCTTATGCAGATAAATGGTCTGCAACTCCTAGAACTTCTGGTAAAAATACCATAATAGAACTTGAATATTACATTCTTAGGAATATGACTTAAATCTTCGAATGATATATGATCGGGTGTATGAGCTATATTGCTAGTTTTAAATATTTATAGCCAATACCGGTGAAGATAGCAAGCCGTTCCGGTAGGAATTAAAGACTGGTGTGTCCCAAATAGTTATGAGAAACTTAAATTTAGTAAATTTATCTTACCTAGTATACAAAACCACAAAGGTTTCTAGTTTCCTGCCAATTCAATCGTTCTGGTAAGAATGTTTTATTACTTTTAACCCTTACCGAAAAACATCAAGGATTTCTAAACTGGTTCAACCTACTCACGTTCGGAAACCTATTCGATGTGACGGGAGCAGACTACAAAAGCACAGCTATGTACACCTTAAATGTACTTTACTTACGTTATTTAGACAAAGAAGTTAAAGCTCCTGACATGCAAAACAACTTCATTACAGGCGTCTGATATCATGATTTGGCACGTTCCAAATAACTTACCGTTGAGTCAAATTTCGGATCAGGCATTTTTGAAATATCACACAACATCGGGTTTTTTGTCGAAATATGGATCAAATTTGCAAAAACTATTTACCCGATATTTCCCCATTATTCGCATACTTCCAACAAGTAAGGTTGAACTTAATATCGTTTTTGTGTACTTCGAAAATTTGTTATAGGGAGTAAATGTGTAGTTGTATTATCACCGAAGGGTGTTAGTTATTATTCAATACGTAAATGTGTAGTTGGCTGATATTATGACGAGCTTATTAAAGTGGATCACTTTCCAACCCGATTTATTGCTACAGACGTGGCCGCACAATTTTTACCATGCGTCGAAAACCAGACATGGTCATCGCTGTGGGGCTGGAGGTGGGTCAGCAATCGGCCACCTTATCCGACGTCTGCGGATTTTGATGACTTTGTAAGCAAAATAACAAATATAAACATCAGCGCAGTAATGCTATATAATTCCCAAATTTATATACTGCATCTGTATAGTGTTGTACTGTTTCAAGGAAACGCAGCACATCATAGTTTTGCGAACATTTGTAGCAGAGTTGAAAAAGATTAACTCCATGAAAGCTTTTATATCATAAAATCTGACCTATGATTTAAGACGATTTTTTCGTTTCGTGAAAAGCTTCTAATTGCATCACAGATATACGTAAGTTCTGATGAAGGTTCATTTGTTGGCATTGCAAGTTCTGGCGATTACAGGTAAAATATTTAAAATTTCAGAAATACCGATATTTATACCGATTTCTAAAACTAGAATAAGCAAAGCACTCAAGATTGAGGCGGAATTACATCAAACCAACAACAAACTGTCGACACTTTTGTGGTTTCCACAGTTGGATCAACCATCAAATGTCAACGTAAAGGTGCATGCATGACTCCTTGCCACATATTTTATTGGGACTTGCAATACATACATGTGTAAATACGTTGTTATAACGTTTACATCCAAAAGGATCAATACGACACAGTAGTTGTAACGTTGTGTTTACTAAAGGTTGATTGGGGAGATTTTGGGGCAAACTATACATTCAAAAAAAGTTCAACAACCTATCGAGGATATACAGTCCGATTTGCGACATTGTGCGGGGAAAGAGTCTGCAAAACTCTTTTCTTTATCACCAACGCAGACGTTAGTGGGCATTTTAGGCTGTAACATATTCTGAAATTTTAACATAAGGTTTAATTTTAGCAATGGGGAAACGGCGAATTCATTTCTTTTTCGAGGTACACTTTTGATCAATACCGAACTCACAACGAAAGTGGAGTTTTTTTTAACATAACACAAAACATTCCATCGCCAATGATGGTGGGATACACTGTTTTTCAAAGGTACGTTTATCTGCTTTAAATCTTTAGATTGTTTTAACGTAATAAATTGTACTAACAACAAACACAGAAAAAGAACGGGGTCCCCATCTCTCTACAACTGGCGAGGATCTTTCGAGGACCTGATAATTTGCTTTGGTAAGTTATGCGGTTATAAATTTACGGCATTTAATTTTTAATGCACAAGATGTCGTATCTTGCAAGAATAAAAGTATATGAGTGCAACAGTTTAACATCCTATGTAATTCCATAGATCAGGTTGATTTGAGAGCTTTAAGTGATGAACCAAGTCTATCGGAGCCAACCACAATCATCAAGGGTGAGATGATGTACGATCTGTCCGATGTTACTCCGGGATACATCGAATTCAGAAAATACGATACATACGGATACCCTTACCCTCTTTGTCCTGGTATAAGGTATTTTTCTGATGTTCAATTGTATGACGACAATATTTTTACACCTTTACTTCATGGCGGATTTTGAAGAGCAATGTACTACAAGGTTACCGGCTGATAAGCTTCGTATTAAAACAATTTTGGCCCAAAATCTATGTCACAAAGTTGTAACAAGTTTAAAAAAGAGCCACAAAACATATAAGTTTTATTTAAAATAATACCATATCGTAATATCAGGTTGGCAAATCATACGGATCCAAAATTTTATTGCATCGGTGGGATCCGTGGTGGTGGCAGCAGAACCTCCAGATCAAGTTGCGGTGACTTTGCAGGTAAAGTTAAAGTTCTGTTTGCTTTGTTTGCAAACCGGCAAGAAAATTTTGTCAAGTCCGAAAACGAAACGCAATCTTCCATAAAGTCGAAGATAATTTATAAAATAAAAAATCAGTATTTTAAACTTTACTGGATTATGGAACCAAGCTACTCTGGCAGATTGATTTTTATCTGTTCATACTTAGCAACTAATTTCAGACATAACATCTTTTTAGCCTGGGATGAGCATGTGGTCCACGAAGCCGAACGGGCAACTACAATTACTGGAGAAAAAGTTACGGACCTTACATCATCATTACTTATTTTTTATCGTTAATATTTTGTTGAAACACTTTGCATATTGTACATGTAATGCAATTTAAAATGCATTCATTTGCATTTTACCACATTTTTGCATTATACAGGATGGAATTAAAACTTAAAACTCTGTGTGAAAAATATTGCGTGTTTGTTGGATTGGTTTGATAAAATTTAAAAATACTTTAGAAACATAAAACTCCCCATCTACAGCACTAAAGCTGAAACACTGTCGGTGAATAAAGTAACAATGAAAAGCACTTATTTTGAAAAGAATGTTTCAGGCCTTCATGTATATGTGGACTGGGCAACACATCACTATACTTTTAAAGTTCCCTGTTATACTTTCCCTTTTTTATGTGTTTGAAAAATTTGCTTAAATCTCATTTACATATTCAGAGCATTATACTCTTTTCGCACCTTTGTGGGACAGTTTCTTCATGTATACAATCTTCAATGTATTTTGCTTCGACAATATAACAAATGCACCAATATAGTAGTCGTGCGCGTAAACGCTTGATTTGCACATCGTTGCATTATGGAAGCGTAATTTTATAAATAGCGACCACGCAATGTCTTATTGAGTTTTTCATTCATCTCTACTCATCTCTCTTGTTTTACGTAAGCTGCAGATAGATGGCCACTGTTTCGACCTAAAAGGTCTTATCAGTGCAGCTGGTTTGACTTTCAGACGACTTTGCTGACAAAACTGCCCAGCAAAGACTTCCACCTTTAGGTGGCTACACAATCACCGTCATCCTTTGGACACCAAACTAGGTGCAACCTTGGCCAAGCAAAGCTCAACCAATAGTGCCGTCAGCCCCCGTGTCACAATAATCTTAAGATAAGCAAAGTGGAGCCAATCGTCTGAAAGTCACACTAGCTGCACTGATGGGACCTTTTAGGTCGAAACAGTGGCCATCTGCTGTCTGCAGCTTACGCAATTCATATTATTGGATCCACTTTGCTTATCTTAGTTTGTTTATGGCGCTGACTGTATGATTTCAAGTATCTAAATTATCTTAATTGCTCTCAGTTATGTATAAGTTTATATAGCCGAAGCATATTTTTTGTCAATCGAAATACATAAGTCAGTTGTAATTCTATCGCGTGTTGTACGAAATTAAATCTTTTCCTCAGCTATTTTTATTAACTATATCTAGAAAATAACGCCGTCCGAAAAAGCAGTTTAACTTAATTCAACGACTTGACAGAACAATTTGTTACCAGATGTGACTGTCATGTGAAAAACCGTTCATTTAGCCCGAAAAAATTCCCATGTTTGGCCATTTTTGAAAACTGAATTCATATTTTTCCTAACAGCTAGGTAGTTGTTACAAACTCTTTATCGCGTATTATACATTGAATTATAACCATCACTAACCTTTATATGTATAGAATAGGTTTATGTTTTCAAGTCAATATTGATAAAAAAAACTTCTGAAAGCTTGTGGGCAACCGAAACTAGACAACGAAGTGTTGTGTTCCGTTGAAAATTGCTGACGTTTTTTCGCAGTTGAGATTAATGACATCGTGACAAAAAAACATGTTGAAATTCAAAGAAAATAACTCTTCGTACCATGGCTCTGAATGCACACCAGTTGGTAATTTCGTCAGACGAGGACCGCTACTATAGTAACAATAAGAACCAGCACTGCAGTACATAAGAGAAATGCGTCAAAACAACCACGATGGAGGTAGGCATATTTATGACTTAAAAGTGCTAATCTGGCAAAATATTTATGTAGGCCTAATTTACAATTAAGTATTTTACGGCAAAATTTTATATTATGCATACTGAGGCATCATGTGGTGCTTTACATAAACTGACAAGTACTAGAAATGTTTCCAACATTTTTATTACAGAAACGAGTGTTGGTCCAAAACCAAGAAAATCGAGGGAGCGGGAAATTTTTGGTTTATTTGTCATCATGATTTTGCTGGCTGTTCTGCTTATTGCAATAACAATTGGATTTGGAATTCAAATGGTAAAAAATGTTCACATTATTGCAAAAATACAACATCCAAAAAAATTATATTATATTAGTAGTCACCAAATTTGTTTTTAAATCTACATTTTTGTCGTACAGGAAAACAAAAATACACAAAAGCAGAGCCATGTCAAAAAACTAAAACTCACAGGACAAGGTAAAACTATTACTAGTAAATATTTGTGATGATTTCAAAGCAACTATCCTAAGGCAATGCTTCCAATCTTAAAATGTTTAGAGACGACATATTCCCGGCCTCGTAGGCAGTCCTGTCGTTCGAGCAAACAAATGTACAGGGATTGCAAAGATGCACTCCATCAAGGTTACAAATTCAGCGGACTTGTCAGCATAAAACCAAATGCCTTTACTACTGAATTCCAGGTAAACGGGCCTAAAAAGCCAAGGATGTCAAATTTTCAATACAAACATCAAACATTGCATAAAAACAATCTTATGACTTTAATCTTTATTTTATCGCACATGACTTTATGACATTGCAACTTGTCAGAAAACAAACAGTACATCACGACAAGAACTGCACGGCACTGCCACAAAACACGTGCACGGTAGCACCGTTAATTAAACGCAAGCTTTGAGACTCAGGACAATATTCACTGTAGCGTATTGCCATCGACACAAGCTTACAAACACAAAGTGTGTCCAGTCTTAATTACAAAACAATTAAGTGTATAACGAAAATTAGCCTGGAGCTTCTATATTTTTTGTGTTACGTGCAAAAAAAAAAACAGCCCGATATTTCCTTTTAAGGTATATTGTGATATGGAAGCGGATGGAGGAGGATGGACATTGGTAGCTTCCATTCATGAAGACAGTATCACTTTAAAATGTACATATGGAGATAAATGGTCTACAAATGATAGAACTCCAGGTAAATAATTTAATACACCTTTTTATGTTAATTATTTTATTTTAGGTAGATGACTTATGGTTTTGTAAATCTTCGAATTGAAATGTTTGTTTGCAAATTAAATGATTGCAAATTAATGTGTGGGCAATTATATGGGCTAGGCCTATATTGTTTGTTTTAAAGATTTTATTATTATTGTGATAGTCAATACCTATACTGAAAGCAGGTCGGAGTGGTAAAATAATTCAACTATTGGTGTGTCCCAAATAATTTAGTTGTGCGAAACTTACATTTATTACATTCATTTACTTGAGAAGTCTCGCCTAGTATATAAAAGCACAATTGGTGTTATATTTTGTACTGTAAATTTTGATTCAGGAATTTTCCATAATTTTTTTTTAAATTTCAACCCTGGCCGAAAAACATATAGGATCGCAAAACTGGTTTAATCTACTCACGTTCGGTGATTTGTTCGATGTGACGGGAGCAGATTATAAAAGCAAAGCGATGTACACTGCACAGGTAAGTTAACTTGTAGTATTAGAAGCTAACAAAGTATGTTTTAGAGATTTATCTGGGTTGATGGACATTGCTGGGTTTTTGGAAAATATATCTCGTAGAACAAGATTTGTATTTTGTATCATTCCAGGCATCCGATATTATGATCTGGCACGTCCCAAATAACTTGCCCTTGAATCAAATTTCGAATCAAGCATTCTTCAAATATTACACGACATCTGGATTTTTGTCAAAATATGGATCAAACTTACAAAAACTTTTTACTGAATATTATCCTATGAATCGCATTTTTCCCACAAGTAAGACATAACATTATAAAGTTAAATTCCTTTGTCTGCAAAGAAATGCTTGGCTTTCGATTGACATAAAATTGCACACTTTTTGAAAGTTTCTTATCTGTTTGCTGCGCAGGATAAAGCAGTAGGCCTACATAAAATGCTCTGTTTAGATTTGGCCGACGAACTTATGACGTGCGTGGAGGAAGAGACTTGGAGTTTGTTGTGGGGTAGTACTTATTCGAGAGGAACGAGGCTCCCTTCATTTGCCATTGGAAACAATGATTTGGCAAGTTGGTAGAAGCATTTGGCCAAAATAAAAAAATTACAGGGTTGTTTTTCAGAGAAACGCTAATAGCAATAACATGCAACTTACATCAAAACACGAATATATATTTAATTCAGTGTTGTTCGTTTGCTGGCCTGAGCACTTTGCAAAGTTTTATAATTTTGACTTTTTTTTGACCAATTGACAGATTCAAGTAAAAGTGAACAGTGGCCGATTTTTTGACATTACAACCTCAAAGGACTACAAGTAAGAAGCCCATTGGGTTTTTAATAACGCAGACGCTAATTCCGTTGTTCCCTAACAGATTAAATGATCATGTTAGTGTAATGGCCAAAGTTGTCACTATTCAGAGCAAGCATATATCACTTCTTTGGATTCCACAAGCAGGCAGAGCCACGGACATCCATGTTAAAGTATTTATAGATCAGTTTGTTTTGACTATTGTACATGCAATTCAACCCATACATCATACATCGTCAATGTTTAGGTAAATTGGAAAGATTTCGGATTAAATGTTAATCTCATCAAAGGTTCTACATATTATCTTGGTTACAAAATCCGATACGCCGCATTTTGCGGTAACACAATGTGCAAAGCTCTTTTTCACTTCACTAACGCACGTGTGAGTGGCGTCGATTGTTAGGTTTCAATGTGTATGAGAATATTTCATTATCGATTTGTTTCTAGAAATGGGGTGAAAGTTCCTATGCGGGTACAGAGGAAATTACATTCAATCGAAATGGTACAGAAATCAACATGAAAATAAAAAATAAAATTCAATCAACATTGGTGGGATACACAGTTTTTCGAAAGTGGGAAATATTTGAAACTGTTTATGCTAATTGTAATGTAAGAAAATATGTGGCTTATGCTTTTGGCAAAGGTTTTGGGCCGAAGCATCATGTTGCATATGTTATCTACTTTTCTCTAGGTCTCTAAGACAAGCATATATGCAAAACATAAATACTGCAAGTTTGGCAAATCATAAACGTAGATTTTATACAATGTCGTAGCAACAACAGGGGCAAAATTGTAGTTAAATGCATTATTTACCCCAGAAAATATACAAGACTGCCAGACAGATCCAGATGGAGTAATTCTTTTCAAGACCTCTCAAAATGCTTCGGTAGGCACCGTTGAGTTTATTGTTGTGTGTATGAGCAACAATAATTAGGACACTTACATGAATAAACAACGATGTCTTTACATTGCAGATACGTTTGTTTCTAAAGGCCTGGACAATGCACCAAGTTTGTCGGAAAAAGCAACATTTGTCAAGGGTGAAATGAATCACAATCTGGCAGATGTTACACCGGGGTACATTGAGTTTAGAAAATACGATTCCTACGGATACCCTTATCCGCTGTGTCCCGGAATAAGGTACTTGTCTCTCCATATCCATACGAGCAAATTTGCAAGAAAAAAAATATTCGGACATTTTAAGCTAGATATTTTGGTTTGGTAATTTTTTTTAATAACAAGCCGTTCTTAAAATTGAAGTACTGCAAGACAAATTTTGCTGTTCATTTAAAATACTACACATTGACAATACGGTATGTTCATGCAGAGTAGCCTACTGCATCCGAAACATCCAAAATGTAAATAAAATCTCCCAGAGGTTGTGGAAATACTGTTCCAAACTTTCTTTATGTTTTATAACTACTTTGCACTGTTATATGTACTTTAGATTGTTAAACGACACGGACCCAGCACTACATTGCATTGGAGGAGTGAGAAGTGGTTCAACTCGAAACTCAAGACGTCAATGTGGAGACTTTTCCGGTAAAGATCTCATACGAAAGTTATGAAATAATATGATGAAAACGCAAAAACTTTTAAAAATCCAAAAAATTCGGAATACACAATTTTATTACCATTTAATTTATTGCAAATTCCGTCCTGATAAAATTCATACAATTTAACCATTTTTTTTTTAATTTTTACCAAGGAACGGCATAGATGTGCCTATTGACATAAATTTGCAGAAAGTAACTCCCTAGAATGTATATAAAAAACAAAAAGTAATTCATTTGACAAACTAATAATAATAATAATAAAAACCAATAGTTTTATAGGGAGAAAGCTCCAACTTTATCCAAATAGCGTATATAGTCATGTTACTTGCAGTCATGTGAATTTGTACTTATATTTTCAGCTTGGAATGACCTAGCTGCTCATTCCATTGAAAGGGCAATCACCGCCACTGGAAAGAAAGTGACTGATTTGACTTCATCAATACTAATCTTTTATCGTTAATATATGGAAAAATCTATATGTACCTAATGCGTGTTTAATATTATGATCATTGTATTTTGTATTGTACATTTTCATATTCGCAGTTCACATAAAACAACAGTGTTTGCTTAAATCTTATCATTGAAATAAAGATCATTGCTATACAGTTTTATCACATAACTCTGGCAACTCTATTGAAAAAACGGGCTAGTATACCGGCATCATCAAAAAGGAAAGGCTTTAATTTGTGTTGTTGCTTCATGCATAGGCTTGCATCTAGCTATAATGCGTTTCAAAAATACAGTAGGAAATAAAAAAAAACGTGTTTCAGGGGTGGCGATGGCTTCTTCCCAGATACGCATCTGTGATGGTGCAACAAAAGCTAACTGATCTGTTCGAAAGACGCTTAAATCTGTCCATATAGATCAATGAAAACGTCCTTTGAACCGAGTTGGCGTTTTCATTTTTATGGGTTTCATCCAGCACCCATTGTTGTGTATTTGATTAAATGTGTAAGTTTATGGTTGTTCAACTAATATATTATATACGAAACCAACCCAAACTCAGGAATTGATCCAAGAAACTGTGCAATAGGCCTAATTGCTGCTTTGTGATTAAATTAGCACATCATATTTAACAAAGGGCATTGTCAGTTTACAAAAAGTTTGACGTAAAATAGATTAACAAATAGATCAAAAATATTAAGGACATGTTTTCTAATTATTTTGAACTTATTTTTTCATATCATCAAACGTTCCCACGTACCACCGGTTGGCAACCTTGGGCTAAATTGTCGTGTCAGTTGTTATGCCATGTAAGCTTTATTTCTGTTTCGTAATTTATACGACGCGATGTGTTCTCGGCGTCACACAGTTTTATTGTTAACTAACTAAAACATACCGAACAATGAACGTCCATCGTATTGTTATCTGTCAACTGCTGGCGGGCGAAAAATGCGACATCTAACGCCAGTGGGGAGTATATCCGTCATGATATTCTGAAATGGCTGCAGATGTTCAGATTATTATTTCACCATAAAGCTATAGTGATGAAGCGAGTTACAGATACACATTTCACATCTGTGAAAAAGGTGAAGTTCTCAGATTTTACAAAAGCAGCTGAGACTAAGAATGAATCGCTTGATGCCAGAAAATCCAGGACTCCGTCCCGTGCTCCTTGAAACAGCAATTGACGCAACGTCGGTTCTCTGTTGGAAACGAACATACACAATAACAATAACAACAAACCAACATTTTAAGATCTAGGTCTAAATTAAACCTTTTTCATCAATATGAAATAAATTATTCGTTTTTCACAGCTGGCCCTAAATTCAAATAAACACAGCAAATCAAATTAAACTGTGCAAATACAGCAGTTGACTATTACCGTTAAAAAAGTGGCCAGAATATGTGGCAATGCTGTACTCGGTAATGTCACAAAGCAAGTGGCGATAATGAACACAAATAACTTACAAGTCTCGCTGTAACTATGAACCTATACCGATACCGGATGGCCACGAGCGAATTAAGTTTTTTGATACTATGTGGTGTCTTTTAGAAATCTTCGAGCGAATGGCCGTTTTCGGAACGTAAAAATGGATCAAAAATACGCAAAAAAAAACTTCAAAGGCAACATATCACGCCTTACTTACGATTACTTCGTTTTTCGCAGTTCAAACAGGGACTGATGTGTAAGTTTTATGCGAGATTTTTTCATTCAGGCTAATTTGCCTTGTGAAATAGCCATGGCAAAAATAAGCACATGTAACTGAGATCGATTGTTATTTAACCAAATACCTAAATGACAAATTTCCACGCGGAATGCAAAAACATGGCGAAGCAATTCTTGCGACTTCTAGGAAACGGTCCAATTGGCAATTTTGCTCAAGTAAAGTCCGTGTATGAAGAGAAGCGAGAGCATAATCGCAAATGCGGGAAGTGGAATATCAAAGCGCTTAAACATCTTGGCGCACTTGAATTGGCTCTACACGTACACAGACTAGAAAGCAAGGAAGAAATGTTTTATGAAGGAAATTTTTGCGCTTTATGGATATTGATAGTCGAATGCGGAGACGAAGTTCTTGAGAATCATTTAAGCACTGGTGCTCGGAATGCGTCGTATATACATATACCTGTCGCTTAAACGTCAGTGGAAGTTGTAATGGGAAAAGTAACAGCTGAACAAGTGCAAAATACTTTGCTTTTATGGAGGATGAAACCACATATTTTTCCAAGCAAGAATAACTGTGCGTTTGGACTCTCTATGTGAAGGGGTTTAAAAATGATTTGCAACAAACTTTATATTATTCATTGTTACTCTTTGTGATATTTGTACCAAATTATAATTACTTCGCGTAGGCATGCACATGTGGTATATTCTGTTAATAAGTTAATCGTTTGCTTTTCCAAGACATATGGCAAATCGGCTTTGGTTTTATATTTCGTAAATCTCAATAAAATTATAGGCTATATATATCACATTGGCCCTAAACAAAAATAGAGATGGACAGAGGGACAATATAGCGACGAGATACACATGCTCCCGTCGCCGCATTGAGCGTTTTCGTGTTGCTGGGCAGTATAATGTGTTGTTTTCTTGGCCGCTTTGATTTTCATTAAAATGTCGCAAAAAGTTCGTTGTAAGTTGTTTGACAGTTGATGGAGTTAAGATACACGGAGTGTTTGCTTTTTGCACACGTGTCAGACTATGGGCGGCCAGAAGGGTCATAATGCGTCTGAATCAACACGTTGCTTATTTAACCAACATGTTCCTTATTTAACCAACATGTTCCTTATTTAACCAACATGTTGCTTATTAAGCAACGTGTTACTTGGCGCCAGAAGGGTCAAAATTCACACGTTGCTTATTTAAGCAACATGTTGGTTAAATAAGTAACATGTTTCTTAAATAAGCAACGTGTTAAAAGAGACGTTGCTAGAAGGCGACCGTGGTCGGCCAAAAGGGTCAAAAGTCTGCCTAAACAACATGTTGCTTAAATAACGAACATGTTGCTTATTTAACCCTTCTGGCGCGCTTTGTCACGTTGGTAACCTTTAACCCTGGCGGGAAATTGAACATTATTCAGCAGTTTCAGAAGACCACGCGCGGCTGGAGTGGTTGGTTTGTTGTTCACATAAATGTAGTGTTTATTTTCTGAAACCATGGTGTATAAATATAGATACAATTTAATGTTTGTTTTATAAGACTTTTTTTACCATTTGGATAAGTTTTATTTTTTTTGCACCAGCTCTACTTTCCGCTAACCTGAACCCGATACAGTAGTACTGCACAATACGTTTGATTCATGCTGAAATCATGCAAAATAGCGATGTTGAGGAATGTGGGATATAATTTCCTTTGTAATTTCTTGGTGTGGTTTATGTATTTTTTTGCAATCAGATCATTTTTACTTACTAAAGGCCATATCAGTATTAAATCCCCTAAATCAAGTTTTGAAGGTTATCAGATTTAATACCCATACTGAGTGACTTGCTTTTTTGCCCAAAACAATTCCTGTGGTTCCTGACCCATAAAGGTTCACTAGTACTATTTAAAGGGAAAAAATTGATTGCAGTTGCATTGGACAAAACACAATAAGGATCTGAGGAGTCTCTAAGAGGATCCAAAGCCACACCAAACACACTAAAATTGCCCAGGCAACAGCACATGCAACCCCAAATTTGACCTTACTGAATCACCGGTTTGTTTGGTGACGTAACGACTTCTCGCAAGCAAGTAAATAAGCAAAGCAAGTAAATAAGCAACGTGTTGATTCAGACCCTTCTGGCCGCCCATATCAGACGTCCCTGCAGATTTCTTTGTTTCCAACAGGCTCCGGATCTAACCTGTGCAACCTGGGCTTAATACTCAATACCTACAATGCCTAGACTCAATGCGTACAATGCCAAGACTTAATGCCTACGATGCCTACAATGCCTAGACTCAATGCGTACAATTCCAAGACTCATTGCGTACAATGCCAACACTCAAAGGCTACAATGCCTACGAAGTCTACTATGCCCACAATGCCTAGACTCAATGCGTAGCCTACTATGCCTTTGATGCCTTTGATGCCTACAATGCCTGGTCTCAATGCCTACGATGGCATTTTAAGGGGACTTTTGGTATGTATAAATCAATTATGGTTGCTTAAGGATAAGTTGGCGCTTAAGGAATGAATTTCCGAATGCCACATAGCCTAATTTGCGCTGGTAGTAACTTCAACCTCTGTCTGACTAGTGCCGATACAATTCCTTCCATAAGCTCTGTGGTTATTCTGATGCAAAGTGCAGCTGTTTTTTTCAGCGAGTTGAACAAGAGAACGACATATATACTTTGTGCCAGGCGTACACTATTCGCATTACTACAGGTAAAGTCCCCATAGGTAAACTCCCTTGTTAAAATAAAGCACGTTGCAACTATTTTCATTTTCATTAAAGCCTTAAGACTCCAACCTTCCCATCTACCGCGAAAATACATTCACATGGCATCATTTTTCGGAGAAATACGCCCTGTTGTGTCTCGTGCCGTTGATGATGAGGACAGTGACGATGAAATGTAAGTATAGGCTCTAATTTTTTTTGCTGATATAATATTAAGTTTAGGTCTATTTCATATGGTGATATACCAGATTGGAAAGTTTGTTTTTTCGCGGAGGATTTCGTTACGGCGATCGTTAATTGCGCGGACGATCGCAACGTTTTTTCGTATGTTGATGCTATGCTCATTAATATTGCGCGGATTATCGGTAAATTTTCGCAAAAGTGCGCGGAGGATTTATCCGACATTTTTTCCAATCTGGGTGATATATTCAGTGATCAGGCCTAATTTGCTGTCAATTTTCTGGGAAAAGAGATAGATAATTCCTATGTCCTAGAAGTGTTATAGAGCATAATAGAGAGTCAAATCATATGGTCGAGGTTAAAAAATTATAAATATTAGGAGTTGGCCTAATACTGTAGTGCAATTGCTCAATTTTATTTTGCGATATCCCTTCAATCCGACATTGCGGCAAGTGATTGGCCCTGTCTGCAGCTCTCTAATTACTGCTGTCATTTAAAAAAGTTGTAATATTTACCAGGGTGTTGGCTCCACCTGAAAACCATTGACTCTGTCCCTTCTTCAACAATCCTCAACATACTTTACATTCTTTGGATTTAAACATTCTATGAAATGTGTATGCATCTTACACAATTCATACTATTGGCCCCACTTTGCTTATTCTATGAAATGTACGACATAATTTTGGTTCAACTTTTTAAGTATTGAAGCCGAATTTCACTGGAAACCATCACAAGGTGTTGCTGTTTTGAAGAAATTTTCACCAAAATGGTTGATATTAGGCATTGGATCTGTTGCAGCAGGTACACAAAAAAATTGAAATGTATAATTAAGCTAGCGGTTTCCAAATGATGCGCCGTGATGCCCTAATGCATCACTTTAATGTTGTTGGAACATCGCAAGCTTACTTCGAAGCTTTGGTAGAATTTTGATTCCATACTACATAACCGTTTAGCTGTTACAGTAATAAAAAACAAATCATCGTATTACTGAAGCGAATTCATCCCAGAAAAACAGTCAATTTTTTTGGGTGTGCTGTCATAACGTTTTGTTAGAGATGAAATTTGGGAAATAAAGCTGTAATGGTAAAAAGTTAACATGCCTATTCAATTCCTATAACTCCAAAAGGACATGCCTATTCAAATGTAAAAAAAACGATCGATAAACATAAAGTTTTAATAAAGATGCCAACTGTTAATGATGTTTTTTTTTGAAGGTTTTCTTGTATGTCACAATGAAATGTCGAAAAAGTTGGGTGTCATTGTTGAAGTTAAAAAAGGTATGAAAACCTTGCTGTAAATTAAACTTTTCAAGCCATAGCAACGCTTAAACAACAGTACTTTTTTGTGGAGATATACATTGTTATGATAAATAAATACATAGCATACTTATTATTTCCTGAGTTTTGCAATACTCCGTGAATTTATTGAACTTTAATTTTACTCTTGTCTTTTGTAGGTTTGACTTCAGTAAATTATTGCTATGCTCCTGTACATTACATGCCATACTTTTTAAATATTTGTTGAATGGTTTTCTAAACAAAAATTTAACACTCATTTTGCAGATGTGGATGTTGTCGATGTATACTCAAATTCAAATGAAAATGTTTTTTATTGTATAACAACCACGTATATTCAACCAGACAAGCTATGGAGTTTGAAACAACAGGTTTGATTTTTGCATTGTATTTCACATACCGGTATACATAAATGTGAAAGTTGCCTGGCAAGTTCAGCTTAGTCTGTAGAACATAGGATCTGGTTAGTCCAGGATCATGAGTTTAACCTCACTGGGACCTTAAATTTTCGTCACTCCTTTAGACTTGTGAGCTTTAAAGAGCTGTGATGCCAGTGAACCTAATATGTAAATAATATACATCGTTTTAATATGTGTCTAGTTTTGCCGCTATTAATATTAACATTAAATTTTTGAAATAAATTCCCTGCAGATTTTCCAGATTTTGAGTTTTCAAGGAGACTGTAAAGTTTGTGTTCTGGATTCTGATACTGTTTACAATTTCAACACCATCATGCCTTCACAAAACCTACAATTGCCAATTATACGTTACCTAAAAACTTCTGACCATTTCGACCCTAAGACGGTGAACATGCTTGAACAACCAAACATGATAAAAGGACTTTCTGCAACAGGTTTGTTTTTTGTTAGTTCAAACTTATTGAGCTTAAAGATTTAATCATAACCACAAACCCCAAAAAACGCATGCGCTTAAACTGGTCATTCTTACAAAAAATGCCATTTTTCGTACAAAGGACGAAATGCCTTTCTTGGGTGGTTGCGTTGCTGCAATGGCATGCAGTTACCCCATGTGTACAGTCAATCAGTTTAGTTGTTAACATAAAACTATTTGTTGCAGTTTTATCCCATTGTGAGCTGAACAAAATTGAAGCAATTCTGTACATTTGTTACACTGAAGCGGTTCAACCTGACTCTGCAACTCTCAAATCATTTTCCTTTTTATTAGAAAATGAACCATTTCAATCCAATCAAGTGGTAAACAAATTTCATTGAAGTTTTTCATGTTCAGAAAATAGAAAAACCAATAATAAACCGTTTCAAATTTGTTTTCAGGCAAAGGTTAAGACCACGCAAAAAATCAACAGCTTTCTACTGTCACCTGCAATCAGCAAAGGTCTATACATCTAGAGTGGTAATTGCTATTATTTGATGTCCAATTTCCTGGATTGCAAATGAACACGGGAAAAACAGAACCATTTTTAAAGAGTGCAAAGCAATGCTATTGACCAACATGTTACAGAAGTCCCTGTCTCTGTAGATCTTCGAATGTTTTTTTAGTGACAACATTGCCAGCGGAATCTTCAAATTCCTCTTCATGTTCTGGGTTCCATCTCTCAGCATGTTTGGTCTGTTTTATTTTAGTCCACACTGCACATTGCATAGGTGGTAAAAATGCTAATTTATGTACTTAAATAAAGGATCACAGAATTACACAATTTCAATTTCTTTAATTTGCCATGTCAGTCTCTGGTCTATGCCTTTAATGCTTGCTGGTGCACGAATGGCATCATTTACAGCATCTGAAGAATCGAGATAAAGCTTGTGCTATAATAAAGTTATTTACCAGTCAGTCTCTTACAAAAACAGTGCACCAGCAAGCATTATAAACAATAAATTATGCATGTGCTATATTCTGTTGGTCAAAACAACTGAAACTTTAAAAGTTAAAAGAACAAATATATTCCTAGATATCATGTATCCCAATTTCATTTTCTTTCTATATTACTCACATGCAAGTGCATCCTCAATTTGAGTAACATTGGCAAAATGGGCTGTGTTGGGAATACCTAAGCATCGCATACCGTGAGCATGCCTCCACTCCTATAAATAAGATGGAGAGTTTAGTAAACAATTTTATACAGCAACCTTGTCCTCTCCACTGCTGTGGATTGGTTACTTGGTCTTAATGATTTTGACACCATCGAGTACCACATTTTGTTCACAAATTACAAAAAAAATATTTATTAAGCCTGGCAAATTTTGCATTAGAAAATTAGAAATTGAAACATTTTAGAGCTAAATTTCACCAAAAAAGCAAAAGAATAATATTCAAACCGAAAAATGTCGCTGGAAAGCCTTTGGGCCGCGGTATGTTTGATTTCCACAAATTTCACAATTATAATTGATGTTGAGGCCATGGAGTTTGTACAACCAATAAGGAATAGGTTTGCCATCCCAACCCAGGGGTAGATTTTTAGGATTGTAAATTATTTCATCTTCCTCATCATCACTATCACTCTCTGCAATGAATACACATTTCACATATTAACAAGAAGTTTGTGCTGGGATGACAAATAGCTAGGGATGGGCAATATAGAATAACACACTATTCTAGAATGTTCTAGAATAGTTAAATCGAATCCAGAATACCGAATCCTATTCTGGCTTTGTTTTAGCTTGTACACTGAAGCACAATAAACATAAAAGATATTTTTACATGACTCCAAGAACAAAGCACAATCAACGAAAAAATATATTGCACTGTAATGTATCTAGGCTTTCTATGTGCTTGCCTGCCAAGCGACAACGTAATTTTGTGGCTGTCAAACCTGCACATCACAACCGCAGCAGAAGATTGACGAAAAAGATACGCACTGTATTTACTCGATTGTAAGCCGCGGTTTATAAAGATGTTTAACCTACCGTTTGTGATGCTTACAATCGAGGGCGGCTTACATTATTTAATGTCACGCTGATATTTTGTCTGCGGTTCTGAGTTTTAATGAAGTTCACTTTTAACTCGCTCTGCCGTATCAATACGTTTTATCAAACGCAGTTATCAGTGCACATGACAATTTTAAACGACAGATTTGTTGACAATTATTGTAGGCAACCAAAGTTTACCATAAACATTTACGTGCGGCTTGCATTCGAGGGCGGCTTATATTAATGTTTTAACACCGTCGCATGCGGAAATACGGAAAGTTACCGTACATAGAAGGTAAATAATGAAACCTATTATTCGGTTTGAAGACAATTTGGATTCGGATAGTTTAAGATTCGAATCCTCCGGATTCGCTATTCTGAATTGCCCATCCCTACAAATAGCAAATTCTTTAACGTCTAGAATGGAAAACTGTGTCCGGCATAAAAATGCATATACTTTTCCATGATTTTACAAAATTAGTTTCGTTTGTTAAAATAATGTGAAACAACATAACAACTGTACCAGATGCAACTTCTTCTCCCTCGTCTTCTCTTTCGGTTTCTGTTCTGGCTTGTCGACGTTGCACATTGTCCCTGGTTGCCTGTCTTTGTTCACTCAGCAGCTCCATCAAATGGTATACTTGAGCCTCAAGAAATGCAGTTTCTTTTCCTCGCATTGTGTCTTCTCTAATAAGCAAAATATTAAAAAAAAACATATCAACAAATACCAGGTGCTACACAGTGTATGTGTTACACCTGCAACTTCACGTAACATATTTTTCAACAAACCAAGTAAGTCAATTACAACTTATTGTTGACAAGAAAAGTCACATGGTGTACCTTTTCGACTGTTTGCTTTTGGCAAAAAGTGATGGTTTAAGCTCTTCCATATTTTTGCCTTTGGTACCAAAAAGTCTCTCAGCTCTTTGCTCCAAAGTTCCTCCACATTTTAGACTCAATGCCATGAGGGCCGACTTTAAACGATCCAAACCAAGTGATGCTAATTCCTGTTTTTAAAACAGTTATACATGAATGTTAATAAAATTAAGATTATCCAAGGAAAAACGGAACAGAAATAACCACTTGGCAGTCAGGGAACAGTACAACCAACCTCAGCTGATGAAAATGCACTAAGATCCAAGTGTGCACCTGAATGTGCCAGAGCGCTGCCAGCCTCTTTGCCCCAGCCAGGAAATTCTGACTTTTCCCATTGTTCCTCAAATGATATTTCTACTTTGTTGTATTCATCTTTAACATCCAACAAAGGTTTTACCCTTTGACCGAATGACAGTAAATAGCCCAATAGAGATCCAACATAACTAAACAGGAAAACAGTTTTATTTAAATTAGTAAGTATGGGTGGACTTTTTGATAAACCACACAATACTACACAAGGGAAGGTGTATTATTTAAAGCCTTGTGGACAAACTGCATCAAACAGCAAACAACCTTTCCCTTAAATATAGGAAAGTGGGAATTTTCGTGCAAAAATGTTCTACTTGCTTGTTACAGCTAATGCTTGCATTTAGTACTTACACCACAACTATATTTACTTACTCCCTGTATGATTTGTTTTTCTTGTCTCTTGGTATTTCAAAGAGTTTATCAAAGTTGTCAAGATATCGCACATAACTTAGTTTCTCAACTCCTTTAAGGTTAATATACTTTAGATAACATTCATGCAAATCCAAGAATTTTCCATAGGACTCTTCATCAGAAAATTCAACCAAGTCTAAAAAGTAATATATAACTAAAATCATGCAATTATATAGCAATTTGATACATAGGTCTTAAACACAAGTATAGTTAATGGTTTGTCCGACTGTTACATAAAAAAGCTCTTTGCAGGTTACAGTGTGAGTACACTTGAGTGTGTTGTGGACTGTTAACTGGATAGTAAAACTGTATTGTGTCCCAAGTTGATAGACAGTTGTCACTAAGTTTTTGTGTTTATGAATGTATTATATTATGACAAAAAAGGCAAAATGTTTTTTGTAGACCTCTTCATATAGTCTTAGGTAAACCACTGTAATGTAACATTGCAGCATGGCCACTACAAGAATCGAAACAAACCAATTTCTTGACCTATGACACTAAATCTGCAACAAACTGAGTATACCACTCTGTTGTTTGCAGTTTCCCTCATATTACATCTATTATTTTATTTTTTCCTATCTATTATTATTGTTTTGTATCTTACTATTCATGTCATCTGTTGGGGTTTCTCTTGCTTTGTCAAGCTCATCAAACTCCATAGACATGGGTACAAAAATCTCATCGGGGTGCTTGCGGTGAAAATCTTTGATCTCTTTTAAACGTTTGTAAAACTCCTGAAACTCATTGGGGCCAGCTATTGCCTGCAAGCAACAAATATTTATACAAATCTTTGGTAAAAAACCACTAACTATACTAATCAAATGCTGCCATTGAGAAACAGTTTTCGGTTCAAATGTATGTTCACTGGTATTACAGTCAAGTCAGAGTTGGAGGCCCCTAAGTTGGCGAATTGGAGGAGTTTCAGGAAATTGAAAATGTCCTACATTTTTGCTGACATTTCGGTCATTTGACAGATATTTTTTAGTGAAAAAAAAACCCAGGTTGGAGTGAGAAACAATATTTCTAACTTCTTGTGAGGTTTGCCCTAATGACCAAGGGACAACCAGACCCATTGTTCTTCTGACAGATCTGCAGGACCTCAGCATTTAGAACGGGTATATGCACTGCAATTTATACATTTGGTAGAGCAGTGGGCCTGGTTAGTTTATACAAAACTGGGAGCCTAATTTGTTAGTTTGAAAACAGTATTTTTTTCAAGATTAGTATTTAGTACATCAGTGTCTAATGTGAGGACAGTGTTATGTCATTTAAGGGCATATTATGTTCCCAATCTGTTTTTCCAATTTATCCCCTGGCAGCCTTCGAAGACTAAATTTACCAATACAATAATCAGTGCTATGACATAACACTAAAGCAGTATATATTAACATATTAACATATAGTATATATTAACATATATACTAAAAACATTGCGATTATCCGAGTAATTAACAATAAAAAAAAATTAATCCTCGAAACAAAATAAAACAAACTTTCCAATGTATATAAACTACTTCATATTTATATATACCTTAACTTCATCCTTTCTCATATCATCCTTGTCTACGTATAGATCAGTAAGAATTGAAGAAACTTCAGATGATCTCTAAATTAAGAACATATATATACCAATACTGTATGACACAATATGTTATATGACAGATTGGTGATTGGTAGACAACTTACATCCATCAGAAGTTTTAAACGGTGATCTGAATTGATGTTTTCCCGAAGCTAAAAAAAACAAATCTGTCAATATCAGTGCTGGAGTTTGGGATCAATTTGTGTTGTGTTTAAACAGTAAAATGCAAGTTTGTCACCTACCGTTGTTTTATTGTGTAAAGATTCTTTTCTCATTGCA
Source organism: Ascidia mentula (assembly GCF_947561715.1). NCBI lineage: Eukaryota > Metazoa > Chordata > Ascidiacea > Phlebobranchia > Ascidiidae > Ascidia > Ascidia mentula. The sequence goes on from NC_138568.1 coordinate 9,775,529, forward strand.
TCCATTAATCGTTCCTTCTCCTCATGGAGTCGCCGCTGTTGCTCCAAAATTGTTTCCATTGTGGCCTTTAATGTTTGCAAATACAGGCCTCTTATGTTTGTGTCCCTTAACTGACCCTATATGTAAATGTAGCAACCTAACATACAGAATTGCAAAACGTAAACGAAACGAAGAAACCGCGCTGGTGCTGCTGTCGCGTGCTGCACTGATTTTGTCGCGTGTCGTACATATCGTATTTAATCGCCGAAACCCCCAAAAAATAAACTTGAGCAATGCAAATGAAACAAAATTTCGTCAGTAAAAAAGGAATAATAAGAAAATATATTTAAATGCTGAGAATACAAAACACTTTAAGGAAGACTCTATCCAAAGTTTAATAAAGCATGTGCTGCTGATCATTCACAGCATGGTGTTATTTGGTTTCGTCGGTGAAAGTATGTGAGGCCTACTGTTTTTATTTTTATTGGACTTTTGTTACCGCTGGCGTACAATTTTGTGACAGAAAAAGGGGGGTGCAATACTGCAATTGTCTTAAAAATGCTGTTCGTGCGTTTGTACAAGCCCGAAGCACCTGTAATAAACTTCCTTAAAAGTATCACTATAAAAAAGTTTTTTTGTTTTTGTGTAATTTTGTATGATTTTCTTGCAGATGGATGTGCGCAAATTTTTAACCTCGGGGGCGAAAATTTCATAGGCGAGGTAATGAACCCTAAAAGTAAAACTGGGCAAAGAATGTTTTAACTACGGTTGATGACCCAACTCTGCAAAAATTAACGTTTAAATACTGTAACTGAAAAAGGTAGCCTATATAGGCTACGATAAACCTACATTAAAATTCAATTTTTATCAACTCCAGGCTAGCTGAATTTGCAAACCCAACAGGCTAGATTTGACTTGCTGGCAGCAGCTTTCCCAGGTCTGGGGTCTGGTGTAGATCTTTATTCACATGGGTGGATATCAGTCAATTTAACTCCTTTAGTTCAAAGTAGTGGCTCAGCAATTGTTTTGTTGACTTTTATATTTGTTTTGGCATTTTCGTGTAGATTTGTCATTCATTCGAACAGTAGACTAAAAAAATTGAAAATGTTAAGCCAAGCTGAGCTTGTAGAAAGATTGGAAGCAGCTACACATGCATCACTTGCTCCTCCAGACTTAGTTTCTCCGGAAGCCAGACAAGAAGCTGAAGATGTGCTTTTGTCTTTTCGCAAATCCAAAGCCCCCTACCATGTCTGCAAAGATATCTTGGGTATTTTTCTTATAACAATCCTTTTTAGAGTGTGTGAGCAACAGATTGCAATTTGACTTAATGGATAGATTTTTGTCATATTCTTTGTATCTAGTTTAATTTCTAAATTGTCTATGTTCAACAAAATTTTTGTACTTTGAACTAACAATAAACTTTAAAGAGCGGAGCACAGTGGCATCAGTTCAGTATCAAGCATCAGCAACCTTGAAAGAAGCTATTATACGTGAATGGTCTATAATTGATGAAGCTACCAGGAACAACATGCAACAATTTCTCCTTACCTATATTACAGAAAAACCCAAGTATGCAGAACAGAAGTAAACCTCAAACTGTTGATAATTGCATTATATACTCATTGCATTAAATAGTATCACTGGATTTGTGCGGGAGGGATTGTCCAATGTTCTAGCTGTTATGATCAAACGTTCAAGTTTAACAGCTAATGATGAAAGCTACCGTTTACCATTTTATCAACACCTTACAAAAATGGTTTCTTCTGGAAATCCAATACTGGTAATATTTTAATCCTATAGATTGTGGCTAACAAGTATATTTTAATTTGGGTAATTTTATGGTGTTTGCTGCAACTATCATTTAGTAAGAATAATGTACTATTTTTAGTTTTTTAATTAAAATTCTTGCTTGTTAGGAAAAAAGTGCTTGTTCAATTTTGTCAGCTTTGTGTGTGGAATTCTCCTCATCTGACAAATCAAGCAATGTTGGCATAACATGGGAACAACACGCAAAATGCAAGAGACAATTTGAGGTAACCAAAGTCATATAGTGCACCTAACTTGTTTGATAATTTAAGTGCAAACGAATTTTGGGTAAATTTTTGCTTCCATGTTATTACTTTGCAGGCAAACGATCTACAGCAGATTTTTCACCTTGTGTTGCAAGTTCTCCAACATATAGATTCATCTGCTTCCAGCTCCGGGTTGCAGGGACCTGAAGCAAACTTATGTGAAAAGTTTTTTATAATAGCCGAGCAAATTCTCAACTGGCAATTCTCTCCTGAAACTTGTATGTCACATAATAATACCTAACTACAATTGATTGATTGTTTTTTCAACTTGCCACAGACATGCGAAGAGCCACTTTGTGTCAAAATGTTGCAATGAAAGTTGCATTTAAACCCCCTAAAAAATGGAAAGAGGTGTTTCTAGACCCAAATGTTCTGGAGCTATTTTTTAAGGTAAAAGATTTTTGTTTGTTTGGTAAATATGTTGTTCTGTTTTGTAAGTAACATGCCCTTTTTTCTACCTGTAAACATTATTATGTATATTCCATTCGTTGCATGTGCAGCTACACATAAAAGTAAGGAAAAATGAAAGTTTGTGTCATGGTTCTGTGACATGCCTTGCACAGCTGGCTTCTCTAAACGGTCCAGTGTTTGAAAATGACTTATCATCTCTGCAATATCTTGGTAATTATGTCCAAGCCTTTCTTCATGTGTTTTCCAGGTATGCTAAATTGTGGCATTTCAAGGGTTATAGCCTAGGTGATTTGGTGTATAGTTTATTAAACTATTATAATATATATGTACCAAATTAAATTTAACCTTGGCTCTTTCAGAGTGTGAATTGGTCAAAAGCAAAGTTCAATGTCCAGACTTTGCCTCTTAATTGTTTGTTTAGTGACTACAAAAGCATGGAGCATGAAGTCTTGGGAACATCCAACATAATTCGAAACCTGATTGAGGTTCACAAAATTGAGGTGTGGGCTTTACTTGCAAAACAAAACAACTTGTTTGTTCCATTTCTTCAGTCTGTTACAAAGATGACTTGTGCTTTTGGAAGAGAAGCATCACATGAAGAAGAGGTGAACTAAATTAATTCTGTACATTTTTTGGACATTGTGAGAATATACAACAAATACCCTGAATGGGTCTTATAGGTTGAAACTTTGGGCATCTGTTTGTAGCTCACAATATTCATATTATTGCCTCCATGCTTATTTATGTTTGGATAGTCTAAGTTTTTAAGAAACAAAATAGATTACAGTTTAAATAATGAAATCAATGTCCAGACACTTTCCAGGCCCGTTTATTTAATTTTTACAGTTTTGCAATTTTTACATGTTTTCACAAAAATTGCAAAACTGTTTTTACAAGTTTTGCAATTTTTACATGTGTGAATAGTGGCGGATCTAGAAAAAAAATTAGGGGGGTGTCGGGTTTGGTCACGCCAATTATCGCGTTTGGCTTAGGCTAAAATAGGCATCTGGCGGTTACAAAAAACATCCCTTTGTGCCAGACTATTTCCGTCTTCGTTGTGTGAAATTGGATTCAGGGCGAGGGAGGCTTATCTGGAGAATGTCTGATTGGAAATGACATAATTTTATCGCCTTGTTCCTGTAGTAGTATTGTTTTGTGACAATGGGGGATTCTTTGCCTGTAGATTATCACGTCACATTTTTTTAAGCGCAACAAAATGCTGCAGTACTTGTACGATGGGGCATGGACGTTTAAGTCGCCTTGCACTTATCAATATACACAAAGAAATCGATATTGCTGCGGTAGTGGATAAATATATGCGAAAGAATCGGCGAAAATTAAAATAGTTGTTTAAAGCCATTTTTCAAATAATTCATGTTGATTTCTTTGCGAACTTTTGTAGTTATTGTATTAAAACTGCTGCAAAAAATTTCGTTTCAAAAACGGGTTACAAGTACCAACGGCACAGCAAAAAATTGTCTCGAAAGCGGTCATCACTGCATGAACGCGGCTGGCAAATTGCGGAGAAGAACACTGTTCCGAAGTTTTCGCTCCTACGTTGCGTACCAATAACCACAGTTTTACATCCCTCAAAACAATATAGCATAATGTTGAGGGGGGTGTTTTGAAACCCAAACACCCCGTCTAGATCCGCCACTGTTTGTCGACATAATTATCCTAAAGAGTGTTTTCATTGTGGTATAATGTTTTCAAAATAGAAAATGCATTTTTACATTCATTTTTCAAACCTGTTTTTTATGTTTGTCTAGTTACTATTGCCTAACAATTAAAATTTTTTTGCGCATATCCCATCAAACGTGATGATAATTCCCCATGTCCATGAATCTTCATTAATGACTGCTGTGAAAATGATAACATTCAAATATGCCCAGTTGCTTCACATGAAGTATGCAGTATGTTGCTAATAAATGTTATTTCCAGCTTCATGAAGATGATCAAATTTACATGGAAGCATATGAAAACCTTCTTGACACATGGACAACACTTATTGAACGCATGAGTGAACGTGATCGCACAGTATTTATTTCTCCTTGTGCAAAGGAAATTGTTACCTCTTATGTACACTGTCATACCTGTCCACCAGAGGGCTGTAGAAAGCCAGCATCAGTTGGTAAACTTTATGTAACAATATATTTTTAAAAACATAAATGATATTCTGAGAATAAATGATATTGGAGTGAGTTTTTCCAAACACTTTAAACATAAAAAAAGTTTCAAACAATGTTTTCATCTATGCTAAGCTGACATTTTTGCTAAGATATTGGTTTAAAATTATCATCATGCAACCCTACCAAAACAACGTGTTTTACCATTCTTTCATGTTATATTTTATGCTGTGACATGCATACTGTCTAAATTATGTATTTTTAGATGATGATGACTCTGAAATTGATGAGATTGAAGAAGATGACAGCGATAAATTTGCTTGTCAATTGATTTCTGTGGGCTCCCTTGCCAGAATTATTCCTCATGAAATAATACCACTTGTTACTAAGTCAGTGGCATTTGCATATCAACAGTATTTGTCAATTTATTTAGTTAGTAGAGAAAAAGGTCAGAAATTTGACTGCAGGAATCAGCCTTTGCAAGTCGGTGACCGATGGATCTGTCTTTGCAAATCATTATAATATTCCTAGAGCTCCAAAAGGAATAAAAGACGATCAGCGCCAGTATAAGATCTTTATTAAAGAAATAATAATTTCGCCCATTGTAGATTCTATTTGAATAAGACCAGAAACTGAAGATGCCAATAGGCGATATTAATATTGCTCTAATAAAGATCTTATACTGCTTTGATTGTCTTTTATTCCTTTTGGAACTGTAGGAATATTATTTTTATTTACTTAGCTTTTTTTTGGCTTAAGTGCTTGTTTTTCCATTTTACAAACATATCCTCCCATTGCCAAAAAAATTAAAATCATGTTGTCATGATTTCTTTTCTTGACAATGTTATTTGCAATTTAATAGAAAAAAAATATGTAAGGTTTGTTGTTTTCAGGTTGTTGGAAGATCGTACCAATAGACTACATAGTCACCTACAGCGAGTAAAGGAAAATGGCAATGATACTTATGTGTTTGACACCATTCTTAATGATTTATATGAAGACATTCACTGGATCATTCTTTTGGCAGGTGGTTTTTATTTCTATCATAATATTAGTTCAGAAAAATAGTCTTAACGTTAGGATTTTATTGTTTGTTGGCTTAACAACAGAATACATCACTGTTGATGCTTAATGGGGCCAATATTTTTATACACACAAAATTTTGGTCGCTGAATTTACATATGTGTTGTTGTCAGTCATTCCACATAATGTCATTTAATAGTTTTGTATATATAAATACATTAGTTGTAATGGTGATTTTCCATTTAACAAATCAAATTATTTTTTGTGCAAAACTATACTACGCAAATGATGAAATAAACTGGCATGGGCACCAACAAAACCATACAATTACTTTGAATAAAAAATAACTTTAAACTCCTGAGATCCAATAAGACTTAAAGTAATATCCTATAGTTTGTTGCTGACATTGAAAAATAGCAATTGGTTTCACGTTTAAAATTTATTTGCTATGTTTAAACATTGAATCATTTACCACCATGCTTTGTGTAATCTATAAATTTTAGCAATTTAACTTTTTTGTCACAGGTCACATTCTAGCAGATGAATGTGTTGGTGAAACAGCTCTAATACCTCAAGAGATCATCAACTACTCAATTCAACAGAAATCAGCCATTAATGAAAATATCACCCTCCAGGTTCTTGGTTCTCCTAATCAGCGGTTAGCTGACATCCCAGGAGCAGAACGGTCAACTGACTATATTGTTAGGTAAAATTAACTATTCGTCTTGGTATTATCATATTGCTTATTTCCTCAAAAGTGTGAACACTCCTACTCATAGGCATTGATTCCTATCTCCCAGAGAAGGCCAGCTTAACCTGCAAAATACCCAGGTTAGGCTGCCTACCCTGGATTTGGAAAGTGTCCGTTGCTCTTTATGCCGATATATCCACAATGACAATCATTATCTCGCATCGTCCTATAGTTAAATGCTTGCTTTTTGTTCCACTATGTAAATTTGTGGCGTGCATTTGTCCAATCGTCACAGATTGAAATGGTTTATTCATAAAAGTGATGTCCCGCAGCTTCGGATTCCGGAATTCATTTGCCGAATCGACAATAATTTTCAACACCATTAAAAAACATATATAGTATCTAGTGTGTATTTTCAGTGTATTACAAAATCTTACAAACTACGCCAAAACTAATGAGTTCAGTGATCAAAAACCACTAAGCCCGTAAATTGACTCAGCACTCGCAGGACCAGTCCATTACTAATACATCTCAGAACCTGTGGGCCGAGTAATGATTTTACTTGACCTAACCTGGAAAAAAATTGACGCCTATGCTCCTATTACTCGCTTTGTGTAAATGCCAGAGCATGTTAATTAAAGCCTGAGGAACTCCAAATTTTTAGCATTGTGTTTGTTTTGCAATTAATGCCTTATAGTGTGCACTAATTTGATCACATTCAAGCTGGGTTTTGGTGATAAATTAACTTTAATTGCATGTTGCCATTGGTTCAACACCCAACTGTTACGTTGTTGTACAGATTGACATCTGCTGTTATACGCCTTGGTCAGGTTGAAAGCCAAGCTTTGGAATTAGGAATGATTGAAATTCTCAGTCCCCAGCTTGCTCGCGATTTAATGTGGTTTTTTAAATTGTGGGTGTCCACATACCTGTTATACAATGAAGATTTTTACAAAGAGGTCAGTTGTTATTTTGAAATGAATTGAGTGGATTTAAATATTTGGAACATTTAATTTCTTCCATGGTCAAATTAATCCTAATACATCATACATTTGTTTTTGCAAAAACCCTTTTTGCAAAAATTTTGCGCACTTCTCTTTATTTCAACTTCAATGAAACACCATTGTAGTGTTGTTCAAACTTAATGAAATCTGTCTTATAGTTAAGTCCAGTGTTATCCAGCGCTTTTGGAAGAAATTCCCAGGGAGCAAAATGGCTGACAACTTACCTAATTACCAAAATTTACATTGTGTTGTCATTTTGGACAGCAGAAATAGCAGTACTTGATAACACAACTGATCTTCTGCTGGCTCTGGTCGACCATCCAGAGCGGTATGTGCAACATTTGTTTACCACATGACACATGACTATTTTACTTTTTATGAGCCAATGCTTTGCTGTTGTTTTCATTCATCACCAAGTCCAACCTATCCAAATGAGTTTTGTGTTTATTAAACTTTCTCAAGTCATTTTCACCCTTGTTTATGCTAGTATAATATTTTCTTAGGTGATGTTTTTAGAGGTGATTTCAAAGAATAAAATTGTCAACAATAAATTTATACAACTTGAAATACAGATGGATGATACAAAATATATAGATCAAGTAAAAATATTTTTCATTCACCTCTGCAAACAGTTCAGAAATACTGAGAGTATGGTCATAACCACACTGCAGAGAAAAAGTTAACAAGCCATTCTTTTGTCATTTGCCATTTCTCATTTGTTTCGTTATAAAGTATGTTTTGTAAGCAAGTTTTAAAACATTTGTAGATTAGCCATATTCTGTTCACTACTTTTCTTGCATTAGAATTAAACTTTATCACCAAACTGCCATTTATAACGTGATTTGTGGATGAAATAATTGTCTGGATACTTGGTGTTGTAATTTGCTTTAAACTTTATAAATGTTGCTTGTAGATGTTGTCAAGTTGTTGAGTGTTCCGACTTTTGGAAGCTTGGGGCTCAGTTTTGCAACAACCAACCACCATTGAACATGCTTCCACATGCCATTAAACAAAACATCATGTCATCACTTGTGTTGGCTGGATCTGCAAAAATGAATGTCTACAAGGATAAATACTGGCAACAGGTTAACATGCTGTGTAATATTGGCTAATGTTATAGCCTAACAAAACAACAAAACAAGCATGCAACACTGGAAATTTTATGATTAATGTTATAGCCAGATTTTCACTTGATTTGTTGTGGAACCCAGTATGATGTTTCAAACGAAACATGTCCAATTACTTTTTGTTTGATGTCAGTGGTTAGTGTTCCCCAAGTGTATATTTGTTAATACAGCATGTAATGAAAGTTTGCTTTTAATTTGTTATTTTTATATTTGTTTGCACTTGGGTTTCATAACTGTAGTGTAAATTGCAGCGGAACACCATTTTTTAGTATCAGAGTTTGTGGTTCATACAGCATTTTGTATTTTTAGACCTTGGACCCTCTTCCAAGAAGATACCAAGAACTTGTATCAAAAGAATGGTTCCTGAAAGCATCACAGGATAAAAACATTCAAACAGAAGTTTCTGAAATCCTAACATTGCTTCAAGGAGTTGCCATTTCGTCACGACCAGACAATGCTTCAATATTATTCAGCTATCTCTCTCCTGTTATAGCAGGTTTGCTTTTGTATAAAGTGGGCAATCCCATAATAGCAAATTTTGATGTCATAATTTATGGTTCCCATAATAACATGTATTTTGATTTGGTCTATAAATTATGATTGGCAGTTACAACAAATTATACCTCAGAGTTTTATATTCACTTTCAAATTTTACTTTATTCCATTGTTCAGATTGTCCCAAGTTGCTGTCTGTCTATCACAATTGTGAGAACTTGGTGATCCTTATATTGGAACTTCTTGTGGAGGTTGCACACAAGCAGATGTGTTACCTAAATCAAGTATGTTCAAGTTTTCTGTTTTAATGCAAGTGACAACCATGTCTATGTTTTCCATGCGTAAAAATTAGGTTGGCACCTGAAAGGTTACGTCTGAGACACATAGTCTGAGAAAGTTATGGAATGTGCACATCAGCATTAGGTATACCATTATTGTCTGAGGAAAGTCATACTTACTGGTCTTACATGCTTTGTAGTAGGATGTATGGTAGTGACTTCAAATACAAATCTGTGCTTACAATACACAGGTGTAGATTAAAAATGTAGAAAATTCCTGTTTAAAATCTGGGGAGTATTATGTTTTTTTTTTGTTTACTATTGATTAATAAGTAAACACACTATTCTACTGCTATGTATGTTGTTTGCTTCACTTGTAGTTTTTTCATATACAGTATATTTTATGCAGTATTTTGAAAAAGTGCCAAGAATGTGGGACAAATTTCCTGCATAAATTTAATAAAATCAAAAAAAATTGAGTAAATTTACAAAGTAGTTGTCAAAACTTGCTGTAAGTTGTTTGCTAGAATCTAAGTTACCTGCAAAAGATTTGTTTATATATAACACATATATATATTTACAAAAGTTGCAAAAAATCATTTAAAAAATGTTCACATAATAAAATTATATCCAACTGATGCACCACTATAAAAAAATATATGCAGAGCTTAGGTACAAACTGGAAAGTAATCGATTTTTGATACACATGACTGGAGAAACAGCATTGCTTCATTTGCTAAGCAGCCTTTTTTCCCATTTCACATGCTAGACATTTCTGGCTATTGTTTGCTGATGGGACCGATTTTAATGTGTCGTATCAGATTTTGTTGGTGGCATTTGATAGCTAGTGGTGTTCCTGTAGGTATTGTGAGCATAGTGCGAGAATGTTTGGTTAGGACAGTGGCATTGTGTCGACTGGTTTGGATAAGTGAGTGTATACAAATTAAACAGTCCTATTGTGCCATGGTGTTTATACAAAATGTGGAAAATTTGGCGCGGCAAGAAAAGGTAAAATTTTTGTTGTTTGTGTTTGTAGCTAGTATTAAATAGTACTTTTAATCTTTGTAAGTTGAAGCATTGTCTTTGTATAAGCTTTGTGTGTTTAAATGTTTGTTTTGCAGAAAACTTGTATGTTTTGTGGTTAGCATTTCCTTTTTTTACTTACTGTGGAAGAATTACACAAGTCCACCCAGTGCAGGTAAGTCGTCAATCAAGATTTTCCTTTTAAATTTTTTGCAAGTTTAAATTCGTTTTTTATACTTTAGTCGTGAGTAACTTCCCCACTTCAGCAGGGGAAAAAAGAAACCCTTTTCAAGCTGTTGATGATCTCCCCTGGGTTGAGCCAAATGACAACCAAAACACTGTTGACAACGAAACATTTGTTAATTGTCAGTCCTCCGGTTTTATTGATACAACAGGCTACCCACTTATTGATGCCCATGCTGTGTTTTGTGGAGATATTGCACGAAATGAACAGCAGCGGGCAATCTTGTTTGGAATTATGTCCATAACTTATGCCCTTCAGTGCAACACCTCGTTGAGCAAGGTGAACTTTTATTTTAGCAAAATTACACAAACAGTGCTTAGCGTTTAAATTGTGGTAAGGTTGTTGGCCGCCTGGATAATGTTTAACTGTAAATTGTTGGGAGGTGATAAACCTTGGGTTGACAATTTTCTGTAACATGACAATTACAGAAAATCTGCTCATCTCATAAAAGCCGAGAGTCGCTTGTGCTTTGGTAACCTTTAATGTTGACGCATATATTCCTAATAACTGCAGACGTTTTTATGACTTTTACGCTAAAAAATACAGGTGTTTTTATTAAAATGCAGGTATGTGATCTTGCCATTTTGTTGCCTAAGAAATTTGTGGTCAGTTTGAGGAACGTGTCCGTACGTGGAGAACGTAATATCATTACCACCTCCGATGTGTCGTTATTACAGCTGAACGAAGAAAAAGAAATTCATCTTTTTCGTGAAGGACCTATTTCTAAAAAGTTTTTCTTTTTGCCGAAAACCTTGTCATCCCCATTCCTTGTTCTATCGCTACTCAGGGCTGTTGCAAGCCATTGTTCTACTCAGGTAAAATATAATTTTTGTATGTTAATATTTAATTGACTGATAAATTTCATTCCTGTCAGTTGCTGCCCTTCCCAATATATATTAAATTGTGTGTCTGCATGTATGTGCAAAGAAATAAATTGTAAATACTATAACAGTTGAAAGAGTAAAACTTTATTTTGAAATGTGTTGTAAGCAAGTGCGACCGCGCCTTTTATAACTTCCGTGTATTTTTTCCAACCCAGTTCTTGACTTAACGAGCTCTTTTCAGCAGCAATAATTTTAGGTTGTCAAAATACGTCAACGATATCTGGCGTTCTTAGCAAAGACGCTTTTAACACATCCTACATTTCCTACCACTACAGTATGTTACTGTCAAGCTGTTAATATTTTGTCATTACAGATACCATTGTCAAGGAAATATTTCGCAACGATACGGAATTTGAATCACAAATCCTTTCTTTATCCAACATTCTGTCTGTACGTTGGCAAAATTGGGAGTAGCATAAAGCAGGCTTTTATTTTCAGTCCCGAAGCTTGCAACGAAACAAACATAGACAACATTTGCGTTGTACACAGCTTATTGCTATAAACCAGAATATTGAACGAGTCAACATGAGCTGAGAAGGAACTACTGTTGATAATCACTGTTTACTCGCATGAGTAATTCCTCTTTGTTTAGTATCCATTCGATTTTGTGCAAACAGAATAACCAGCACATTTCATTTCTCTATCACATATTGACTGCTGGGTAAGGTGTACTGCTGGTGCTCGTTCCCATGTACTTCAAGGTTGTATTTCTAAAGAATTTTCTGAGAAGACCCCAATCCATAACTCGCTATATAGCAAAGTCAATTTTTTTCATACCGATGTAAAAGTATTACATAAAAAATGGAATTTTGTCACCTTTGCAGTACTGGATTGTTTTACACATGTTATTGATACCTACCAACCCCATTGCTATGCCTATTAGAATGGACAGAGGCCTCGAAGTAGATACTTCGCAAAAAAATACGTAAAAAATGATTTTTTTCCTTTATAGGTTTCATTGAAAATTTTTAGTGAAATTTAGTACCCTTTTCTTCAATACTTTCTTCAAACCTTGTTACAATTTGTGTGTTGCATTTGGTTCCATGTGTCTCACATTGTAAACTATGCAGAAATACCATTTTATTTAAGCTTTATTGTATCAAAATATGAATCAATAAAAGAATACCTACGGGAATGCGTGTTTTGTTTTGGATGCTCGTATTCAGTTGATTGTTTGTTCAACCACAATATGAACAAACTATTTCGTTTTTTTTCCTGGCAGTTCAGTGAATTTTTTGTATTACTTTTCCCATGAAGAAAAACCATACCTTTGTCTGTATGGCCCATTTGTTAAATGTGGCCGTAAAGATACTGTTTGAATTATATTTACAGCCCATTTCCCGGCGCCACTCGTCTAAAATGTCGAGTGGGAAGCAAACCCTGACAAAAATATGTTTGAATTCCCCGGCGCATGTGTTTGTGCAAGTTCAAAGGTTGCCTTATTACTGATGGATGCACAATCGAACTGAAATAACTGATGTATGTTTTGTCTTAATCGACTTTTAAGCAAACATACAACACGTAAACACGCATAACATTCTCAGATACTTTCGGTTGATCCGATTACTCATGCTGTTTAAACTGAAATATTTGTTGCAGTTTTTTTTGCGTTTTTAACTTTGTTTTTGTAAAGCCCGAATGTTTACCACATATACGTTTTTTAAATTCTTTTGTGGTAAATTCGTTCATATTATATATCACTCCAAACAATATTACTTGTCAAATGTTTTTGTCAATGCGATTGTCATTAACTTGGTAAAGCTATAGAACAAAATATAACCAGATGATTTACTGGTGTCCTTAAAATTGTTTTGTCACTTTACCTGATATGTTTCCCACGTTGAAGCCTAGTGCAGTTTAAACCTCAGATAATTTATTAACTTCTATGCATGACACATTTTTTCGCTACTGTTCGTGTAATATCACTCCTTCCCTTCTTAACCAATCCAAGTGTTCTTTCCACGACAAAAAGTCACTTATTTGTTTAGTAGCCAAAGGGTAAAACTGGATGGGTTTGATTTGACAATGTTATTATATTTCGTTTTTGTAACATACCACCTTGTTGGAAACCACCTTGTATTATCACAAATTACTAATCTATTCGTTGTTTCGGTAAAAAAACAACGAAACATTTAACATTTTGTGATGAAATAATTACCATTATAAATAAAATATGTTAATTGCTTGAGCACGTGGGGCCAAAGAGAAAACAAATCAATGATCCAGGACCTTTTTATTTGTGATTGCCAGGCTTGTCTAATTATGCACACGCTCTTTTACAGACCCAGTGTCAACACATGTACGAGTGGGCGATGGAGGTCCTGAAATCCTACAGCAAACACAACCTTGGTAAACAAAGTCGTGAAGCTGAAGAGGAAGCTTTCCAAGATCTTTCTCTTATTATCGAATTGCTGACGCACATCCTATCCAAAGACTTTATAGACTTTAGCGACACCGGTTTGTGATACTTTACCTGCATTCCTTACATTGTTTTGAGACCTTGCTTAAGCATGATTCTTTTATGTGTAAACAATGACCACTGCGTCGAACAACCTAATTGTACAACTTGCCTTCTTAAAGCTATGTTTGTTGCGGTATGGAATGTGAATTAGTCAAGTATTCCAACGATGCTTTTTTACCAGGAAAAAAAGTTTTATGGCGTCTAATTTTCCTTCCAAAAACATCTTGCTGTTTTTTGCTATTTACACAAACAGTAGACGTTTAGCACGCGAACATACTTAGCAAGAATGTTTTTAATGCTTTTAACCGGCTGATGTTCCTTTTTCACAATTAGCAAACAAAGCATGACGTTTTATGTTTCAAACTTCCGCTATTAGGCCGGGTTATACAGCCAAAGGCCTGCAATAAATCCTAAAGTGGCGCAATAAAATCTGCTGCTTGGTCTGGAGAAAGCTTTCTGTTTTGATTTTCATTTGATTTGTTTGATACATTTTCTGATTGCATCATAGAAACAAGCAAGCTGTTTGTGCATTGAATTGGTTTTAGTTTGTCTTAAAAAAGTAGTATAATCGCGCATTGCAATTATGATAATCTATCCCAGCAGTAAAAGTTTTTACAAAGATCGTGATTGTATCAAACACTCAAAATTCTCTGGCGTGGATCCGTGTGTAACGTTGCTAGATTATCTTTACTTATTCAATCTTTGTTTTATTAATTTATCAAATGACTGCAATATAAATGTTACTTTGTTCCAGACAATTTTTAAAACGTTTTATTTATTTGCAAGAGAACGAACTTCATGCTGAAGTTGTGATCAGACAACCCGAAAACGAGATTTCGGCAGCGGATGTTGTCCTCTATGGACTTGGAATAATTCTCCCGCATATGAATTCACAACTTCTCCTCTACCCCTCATTGTGCAGGTAAGTTCCTTTTTATGTTGCCAACAGCTTGAATGAGTAAATGTTTGGTAGAGTTTCGGCTGTTTTGTTTGCACTACTTGTCCAAGAGACATTTTGACGTTCTAACACTTTTGCCCACAGTAAGGTTTTGCGAAATGTTACACGAGAAGAATTCCGATTGTTAAAGGACATGAGTTGAAATACTTTTTTCAGTTGAACTGCAAATTATCACTGTTTTTATTTTTTTAGTCAATACTACAAGTTGGTCACCTTTTTATGCGAGATTTACCCGGAGAAAATTGAGAAACTACCTCGTGATTTAATGCGGGCTTTCATCCATTCCTTACAACTCGGTCTCAGCTCGTATCCTTTTATAAGAACAAACATACGGTTATGTTCGATATCGTATCAAAATTAATTATCTTGTATCGTTGAACTTTGAAGTAAACATACGACCTTTGCTGTAAAGTTACTGTAACCCCAAATTCACATAAAGCTTGTTTGTTTAAACTTTCAATTAAAGTTTCATACGAACTGCTGTACATATATTTAACTTTAGGCATTAAACGTTTTTCATTGCCTTTTAGAAACTAGTTCATGCAAAATATAGTGACCATGGAAATAATGGCCAATTGAAATATGATAATAGATATGAACACTTTCTAACTCGTCTTCATAATAAACAGTTTTCTATTGCCTCATGCCACAGAACCAAATTCTCCAGAATTACGAACATAGCTTGCGATTTTATAAACTTTCAACACAAACAAAATCTCATATTGCAAAAACTTTGAGATGCGTTGACTATTAAACTGCAGACATATAAACATGAACCGGAAATTCAAAGTGTACGGAACTGTAACATAAGTCATAAAACAAATATTCTTAACTTTCTATCACATAAGATACGGGAGCGATAATTGCAAGTTATGTTTGGAAGCTGTGGAAGGTCTTGCTCTGCAATGCATTAAGACTAAAGAACAACCATCGGAACTTCATGTCGCAACGTTGTCGTTTATTAGGGTGAGAAAAGTAGTTGTTTTAGAAACGATAATAATATTTATTGATTCAACTTATTAATTTAGAATTATGCTTACGGTTTCCTGGAATGAAAAGGAATTAATATGTATCGATGTACTTTTTCTGTTTGTTTGAATATTTTGTTAACAGGCGAACGATTTCAGTCTTATATGTAAATATCTCACTAATCTTGTAGCGAAAAGAGAACAACGTTAAACATTGTTTGCTGTACGGTTGGACCGTATTTGCGATATTTTTCTAAATTTGGCATAGTTAACATTGTGTATACAAGCATATTTACTTTCTGTGTCTATACCTGTCGGTAACAGATGGTCTTCGAATTGACGTCATGTCCTCTGTTGAAATTGGTGTTTGTAGGGAATGACAACAGATTTATACTACTGTAACCGAAATTAGCTTGTCTTGGGCCTAGGCTACTCTGCACTAACGGTTTATCGCAGAGGCCTGGAGTCACACGACCAAGGTGGCTATTTTTGTAATACAATAGAAAAACGCTAATAGGTATAAAAAGAATAAAACGATAAAAGCGCGAATAAAACAACGTTTGTTCTAAGACTGGCACAAAATACACATTCCACTACGACTAGCGTTCATCAGCAATTACCACATAAGATCTCCCACCAAAAACAGTGTTTACCACACGCCACCACCAGAGAACTGTCTGGCTTTTCGCTCATTATTTCTCTCGCCAGCGCTTGACCAATCATTTCTGCCCGCGTTTGCCACGCAAGCATGATCACTCGGGCATATTAAAACGAGTAAATTGCAAAATAATTACAAATATATTATAAAGGTGAGTGTGAAAAGTAAACAAAGAAAAACATGTGAGTTAAAGTGAAGGTGAAGTGAAAATACAAAAAGAAATAAAGCGTGTGAAAAACAAAACGAACAAAGACGTTTACACTACTTCACAAATATATCTTACCATTCCTTTTATGATTCGAGCTAAACTCTGTTTAATTTTAGTTGGTCTTCGACTCTCTTATTGTCCACGCCGCGGATCTTGATTTATTGCGAACAGCTGGCGAAACATTTTACTCCCTACTTTGTTTCCAACCACAGCAAAGTACAATGGTGTTCGGACAAGTAAGTCGTTATATTCTGGTTTCCAAAAACAAGATTTTCTAAGCTGTTAAATGAACATTTGCGGAACAAATGTGTGCTATCACCCTCGATTAAAGGCAGGTTTAATTGTGAAAATAATTTGGTTATTTCTTGTGAAAGTGATACGATATATTTGCTGGGCATTTTTCCCCAACAAGAAAGCCTAATCCCATAGTATCATTTATTTTGTCCCATATAGAGGCTTTTTTAAAAATGCCTTTTTCCTTTTCGAAATGCACAGTGATTATGATGCTTAGATAAGATTTGTGAACTGGACAGCGCACTTACTATTTCACTTTCTTTCCTGTGTCAGGTCGTCGAAAGCCAATCTGACCCTTCGTACAAAGAAAGACTTGCAAACGCTTTTCGTTCCTTGATTCCAGCCCCGGAAAATCTTCTTCCCGATCGTCCGCACCGAACAGCATTTCTGAAAACATTGGAAAGCATTATTTTTGAAATCAGAGGAATACTTTGTGTTAAATGATGACAGTTTTTGAAGTTTTATTTAATCCTAGGAAATTGTAGCTGATTTACTCATCACGTCCACTTAAGTACCTTTTTGGTTTATTTCCGCAAGATTAAGTTTAACCTAAGTAGCTTTTTTCCTTATAAGTTTTGTCACACACAAGTCTGAAAATACTTTGCGCTGCACTGTATTGAAACTGTTTTACATGGCAATGTTTACAGGAAAATTACATTTACTTACTCCTAATGCTAAGAGAGAAAGCGATAGTTTTGGTGTTTGACATACCCGTTTCCATTGTATAATGTTTTTGTATTGTTGCATAGGACTTGCTATGAGACAAGAAAATGGTTATAAAATATTACTAAGCAAACTTAATTCACAAAAATTGATTGATTTTTATGAATTAGATTGAATGAACCACTGTTTGATTTGTGAAAATGATTGAAATATGTGTCCATTGTGTCTGTCCAAATGTGTTAACCACTTCTCTCATTGTGCAATAGTAAAAACTTGTCAGATCTGTAAATCTTTCCAGTTTTTGCTCCCCTTTCTCACAAAACAGTTTGCCTAAATGTGCCAATTACAGCACGTAACGATTCTGTACGTCAATTTGATTTTGTGGACTCCCATTGTTTTTTAATCGAGAATGGTATTAGTTGAAATGTTTGACCATTTTTGTTTTCTGTTTGACCATTTTTGTTTTCTCGGAGGACTTTGTTGCGTTTGTGTTCAACTTCTTCCACCTATGTTGACAGTAGTCACACTAAATACATGTTTGCGAGTTTTGGGAAACACTCCATTACGAATTTTTTTGTGTGCACATACGTTTGTGATTATTTTTTTCTTTTCAAGTGCCTTCGCCTTCAAAAACTCCACAGAAGGAACTTATTCTCCTGTTTTAACTTTTTCCCTGTTTCAGGATGTAGATGTTGTTTCCAAGTTATATTTAACCTCGCGGGTGGCAATGTCTCACATCTGTAGAAGATGTTTAACTGTCGGGACAAACGTCTTATTTGAAATTTCCTCATGGAAGCAAAACACCACTGCTGTACTATGTCAGGTGCATGTCGCGATGTGCAAAAGTTTTGTTTAGCGCTGCTAACTGAACATTTAATTTTTTTACTTCAAACCAATTTTTTAAATATTTTTGATCATTTTGATTTTGTATGATCAATTTTTGTCTAACTTCGAATTGTCTGTTTTAGATAAGATTATGTTCCGAATTGTGGGCTCCACAAATCAGTTTATTTACCATTTTATTATGCCATGTTGTCGGTTAAATCGCAATGCATTTTTGCCTGTACAGTTCATGGTTTAAATTTACATTTTTCAGTTGGATGTAAAAAACAAACGACTATCGAAGTTTCATACATCCGCGCGTTCATCATTCCGTCCGTGGGTCCCAGAAATTAGTAGTGGAGGAGTTAACCTGATGAAAGAAAAGCAAATCCGCTACTCGGACGATTACATTCAGTATTAACGTTTTTAAATAGTTTTACACAGCTGGACTCCACACGCCAATTAAACCATCGAAATATGCTTCAGAGAAAAAATTGAAGAATACGATTTGGGAGTTCGACGATTAGCCACCATGATGGGTCGGGAGCCCGAAACCTTTACAGAAGATGACGTGAAAGTGGGTTTTATTGCATGTGATTTTGTTTCAGTTCACATTTAGACTTGTTATGCTATATATTACTTGCGTCCATTTGTATTCGTGGTATTTACAAAAGAACGCCTAGAGATTTTTTATTAGTTCGTTTGTAAAAGCGTAAATTGTATTGCAGGAAGCGATCAAATACCTCTTCCCCAGCGGCATCACTTCCAAATCGTCAAGGCCATCTCTTGACGTGAGTATACTTATAAATTTAATAACTGACTTTGGTTGCATTTGGGTATTCGCTTGTCGAGAGGTCAAGCGTGCTCTATTTGGACCTATACAATTTGGTGTTTTGCACCGATAAACACCATGTCAACTAAGCTGTATTTTGCTGGGTTTGGGAACGTTTTACCACCTATTATTGCTGCTTAACATAAATTTCATTGTTGCCAATTTTTCTAAGAGTTTTATTTTTTCTGCAGTCTCCGCTTGAGCTCTTTCCAAGGGAAAAGCGTAAGTGTAATTATGCCTAAATGATGAAATCTATACTATTTAAATTAGTTCTTGGCGGCTGTGATAAAGTCCCGAACATAACATATGAATTGAAGAAATTGAATAATATATAAACGTACAGAAATGTAAAAATAAAGATCACGATCAAATACCACAACAATGTCGTCGAGGCTTTTGGCAGAGTTAAGGTGTAGCAAGGACGGGCGACCTGATCATTATCTGTTCTACACTCTGGCCGACGACTTTTACGAGGAATTCCACTTCATATACTCATGTTTGTTAGAAGCAAAACAAATTGACGACGAACGCCACAAGCAAGGTCTTGAACCGGAACGGGAGTTGTAAGTTTCTTGTTTCGCCATTAGCCGAGTCGGAACTTCCTTCTTTTGTTAAAATTATTGTGCTTTTCAGAAGAATTCAAACTATTTAACCTCTACTAGTTTACTTTACGGTTTAAACGTACATCTGGATAATTGATGCACACAAATCTCACCTTACCAGTTGTGCTTTTACGTGAAGGCCCCCGATCCATGTTTGGCTTTGTCGCCAACGCAGCTTCTATCAATAAAACCACCTTGTTCGTACTTTCACACTAATAAATGCTGCCAAAAATGAAGCCTTTTAATTAACAATGTATAGCTTATAATTGTCAGGTCACCTTTCCGTATTATTAGCCATGTCACAATCAGTTCATGCACAAAAATTAACAAAATGAGTATCTGGTTTTACACCAAATGTAGCAATAGATATTACTATTATATGTGTACAATAAAGTATTTCTAATCCCCGGGCCAAACAACTCTCTAATTAAGCATTGCTTTGAACTTACATTTGGGTCCTTTCAAATTGTTGTTCGCCATCTACTGGTATGTGTGGCTTGTTATAGAAATTTGGAGGAATCAGCGTGGCTTTCTCATGATGTACTGATGAAAAAATTCGATGGTAACCTCAAGCGTCCATTGGTAAGTTGAACACAATTTATACAAATTTTCAAGCATTTGAAAAAACTTGTATTGTCCCACAGTGTATTAAACTTATTGCACAACTCAATCGACTGGCAGATGAGCCTTACGCCTACAAATACGAGTCTCTTATTATGAAGTACAGGCACGTTTTTCAGAAACAAACCGTATCAATGAAAGAAGCTTTGCAGGTAATCCACTGCTATTTTGAGGTGTTGCTTTTCTAAAAAATAATGATACTTTCGCAACTATTAGCAGCGGCATAAAATGTTACTTTCAAGCACTCCAGCATCCATGTGACCTTACGTCTATCAGTTTTTGACTGTGGATAATTTGTATTATTTCCTTGAAGTCAAACACGGACGAGGAAGGTAGGGAATTTGTGGAAGCAGAGGGAAAAAGGAAAACCGCCATTGCACAAGTCCGTCTTTACACGAGAGGCAGCGGCAAAATTACTGTAAATGACGAAGATTTCGATGAATTCTTTCCACTTTTATATGATAGGTGAAATCTATGTCTATAACAATTCGTGTTTTAATGCAAGCCTCGCTTTAAATATCTTGATCTTTGATAAAAGTTAACTAGTCAATAATGTTTTTCCATTCTAAATTACATGTTGCAATAAGTCGGATCATTTTGTGTAAAATTTTTGATTTGAAAGTAAATAATAGATTGAGAATTAAGCCTTACCCTTTTTCTTTAAAAGTAGTTTTCCGTTTTTTGTTGAGTATAAACCTCCCGTGGCGTCACATTAACCCGAAAATTCTGAAACAAAATTGTTCGATTACGTTTACCCCAACAGAAGTTAGTTTCATTCACACTGTATTTAATTTTGGAAAATTATGCTTCAGTTTTAATAGGTGATGTTAGAGATTAAAAAAAACAATCGTTGCAAGTCAAAAAACAGGGGAAAATGTTCGAAATACTAACGATTGCCCATTGATACAAAATATGTTAACAATTGAATTTTTCACTAACCCCTTATAACACCAGCCTTTTTAGTTCACCCCTACAACAATTTCATCTACCTTGAGGTGAACCATATAGCAGGTTAAGAAAGACTGATCTAATACTCGTTTCGCCTACTTAGCCTAAAACGCTTTGGCAGTTGTGCGATGTTTTTGTTGCAGTTAGGGAAATTTCTAATGATATAATTTGGTTGTATGGCTGAATATACTGAAATCCTACTCTGTGCAGGAAACTAGTCATCACCCCATTTAACCTTTTGAGACTGAACCTCTGCTTTGACGTCGTGGCAACTGTACGAGGTGGCCTTTCTTCGACTTGGTCAAGTCGTAAAGGAAATCCTCCTCAAAATCCGATACATCCAAAGTCGTCAATGGCTGGGGCGATTCGTGTGGGAATTGCCAGAGCCATGCAACCTTTTGTTGGGGAAAACAACTATGAAATTCTGCGCAGAGGTATTCGGCCAGAAATTTATCATTTTTGTTGAATCGGAACATACTTATTTTGAAATACCCTTTGCACATGCATTAGTTTATGTCGTTGCGCTACAATCTTAAAATCTGCATAGTTGCACAAATTATCTGAATGCAATTCGTGAAACCTTTGCCCACCATAGTTTTATGTAAATGCTTAGAATTAAGTTCCAAGGTGGGGAAAAAAGTATTTTTCGCCATATCACCTGTTTATTTTTGTGATAACTAGGAGGTTTGCTGGCAACTGATAAAAGAAGAAAAGAACGGAAGAAGCCGGGGCAGTGGAAAGCAAGAAAGAAGTTCACATGGAAAAGGCGATAGTGTTTTGATTCCAAATGTTACTGGAGTCAATATTTTGATAGTTCTGCAAACTCGCCTCCACAATTTGCTGCTAAACCGTTTGAATGCGATTTTTTCCAAAAATAAAATGAAACGTTCTTCTATTGGATTGCAGATGGGTTTTCGAATGAAACTGATTGTTCACGTATACCAATTTTATGTAACATTCTGCGATCCAAAATGAATAAAACACCCTTGTTACAAAATTGCAACTAAAATAGTAAGATCCGTTTTAGAGGCAATCTCTATTACTACACCTACCGAATATTCGTTTAAATTATTTCCAAAAAATGGGGAGACTTATGTCCAAGAAAATGGCACCGATATATTTCAAGGAAAAAAGCATTATTGGGAATGCATCCGTACACAAGGAGAGTTTTGTAGAAATTCAAGAAGAATGTTACGTCCGTAACGAGAGAGCGAAAGGCTTCAAGGGGTCGACAGAACAAATCCCTGCAATAATTTTAAAGCGCAGACGAGAGGTGGGGAAAGTATTATTTCATGAATTTAAAGAGAAAAACATGGAGACAAATGCTTTTCTAGAAGGAGATTACTCAGTTATTGGAAAAGAACGAGAGGAAAAGCTTTTAAAAATACATTTGCAAACAAAAGATATGAAAAAGATAATTAGTAATCTTTTAATTGAAACTGTCCAATTGTATTTTAACCTGACAACAAAAGCAAGCAGTGTAATATATAACTTTCGTAAAAATAATGATAAAAAAATTCTCTGTTTTAAAATCAAGTTATGGTTAATCCGACCTAGCAAAAAGAGCAACAATAAAAAATACTGATAAGAAAGTTAAAATAAACTTTGAAGGGACTTTCTGGAAACATAACATCTGTGAACAGCTAAAAAAAGACTAAAAAATGCTAATTAATTTGTTCAGGTTTCAAGAAAAAATGTGGAAAATCTGGTTAAACCCAATTTAACATAATCATTCCTTTATCAAAAATTAGGTATGGGTTTGAACTCCATGCATATAAATTACTCCGTACTAAATTCGTGACAATGTTTGTCGTAAAGCATTGCTTTTGTACCCTGCGGCGATGCTGGCAAAGTTTATTACCGGGAACGGTCGGTTTTTGCCGAATAGGGGTGGCGTAACGCCGGCGTTTAATGCATGCACGCTCGCTCGCCTTTTCTAGTTACAAATTACAGCATTGAAATCTGACCTTTCTTTCGTTTATTGCACTGTTTTCAAGCTGTTTTTCCTTACGTGACTAGCGAATCTCGTCAAAACTATTTACTCTTAAACCTTTTCACTACCCAAACTGTCAGGATATTTGAGACGTGTTTTAAAAAATAAGACGAATGGGCATTGTGCTAAACCCAACGAAAAAACCTCCGTTTCTTTGGTAATGCTTTACTACTTACAACAAAATAAAATATAGGAATGTAGTATATAATTTAAAAAAATATATAAGCAATTTTCAAAAAAACGTCCGAGCTGTCCCCAGTAAAAAATATGGATTTAAGAACATTGTTTGTATATTATATTATATACAAATTTGATGTTAAACTCATATTTTTCTGTGTTTTTTTTTCAAGGTTTAAATTTACCACAGACATCCAGATATCAGTTTATGATGATAGTGGGGTTTAAACTTTATTTTCATGTTAAATACCTTGTTTTACCAAGATGTAATTCAAAAATATCGTTCTTGAATGATTATGTAGCCGTGGCCGTCAGCAACTGAATTTTATGTTCGTGGTTGTGATTTTACATTTACCACCGGTCATATATTTAAATAGGATGTACGGTCCATGTGTTGATTGACGTCTTTGATGAATTAGAAGCAAATTTTCAAAGAGAACCAATCAACAAATAAATCTTTTGGAGTTTAGTGACCTAGAGTTGTCGTCTACGATATGTGATGGTTTGTGGTGTTGGATGTAAAGTGTTTCCAGAGTGAATAATTCGGATTTCGCATAAGAATTTATGCAATTAATACTTTACGTTTGCGTTTACGTTTACAAAAGAAAACGACAAATTGGATTTCAATTATAGGCAATCAAATTGAGTTACTTTGTAGATAATAATTCCCAAGAGCACAAACAACAGGACAAGTGAAATGTTCAGTTCGGTCTCAATTCTTTGCATTACAAGGTTTTCTTTCCTCATTTCGTCAAACACTGTAGCGCCCTTGTTTTTGTGCGGGAATGGTAGGTTGGGTGCTGGAACATCAAGAAAGTCACACAGCTGTTTCCAACCTTCCTTAACATCATAAACTAGCAGTTGCTTTTTAGGAACAATCTGTTAAAAATAAACGCTTCAATGTACTAACGCGTTGTGTCAGTCTCTGGTCTAAACCTATAGTACTTGCTGGTGCACTGTTTTGATAAAACACTGACTGTTAAACAACTTGATTTGCACGAGCTTTCGCGAGCTCGGTCTCGCTTCATCAGGTGCTGCAAATGGTGTGACAAATAAACTGCGGTAACGGCGCTAAAAACACGAAAAAAAACGCACGAAGAAGTGACCACTGTTGGTCAAGCCTTACAACAATGTTAACCTCCACGGGGGCTACAACCAAGGAGAACTTTGGGACATACCCATGTGGAGGCGCGACATGCGCATTGTGCCACCTGATAAACCGGGTTAATCACCTCTAACATTTTACACAACAGGAAACATTTTCCTGCAGGTCGACCAACGTGATTTACGCTTTAACGGCGGTCCACCAGCTTTGTACATCGGACAAACACTAAGACTAAGGATGAATGGAAACAAGAGTGATATTTGGCACAACAACAGCGAGAAACCGGTAGTAGCCATTTCAAAAAGATATGAGGGTCATGGTACTACAGAAGGTTAAGAGATGAACAAGACTATAGCCAGAGAGACGGTAGAACAACGCCACATCGAACGGCTTGACTCTATCAACCACGGTCGTAATAGCGACTGGGGCTTTATGAGTCACTTCACGCACTAAGATGCCACGGGCACAAAGTGACCAACAGTGTTCACCGCTTCGTGCGTTTTTTCTTTCTTGTTTTAGCGTCGTTACCACATTTTATTTGTCACGCCATTTGCAGCACCTGATGAAGCGAGATCAAGCTCGCGAAAGCTCGTGCGAATAAAATTGTTTAACAGTCAGTCTCTTATCAAAACAGTGCACCAGCAAGTACTATAGGTATATTACACAAAAAAGTGACTTTTTGCGGTCCATAGGTTTTGCTTGGGTGCAAAAAAAAATTGGAGACAAAGGCCTATGTAACTCTTTTCCTTTTCCCAAAGCAGGTCTTTGAAAAACTTTTTTTATTTTACCTGCTTCACATTTCGTTCATGTCTTCGCTTGAAGCTCTTTAGAGCTTCATCATGGAGAGGAGTCGATTTTGTCCGTGGCCACGATTGAAATCTTGCAAGATGTGGACCTGTATCAATACAAACAGTTCACTCTACAACTGCCGTGATAGTTTACTGAACAACAGACATTGGGCAAGCTACGGTCTGCAGGTCAAATCTGGCCCGTTAGGAGTTGGTACAAATTAATTTCATCTTAAAAAAAAGTTTAGACTGTAGTTCAACGTAAATTTATTGCACGACTTGTTTTTTCTTTTCGGTCAAAGTATTCTAACATTAATTATTGTAAATGAGTTTGTTCATAAAGTCTTGTGTAAACACTTTATGTCTACTTTTTAACAAATTCTGGCTTGAGAATCGAAAAATCTGTTAAAAAAAAAGATTCATGATTAAATGACTCATAGATTTTAGCAGACTGTCTGTAGGACAAAACTGGCGAGCATTTCGGAACTGGTGAAACTATGATCAATGTAATCAATTTTGTTGTTTATAGAAGGTTACCACTCAAAGCCAGGTGAGACTGTGCCTTGGCTCCGGTATATGTGATGGTACGAGCTAGACGGTATCTTACATCTGTGTTAAGTTGGTAAACTTGATTCTTCAGACTTTTTACCCAACTCTCCTCATTTCTGACGGTTAATATAACCTTTCAAAAGATATTTGTGATATCTTACCAAAGTTTGTCACACTATACATATATGTATTATACCTTCACGTCAGGAAAAGCCTCAAATATTTCTTCCCAATAAACATCGCACGGACCATCCATAACAGCATCAACGTTCTCATACATTCGTCTAATGTCTTCTACTTTGAAACCATCCTGAATCTGCCTTTGCCATTCATCGCCAAGGTAATAGAAGTTTTCTGCCCAATCGTATACCTCGTATCCTAGAATCGTTAAGGCTGCCGCCATTGTTTTAGTTCCGGTTTTCGTCAAGCCTGCTACAAGCACTTTCATCTTGATATTTGAAATTTAGCTATAGCTGTTATCCACCAACTGGTCTTTTGTTCGAACACTAGTGCGAAAAGCAAACAGTAAAGGGCAATGCAACGCTGGTTAATTTTTAACTATCAAACGTGGTTTGTGATGAACAGTACGCTGTACCAACTTTTGTAAAAAAAGTTCACTAGCGAGGCAGGCCGAAGCAGTGTAAACACTATACAGTATTTGTTGGGCTACCTTAAGTGGAATTCTTAACATAGCCCACATGATACCAGAAAACATTACAGATGCTATATTCCGGTTGCACATTGCTTTTTGCTGCACAAAGAACAAAACAGGAACTAACGAATTCAAAGCTTAGAGACATATACAAGTTATGCAAGAGAAAACCTAAGGCATTTGAGAGATTCCTATACATATTTTAAGAGTTTAAGACATATATTTCGAACCTGTTTAACATTCTTGTGATATGTCCACCGGTACACCTGGACCGATAATTCGGGAAACGTGGCAACGCCGCATATTTGACGTTCACGGGCATTCTTCAGTTAGAATCACAAAGAAGCTTACGTCAAGTAAGTTTGTTTGGTATGGCGTGAACAAGCATGTTCATACGCGATCTCAACGCAGTGCATAGTGGCTGCGAAAGGGCAAAGGTGGAAAACACACGCGTGCACCGCATTATCCCAAACCAGCAGGTCGTTTTACCAGCTGGCCTCTTCCTCATAAAAAATGGACGGAAACTTGCATGAGCTTCACCAATGGATATCCCGTATTTTGGTGTCTTATCTTAAGTTACCTCCAATAGGACTTTAGAATTCACGTCACACCTACAGGCAACTGGACACGTATGTCCAACTTTACGGAAATCCTTAGTAAAAGGCGAAAAATTTGAGATGTAATTCCGGAACAAACAGTTAATGCCAAACAAATGTTGGAAAGTTTTCCAATTTGCAGGATGCATTTCTCCGAATATTTCTTCAGTGCATTGAAGACCGATAACAAATCGCTGAACGACGAATGCCTATCAAAACTATAATAATGATTAACAACATCATTGACGTAAATTTTTAGAAACAATATAAAATCACACCACAACTGTGTTGTGGTTTCAACAAATCGTTTAGACTCTTGGTATGTCCAACTTCACGGAAATCTTTAGTAAAAGGCGAAAGATTTGCACGATATGAAATTAGACCAGAGCTGTAATTCCGGAACATACAGTTAATGCCAAACAAATGTTGGAAAGTTTTCCAATTTGCAGGATGCATTTCTCCGAATATTTCTTCAGTGCATTGAAGACCGACAACATATCGTTGAACGACGAATGCCCATCAAAACTATATTAATGATTTCCAACATCATTGACGTAAATTTTTAGAAACAATATAAAATCACACCACAACTGTGTTGTGGTTTCAACAAATCGTTTAGACTCTTGGTATGCCAACTTCACGGAAATCTTTAGTAAAAGGCGAAAGATTTGCTCGATATGAAATTAGACCAGAGCTGTAATTCAGGAACATACATTTAATGCCAAACAAATGTTGGAAAGTTTTCCAATTTGCAGGATGCATTTGGAAAATGTTTGAAAGTTTTCCAATTTGCAGGATGCATTTCTCCGAATATTTCTTCAGTGCATTGAAGACCGATAACATATCGTTGAACGACGAATGCCCATCAAAACTATATTAATGATTTCCAACATCATTGACGTAAATTTTTAGAAACAATGCAAAAAATCACAGCACAAATGTGTTGTGGTTTCAACAAATCGTTTAGACTCTTGGTATGTCCAACTTCACGGAAATCTTTAGTAAAAGGCGAAAGATTTGCTCGATATGAAATTAGACCAGAGCTGTAATTACGGAACATACAGTTAATGCCAAACAAATGTTGGAAAGTTTTCCAATTTGCAGGATGCATTTCTCCGAATATTTCTTCAGTGCATTGAAGACCGATAACATATCGTTGAACGACGAATGGCCATCAAAACTATATTAATGATTTCCAACATCATTGACGTAAATTTTTAGAAACAATATAAAATCAAACCACCACTGTGTTGTGGTTTCAACAAATCGTTTAGACTCTTGGTATGTCCAACTTCACGGAAATCTTTAGTAAAAGGCGAAAGATTTGCTCGATATGAAATTAGACCAGAGCTGTAATTCAGGAACACACATTTAATGCCAAAGAAATGTTGGAAAGTTTTCCAATTTGCAGGATGCATTTCGAAAATGTTGGAAAGTTTTCCAATTTGCAGGATGCATTTCTCCGAATATTTCTTCAGTGCATTGAAGACCGTTAACATATCGTTGAACGACGAATGCCCAATCATCATTGACGTAAATTTTTGGAAACAATATAAAATCACACCACAACTGTGTTGTGGTTTCAACAAATCGTTTAGACTCTTGGTATGTCCAACTTCACGGAAATCTTTAGTAAAAGGCGAAAGATTTGCTCGATATGAAATTAGACCAGAGCTGTAATTCCGGAACATACAGTTAATGCCAAACAAATGTTGGAAAGTTTTCCAATTTGCAGGATGAATTTCTCCGAATATTTCTTCAGTGCATTGAAGACCGATAACACATAGTTGAACGACGAATGCCCATCAAAGCTATATTAATGATTTCCAACATCATTGACGTAAATTTTTAGAAACAATATAAAATCACACCACAACTGTGTTGTGGTTTCAACAAATCGTTTAGACTCTTGGTATGTCCAACTTCACGGAAATCTTTAGTAAAAGGCGAAAGATTTGCTCGATATGAAATTAGACCAGAGCTGTAATTCCGGAACATACAGTTAATGCCAAACAAATGTTGGGAAGTTTTCCAATTTGCAGGATGCATTTCTCCGAATATTTCTTCAGTGCATTGAAGACCGATAACATATCGTTGAACGACGAATGCCCATCAAAACTATATTAATGATTTCCAACATCATTGACGTAAATTTTTAGAAACAATATATAATCACACCACAACTGTGTTGTGGTTTCAACAAATCGTTTAGACTCTTGGTATGTCCAACTTCACGGAAATCTTTAGTAAAAGGCGAAAGATTTGCTCGATATGAAATTAGACCAGAGCTGTAATTCCGGAACATACAGTTAATGCCAAACAAATGTTGGAAAGTTTTCCAATTTGCAGGATGCATTTCTCCGAATATTTCTTCAGTGCATTGAAGACCGATAACATATCGTTGAACGACGAATGCCCATCAAAGCTATATTAATGATTTCCAACATCATTGACGCAAATTTTTAGAAACAATATAAAATCACACCACAACTGTGTTGTGGTTTCAACAAATCGTTTAGACTCTTGGTATGCCCAACTTCACGGAAATCTTTAGTAAAAGGCGAAAGATTTGCTCGATATGAAATTAGACCAGAGCTGTAATTCCGGAACATACAGTTAATGCCAAACAAATGTTGGGAAGTTTTCCAATTTGCAGGATGCATTTCTCCGAATATTTCTTCAGTGCATTGAAGACCGATAACATATCGTTGAACGACGAATGCCCATCAAAACTATATTAATGATTTCCAACATCATTGACGTAAATTTTTAGAAACAATATATAATCACACCACAACTGTGTTGTGGTTTCAACAAATCGTTTAGACTCTTGGTATGTCCAACTTCACGGAAATCTTTAGTAAAAGGCGAAAGATTTGCTCGATATGAAATTAGACCAGAGCTGTAATTCCGGAACATACAGTTAATGCCAAACAAATGTTGGAAAGTTTTCCAATTTGCAGGATGCATTTCTCCGAATATTTCTTCAGTGCATTGAAGACCGATAACATATCGTTATACGACGAATGCCCATCAAAACTATATTAATGATTTCCAACATCATTGACGTAAATTTTTAGAAACAATATAAAATCACACCACAACTGTGTTGTGGTTTCAACAAATCGTTTAGACTCTTGGTATGCCCAACTTCACGGAAATCTTTAGTAAAAGGCGAAAGATTTGCTCGATATGAAATTAGACAAGAGCTGTAATTCCGGAACATACAGTTAATGCCAAACAAATGTTGGAAACTTTTCCAATTTGCAGGATGCATTTCTCCGAATATTTCTTCAGTGCATTGAAGACCGATAACATATAGTTGAACGACGAATGTCCAGTAAAATTATATTGATTATTTCCAACATCATTGACGTAAATTTTTAGAAACAATATAAAATCACACCACAACTGTGTTGTGGTTTCAACAAATCGTTTAGACTCTTGGTATGTCCAACTTCACGGAAATCTTTAGTAAAAGGCGAAAGATTTGCTCGATATGAAATTAGACCAGAGCTGTAATTCCGGAACATACAGTTAATGCCAAACAAATGTTGGAAAGTTTTCCAATTTGCAGGATGCATTTCTCCGAATATTTCTTCAGTGCATTGAAGACCGATAACATATAGTTGAACGACGAATGCCCATCAAAGCTATATTAATGATTTCCAACATCATTGACGTAAATTTTTAAAAACAATATAAAATCACACCACAACTGTGTTGTGGTTTCAACAAATCGTTTAGACTCTTGGTATGTCCAACTTCACGGAAATCTTTAGTAAAAGGCGAAAGATTTGCTCGATATGAAATTAGACCAGAGCTGTAATTCCGGGACATACAGTTAATGCCAAACAAATGTTGGGAAGTTTTCCAATTTGCAGGATGCATTTCTCCGAATATTTCTTCAGTGCATTGAAGACCGATAACATATCGTTGAACGACGAATGCCCATCAAAACTATATTAATGATTTCCAACATCATTGACGTAAATTTTTAGAAACAATATATAATCACACCACAACTGTGTTGTGGTTTCAACAAATCGTTTAGCCTCTTGGTATGTCCAACTTCACGGAAATCTTTAGTAAAAGGCGAAAGATTTGCTCGATATGAAATTAGACCAGAGCTGTAATTCCGGAACATACAGTTAATGCCAAACAAATGTTGGAAAGTTTTCCAATTTGCACGAAGCATTTCTCCGAATATTTCTTCAGTGCATTGAAGACCGATAACATATCGTTGAACGACGAATGCCAAAAAGCTATATTAATGATTTCCAACATCATTGACGCAAATTTTTAGAAACAATATAAAATCACACCACAACTGTGTTGTGGTTTCAACAAATCGTTTAGACTCTTGGTATGCCCAACTTCACGGAAATCTTTAGTAAAAGGCGAAAGATTTGCTCGATATGAAATTAGACCAGAGCTGTAATTCCGGAACATACAGTTAATGCCAAACAAATGTTGGGAAGTTTTCCAATTTGCAGGATGCATTTCTCCGAATATTTCTTCAGTGCATTGAAGACCGATAACATATAGTTGAACGACGAATGTCCAGTAAAATTATATTGATTATTTCCAACATCATTGACGTAAATTTTTAGAAAAAATATAAAATCACACCACAACTGTGTTGTGGTTTCAACAAATCGTTTAGACTCTTGGTATGTCCAACTTCACGGAAATCTTTAGTAAAAGGCGAAAGATTTGCTCGATATGAAATTAGACCAGAGCTGTAATTCCGGAACATACAGTTAATGCCAAACAAATGTTGGAAAGTTTTCCAATTTGCAGGATGCATTTCTCCGAATATTTCTTCAGTGCATTGAAGACCGATAACACATAGTTGAACGACGAATGCCCATCAAAGCTATATTAATGATTTCCAACATCATTGACGTAAATTTTTAGAAACAATATAAAATCACACCACAACTGTGTTGTGGTTTCAACAAATCGTTTAGACTCTTGGTATGTCCAACTTCACGGAAATCTTTAGTAAAAGGCGAAAGATTTGCTCGATATGAAATTAGACCAGAGCTGTAATTCCGGAACATACAGTTAATGCCAAACAAATGTTGGGAAGTTTTCCAATTTGCAGGATGCATTTCTCCGAATATTTCTTCAGTGCATTGAAGACCGATAACATATCGTTGAACGACGAATGCCCATCAAAACTATATTAATGATTTCCAACATCATTGACGTAAATTTTTAGAAACAATATATAATCACACCACAACTGTGTTGTGGTTTCAACAAATCGTTTAGACTCTTGGTATGTCCAACTTCACGGAAATCTTTAGTAAAAGGCGAAAGATTTGCTCGATATGAAATTAGACCAGAGCTGTAATTCCGGAACATACAGTTAATGCCAAAGAAATGTTGGAAAGTTTTCCAATTTGCAGGATGCATTTCTCCGAATATTTCTTCAGTGCATTGAAGACCGATAACATATCGTTGAACGACGAATGCCCATCAAAGCTATATTAATGATTTCCAACATCATTGACGCAAATTTTTAGAAACAATATAAAATCACACCACAACTGTGTTGTGGTTTCAA
Source organism: Ascidia mentula (assembly GCF_947561715.1). NCBI lineage: Eukaryota > Metazoa > Chordata > Ascidiacea > Phlebobranchia > Ascidiidae > Ascidia > Ascidia mentula. The sequence goes on from NC_138568.1 coordinate 9,808,356, forward strand.
CAAATCGTTTAGACTCTTGGTATGCCCAACTTCACGGAAATCTTTAGTAAAAGGCGAAAGATTTGCTCGATATGAAATTAGACCAGAGCTGTAATTCCGGAACATACAGTTAATGCCAAACAAATGTTGGGAAGTTTTCCAATTTGCAGGATGCATTTCTCCGAATATTTCTTCAGTGCATTGAAGACCGATAACATATCGTTGAACGACGAATGCCCATCAACACTATATTAATGATTTCCAACATCATTGACGTAAATTTTTAGAAACAATATAAAATCACAGCACAACTGTGTTGTGGTTTCAACAAATCGTTTAGACTCTTGGTATGTCCAACTTCACGGAAATCTTTAGTAAAAGGCGAAAGATTTGCTCGATATGAAATTAGACCAGAGCTGTAATTCCGGAACATACAGTTAATGCCAAACAAATGTTGGAAACTTTTCCAATTTGCAGGATGCATTTCTCCGAATATTTCTTCAGTGCATTGAAGACCGATAACATATAGTTGAACGACGAATGTCCAGTAAAATTATATTGATTATTTCCAACATCATTGACGTAAATTTTTAGAAACAATATAAAATCACACCACAACTGTGTTGTGGTTTCAACAAATCGTTTAGACTCTTGGTATGTCCAACTTCACGGAAATCTTTAGTAAAAGGCGAAAGATTTGCTCGATATGAAATTAGACCAGAGCTGTAATTCCGGAACATACAGTTAATGCCAAACAAATGTTGGAAAGTTTTCCAATTTGCAGGATGCATTTCTCCGAATATTTCTTCAGTGCATTGAAGACCGATAACATATAGTTGAACGACGAATGACCATCAAAGCTATATTAATGATTTCCAACATCATTGACGTAAATTTTTAGAAACAATATAAAATCACACCACAACTGTGTTGTGGTTTCAACAAATCGTTTAGACTCTTGGTATGTCCAACTTCACGGAAATCTTTAGTAAAAGGCGAAAGATTTGCTCGATATGAAATTAGACCAGAGCTGTAATTCCGGAACATACAGTTAATGCCAAACAAATGTTGGGAAGTTTTCCAATTTGCAGGATGCATTTCTCCGAATATTTCTTCAGTGCATTGAAGACCGATAACATATCGTTGAACGACGAATGCCCATCAAAACTATATTAATGATTTCCAACATCATTGACGTAAATTTTTAGAAACAATATATAATCACACCACAACTGTGTTGTGGTTTCAACAAATCGTTTAGCCTCTTGGTATGTCCAACTTCACGGAAATCTTTAGTAAAAGGCGAAAGATTTGCTCGATATGAAATTAGACCAGAGCTGTAATTCCGGAACATACAGTTAATGCCAAACAAATGTTGGAAAGTTTTCCAATTTGCACGAAGCATTTCTCCGAATATTTCTTCAGTGCATTGAAGACCGATAACATATCGTTGAACGACGAATGCCAAAAAGCTATATTAATGATTTCCAACATCATTGACGCAAATTTTTAGAAACAATATAAAATCACAGCACAACTGTGTTGTGGTTTCAACAAATCGTTTAGACTCTTGGTATGCCCAACTTCACGGAAATCTTTAGTAAAAGGCGAAAGATTTGCTCGATATGAAATTAGACCAGAGCTGTAATTCCGGAACATACAGTTAATGCCAAACAAATGTTGGGAAGTTTTCCAATTTGCAGGATGCATTTCTCCGAATATTTCTTCAGTGCATTGAAGACCGATAACATATAGTTGAACGACGAATGTCCAGTAAAATTATATTGATTATTTCCAACATCATTGACGTAAATTTTTAGAAACAATATAAAATCACACCACAACTGTGTTGTGGTTTCAACAAATCGTTTAGACTCTTGGTATGTCCAACTTCACGGAAATCTTTAGTAAAAGGCGAAAGATTTGCTCGATATGAAATTAGACCAGAGCTGTAATTCCGGAACATACAGTTAATGCCAAACAAATGTTGGAAAGTTTTCCAATTTGCAGGATGCATTTCTCCGAATATTTCTTCAGTGCATTGAAGACCGATAACACATAGTTGAACGACGAATGCCCATCAAAGCTATATTAATGATTTCCAACATCATTGACGTAAATTTTTAGAAACAATATAAAATCACACCACAATTGTGTTGTGGTTTCAACAAATCGTTTAGACTCTTGGTATGTCCAACTTCACGGAAATCTTTAGTAAAAGGCGAAAGATTTGCTCGATATGAAATTAGACCAGAGCTGTAATTCCGGAACATACAGTTAATGCCAAACAAATGTTGGGAAGTTTTCCAATTTGCAGGATGCATTTCTCCGAATATTTCTTCAGTGCATTGAAGACCGATAACATATCGTTGAACGACGAATGCCCATCAAAACTATATTAATGATTTCCAACATCATTGACGTAAATTTTTAGAAACAATATATAATCACACCACAACTGTGTTGTGGTTTCAACAAATCGTTTAGACTCTTGGTATGCCCAACTTCACGGAAATCTTTAGTAAAAGGCGAAAGATTTGCTCGATATGAAATTAGACCAGAGCTGTAATTCCGGAACATACAGTTAATGCCAAACAAATGTTGGGAAGTTTTCCAATTTGCAGGATGCATTTCTCCGAATATTTCTTCAGTGCATTGAAGACCGGTAACATATCGTTGAACGACGAATGCCCATCAAAACTATATTAATGATTTCCAACATCATTGACGTAAATTTTTAGAAACAATATATAATCACACCACAACTGTGTTGTGGTTTCAACAAATCGTTTAGACTCTTGGTATGTCCAACTTCACGGAAATCTTTAGTAAAAGGCGAAAGATTTGCTCGATATGAAATTAGACCAGAGCTGTAATTCCGGAACATACAGTTAATGCCAAACAAATGTTGGAAAGTTTTCCAATTTGCAGGATGCATTTCTCCGAATATTTCTTCAGTGCATTGAAGACCGATAACATATCGTTGAACGACGAATGCCCATCAAAACTATATTAATGATTTCCAACATCATTGACGTAAATTTTTAGAAACAATATAAAATCACACCACAACTGTGTTGTGGTTTCAACAAATCGTTTAGACTCTTGGTATGCCCAACTTCACGGAAATCTTTAGTAAAAGGCGAAAGATTTGCTCGATATGAAATTAGACCAGAGGTGTAATTCCGGAACATACAGTTAATGCCAAACAAATGTTGGAAACTTTTCCAATTTGCAGGATGCATTTCTCCGAATATTTCTTCAGTGCATTGAAGACCGATAACATATCGTTGAACGACGAATGCCCATCAAAGCTATATTAATGATTTCCAACATCATTGACGCAAATCTTTAGAAACAATATAAAATCACACCACAACTGTGTTGTGGTTTCAACAAATCGTTTAGACTCTTGGTATGTCCAACTTCACGGAAATCTTTAGTAAAAGGCGAAAGATTTGCTCGATATGAAATTAGACCAGAGCTGTAATTCCGGAACATACAGTTAATGCCAAACAAATGTTGGAAAGTTTTCCAATTTGCAGGATGCATTTCTCCGAATATTTCTTCAGTGCATTGAAGACCGATAACATATCGTTGAACGACGAATGCCCATCAACACTATATTAATGATTTCCAACATCATTGACGTAAATTTTTAGAAACAATATAAAATCACAGCACAACTGTGTTGTGGTTTCAACAAATCGTTTAGACTCTTGGTATGTCCAACTTCACGGAAATCTTTAGTAAAAGGCGAAAGATTTGCTCGATATGAAATTAGACCAGAGCTGTAATTCCGGAACATACAGTTAATGCCAAACAAATGTTGGAAAGTTTTCCAATTTGCAGGATGCATTTCTCCGAATATTTCTTCAGTGCATTGAAGACCGATAACATATCGTTGAACGACGAATGCCAAGTAAAATTATATTGATTATTTCCAACATCATTGACGTAAATTTTTAGAAACAATATATAATCACACCACAACTGTGTTGTGGTTTCAACAAATCGTTTAGACTCTTGGTATGTCCAACTTCACGGAAATCTTTAGTAAAAGGCGAAAGATTTGCTCGATATGAAATTAGACCAGAGCTGTAATTCCGGAACATACAGTTAATGCCAAACAAATGTTGGAAAGTTTTCCAATTTGTAGGATGCATTTCTCCGAATATTTCTTCAGTGCATTGAAGACCGATAACATATCGTTGAACGACGAATGCCCATCAAAGCTATATGAATGATTTCGAACATCATTGACGCAAATTTTTAGAAACAATATAAAATCACACCACAACTGTGTTGTGGTTTCAACAAATCGTTTAAGACTCTTGGTATGTCCAACTTCACGGAAATCTTTAGTAAAAGGCGAAAGATTTGCACGATATGAAATTAGACCAGAGCTGTAATTCCGGAACATACAGTTAATGCCAAAGAAATGTTGGAAAGTTTTCCAATTTGCCGGATGCATTTCTCCGAATATTTCTTCAGTGTATTGAAGACCGATAACATATCGTTGAACGACGAATGCCCATCAAAACTATATTAATGATTTCCAACATCATTGACGTAAATTTTTAGAAACAATATATAATCACACCACAACTGTGTTGTGGTTTCAACAAATCGTTTAGACTCTTGGTATGTCCAACTTCACGGAAATCTTTAGTAAAAGGCGAAAGATTTGCTCGATATGAAATTAGACCAGAGCTGTAATTCCGGAACATACAGTTAATGCCAAATAAATGTTGGAAAGTTTTCCAATTTGCAGGATGCATTTCTCCGAATATTTCTTCAGTGCATTGAAGACCGATAACATATCGTTGAACGACGAATGCCCATCAAAACTATATTAATGATTTCCAGCATCATTGACGTAAATTTTTAGAAACAATATAAAATCACACCACAACTGTGTTGTGGTTTCAACAAATCGTTTAGACTCTTGGTATGTCCAACTTCACGGAAATCTTTAGTAAAAGGCGAAAGATTTGCTCGATATGAAATTAGACCAGAGCTGTAATTCCGGAACATACAGTTAATGCCAAACAAATGTTGGAAACTTTTCCAATTTGCAGGATGCATTTCTCCGAATATTTCTTCAGTGCATTGAAGACCGATAACATATCGTTGAACGACGAATGCCCATCAAAGCTATATTAATGATTTCCAACATCATTGACGCAAATCTTTAGAAACAATATAAAATCACACCACAACTGTGTTGTGGTTTCAACAAATCGTTTAGACTCTTGGTATGTCCAACTTCACGGAAATCTTGAGTAAAAGGCGAAAGATTTGCTCGATATGAAATTAGACCAGAGCTGTAATTCCGGAACATACAGTTAATGCCAAACAAATGTTGGAAAGTTTTCCAATTTGCAGGATGCATTTCTCCGAATATTTCTTCAGTGCATTGAAGACCGATAACATATCGTTGAACGACGAATGCCCATCAACACTATATTAATGATTTCCAACATCATTGACGTAAATTTTTAGAAACAATATAAAATCACACCACAACTGTGTTGTGGTTCAAATCGTTTAGACTCTTGGTATGTCCAACTTCACGGAAATCTTTAGTAAAAGGCGAAAGAATTGCTCGATATGAAATTAGACCAGAGCTGTAATTCCGGAACATACAGTTAATGCCAAACAAATGTTGGAAAGTTTTCCAATTTGCAGGATGCATTTCTCCGAATATTTCTTCAGTGCATTGAAGACCGATAACATATCGTTGAACGACGAAGGCCCAGTAAAATTATATTGATTATTTCCAACATCATTGACGTAAATTTTTAGAAACAATATATAATCACACCACAACTGTGTTGTGGTTTCAACAAATCGTTTAGACTCTTGGTATGTCCAACTTCACGGAAATCTTTAGTAAAAGGCGAAAGATTTGCTCGATATGAAATTAGACCAGAGCTGTAATTCCGGAACATACAGTTAATGCCAAACAAATGTTGGAAAGTTTTCCAATTTGCAGGATGCATTTCTCCGAATATTTCTTCAGTGCATTGAAGACCGATAACATATCGTTGAACGACGAATGCCCATCAAAGCTATATTAATGATTTCCAACATCATTGACGCAAATTTTTAGAAACAATATAAAATCACACCACAACTGTGTTGTGGTTTCAACAAATCGTTTAAGACTCTTGGTATGTCCAACTTCACGGAAATCTTTAGTAAAAGGCGAAAGATTTGCTCGATATGAAATTAGACCAGAGCTGTAATTCCGGAACATACAGTTAATGCCAAAGAAATGTTGGAAAGTTTTCCAATTTGCCGGATGCATTTCTCCGAATATTTCTTCAGTGCATTGAAGACCGATAACATATCGTTGAACGACGAATGCCCATCAAAACTATATTAATGATTTCCAACATCATTGACGTAAATTTTTAGAAACAATATATAATCACACCACAACTGTGTTGTGGTTTCAACAAATCGTTTAGACTCTTGGTATGTCCAACTTCACGGAAATCTTTAGTAAAAGGCGAAAGATTTGCTCGATATGAAATTAGACCAGAGCTGTAATTCCGGAACATACAGTTAATGCCAAACAAATGTTGGAAAGTTTTCCAATTTGCAGGATGCATTTCTCCGAATATTTCTTCAGTGCATTGAAGACCGATAACATATCGTTGAACGACGAATGCCCATCAAAACTATATTAATGATTTCCAGCATCATTGACGTAAATTTTTAGAAACAATATAAAATCACACCACAACTGTGTTGTGGTTTCAACAAATCGTTTAGACTCTTGGTATGTCCAACTTCACGGAAATCTTTAGTAAAAGGCGAAAGATTTGCTCGATATGAAATTAGACCAGAGCTGTAATTCCGGAACATACAGTTAATGCCAAACAAATGTTGGAAAGTTTTCCAATTTGCAGGATGCATTTCTCCGAATATTTCTTCAGTGCATTGAAGACCGATAACATATCGTTGAACGACGAATGCCCATCAAAACTATATTAATGATTTCCAACATCATTGACGTAAATTTTTAGAAACAATATAAAATCACACCACAACTGTGTTGTGGTTTCAACAAATCGTTTAGACTCTTGGTATGTCCAACTTCACGGAAATCTTTAGTAAAAGGCGAAAGATTTGCTCGATATGAAATTAGACCAGAGCTGTAATTCCGGAACATACAGTTAATGCCAAACAAATGTTGGAAAGTTTTCCAATTTGCAGGATGCATTTCTCCGAATATTTCTTCAGTGCATTGAAGACCGATAACATATCGTTGAACGACGAATGCCCATCAAAACTATATTAATGATTTCCAACATCATTGACGTAAATTTTTAGAAACAATGTATAATCACACCACAACTGTGTTGTGGTTTCAACAAATCGTTTAGACTCTTGGTATGTCCAACTTCACGGAAATCTTTAGTAAAAGGCGAAAGATTTGCTCGATATGAAATTAGACCAGAGCTGTAATTCCGGAACATACAGTTAATGCCAAACAAATGTTGGAAAGTTTTCCAATTTGCAGGATGCATTTCTCCGAATATTTCTTCAGTGCATTGAAGACCGATAACATATCGTTGAACGACGAATGCCCATCAAAACTATATTGATGATTTCCAACATCATTGACGTAAATTTTTAGAAACAATATATAATCACACCACAACTGTGTTGTGGTTTCAACAAATCGTTTAGACTCTTGGTATGTCCAACTTCACGGAAATCTTTAGTAAAAGGCGAAAGATTTGCTCGATATGAAATTAGACCAGAGCTGTAATTCCGGAACATACAGTTAATGCCAAACAAATGTTGGAAAGTTTTCCAATTTGCAGGATGCATTTCTCCGAATATTTCTTCAGTGCATTGAAGACCGATAACATATCGTTGAACGACGAATGTCCAGTAAAATTATATTGATTATTTCCAACATCATTGACTTAAATTTTTAGAAACAATATAAAATCACACCACAACTGTGTTGTGGTTTCAACAAATCGTTTAGACTCTTGGTATGTCCAACTTCACGGAAATCTTTAGTAAAAGGCGAAAGATTTGCTCGATATGAAATTAGACCAGAGCTGTAATTCCGGAACATACAGTTAATGCCAAACAAATGTTGGAAAGTTTTCCAATTTGCAGGATGCATTTCTCCGAATATTTCTTCAGTGCATTGAAGACCGATAACATATCGTTGAACGACGAATGCCCATCAAAACTATATTAATGATTTCCAACATCATTGACGTAAATTTTTAGAAACAATATAAAATCACACCACAACTGTGTTGTGGTTTCAACAAATCGTTTAGACTCTTGGTATGTCCAACTTCACGGAAATCTTTAGTAAAAAGCGAAAGATTTGCTCAATATGAAATTAGACCAGAGCTGTAATTCCGGAACATACAGTTAATGCCAAACAAATGTTGGAAAGTTTTCCAATTTGCAGGATGCATTTCTCCGAATATTTCTTCAGTGCATTGAAGACCGATAACATATCGTTGAACGACGAATGCCCATCAAAACTATATTAATAATTTCCAGCATCATTGACGTAAATTTTTAGAAACAATATAAAATCACACCACAACTGTGTTGTGGTTTCAACAAATCGTTTAGACTCTTGGTATGTCCAACTTCACGGAAATCTTTAGTAAAAGGCGAAAGATTTGCTCGATATGAAATTAGACCAGAGCTGTAATTCCGGAACATACAGTTAATGCCAAACAAATGTTGGAAAGTTTTCCAATTTGCAGGATGAATTTCTCCGAATATTTCTTCAGTGCATTGAAGACCGATAACATATCGTTGAACGACGAATGCCCATCAAAACTATATTAATGATTTCCAACATCATTGACGTAAATTTTTAGAAACAATATAAAATCACACCACAACTGTGTTGTGGTTTCAACAAATCGTTTAGACTCTTGGTATGTCCAACTTCACGGAAATCTTTAGTAAAAGGCGAAAGATTTGCTCGATATGAAATTAGACCAGAGCTGTAATTCCGGAACATACAGTTAATGCCAAACAAACTTTGGAAAGTTTTCCAATTTGCAGGATGCATTTCTCCGATTATTTCTTCAGTGCATTGAAGACCGATAACATATCGTTGAACGACGAATGCCCAGTAAAATTATATTGATTATTTCCAACATCATTGACGTAAATTTTTAGAAACAATATAAAATCACACCACAACTGTGTTGTGGTTTCAACAAATCGTTTAGACTCTTGGTATGTCCAACTTCACGGAAATCTTTAGTAAAAGGCGAAAGATTTGCTCGATATGAAATTAGACCAGAGCGGTAATTCCGGAACATACAGTTAATGCCAAACAAATGTTGGAAAGTTTTCCAATTTGCAGGATGCATTTCTCCGAATATTTCTTCAGTGCATTGAAGACCGATAACAAATCGCTGAACGACGAATGCCTATCAAAACTATAATAATGATTAACAACATCATTGACGTAAATTTTTAGAAACAATATAAAATCACACCACAACTGTGTTGTGGTTTCAACAAATCGTTTAGACTCTTGGTATGTCCAACTTCACGGAAATCTTTAGTAAAAGGCGAAAGATTTGCACGATATGAAATTAGACCAGAGCTGTAATTCCGGAACATACAGTTAATGCCAAACAAATGTTGGAAAGTTTTCCAATTTGCAGGATGCATTTCTCCGAATATTTCTTCAGTGCATTGAAGACCGACAACATATCGTTGAACGACGAATGCCCATCAAAACTATATTAATGATTTCCAACATCATTGACGTAAATTTTTAGAAACAATATAAAATCACACCACAACTGTGTTGTGGTTTCAACAAATCGTTTAGACTCTTGGTATGCCAACTTCACGGAAATCTTTAGTAAAAGGCGAAAGATTTGCTCGATATGAAATTAGACCAGAGCTGTAATTCAGGAACATACATTTAATGCCAAACAAATGTTGGAAAGTTTTCCAATTTGCAGGATGCATTTGGAAAATGTTTGAAAGTTTCCCAATTTGCAGGATGCATTTCTCCGAATATTTCTTCAGTGCATTGAAGACCGATAACATATCGTTGAACGACGAATGCCCATCAAAACTATATTAATGATTTCCAACATCATTGACGTAAATTTTTAGAAACAATGCAAAAAATCACAGCACAAATGTGTTGTGGTTTCAACAAATCGTTTAGACTCTTGGTATGTCCAACTTCACGGAAATCTTTAGTAAAAGGCGAAAGATTTGCTCGATATGAAATTAGACCAGAGCTGTAATTACGGAACATACAGTTAATGCCAAACAAATGTTGGAAAGTTTTCCAATTTGCAGGATGCATTTCTCCGAATATTTCTTCAGTGCATTGAAGACCGATAACATATCGTTGAACGACGAATGGCCATCAAAACTATATTAATGATTTCCAACATCATTGACGTAAATTTTTAGAAACAATATAAAATCAAACCACCACTGTGTTGTGGTTTCAACAAATCGTTTAGACTCTTGGTATGTCCAACTTCACGGAAATCTTTAGTAAAAGGCGAAAGATTTGCTCGATATGAAATTAGACCAGAGCTGTAATTCAGGAACACACATTTAATGCCAAAGAAATGTTGGAAAGTTTTCCAATTTGCAGGATGCATTTCGAAAATGTTGGAAAGTTTTCCAATTTGCAGGATGCATTTCTCCGAATATTTCTTCAGTGCATTGAAGACCGTTAACATATCGTTGAACGACGAATGCCCAATCATCATTGACGTAAATTTTTGGAAACAATATAAAATCACACCACAACTGTGTTGTGGTTTCAACAAATCGTTTAGACTCTTGGTATGTCCAACTTCACGGAAATCTTTAGTAAAAGGCGAAAGATTTGCTCGATATGAAATTAGACCAGAGCTGTAATTCCGGAACATACAGTTAATGCCAAACAAATGTTGGAAAGTTTTCCAATTTGCAGGATGAATTTCTCCGAATATTTCTTCAGTGCATTGAAGACCGATAACACATAGTTGAACGACGAATGCCCATCAAAGCTATATTAATGATTTCCAACATCATTGACGTAAATTTTTAGAAACAATATAAAATCACACCACAACTGTGTTGTGGTTTCAACAAATCGTTTAGACTCTTGGTATGTCCAACTTCACGGAAATCTTTAGTAAAAGGCGAAAGATTTGCTCGATATGAAATTAGACCAGAGCTGTAATTCCGGAACATACAGTTAATGCCAAACAAATGTTGGGAAGTTTTCCAATTTGCAGGATGCATTTCTCCGAATATTTCTTCAGTGCATTGAAGACCGATAACATATCGTTGAACGACGAATGCCCATCAAAACTATATTAATGATTTCCAACATCATTGACGTAAATTTTTAGAAACAATATATAATCACACCACAACTGTGTTGTGGTTTCAACAAATCGTTTAGACTCTTGGTATGTCCAACTTCACGGAAATCTTTAGTAAAAGGCGAAAGATTTGCTCGATATGAAATTAGACCAGAGCTGTAATTCCGGAACATACAGTTAATGCCAAACAAATGTTGGAAAGTTTTCCAATTTGCAGGATGCATTTCTCCGAATATTTCTTCAGTGCATTGAAGACCGATAACATATCGTTGAACGACGAATGCCCATCAAAGCTATATTAATGATTTCCAACATCATTGACGCAAATTTTTAGAAACAATATAAAATCACACCACAACTGTGTTGTGGTTTCAACAAATCGTTTAGACTCTTGGTATGTCCAACTTCACGGAAATCTTTAGTAAAAGGCGAAAGATTTGCTCGATATGAAATTAGACCAGAGCTGTAATTCCGGAACATACAGTTAATGCCAAACAAATGTTGGGAAGTTTTCCAATTTGCAGGATGCATTTCTCCGAATATTTCTTCAGTGCATTGAAGACCGATAACATATCGTTGAACGACGAATGCCCATCAAAACTATATTAATGATTTCCAACATCATTGACGTAAATTTTTAGAAACAATATATAATCACACCACAACTGTGTTGTGGTTTCAACAAATCGTTTAGACTCTTGGTATGTCCAACTTCACGGAAATCTTTAGTAAAAGGCGAAAGATTTGCTCGATATGAAATTAGACCAGAGCTGTAATTCCGGAACATACAGTTAATGCCAAACAAATGTTGGAAAGTTTTCCAATTTGCACGAAGCATTTCTCCGAATATTTCTTCAGTGCATTGAAGACCGATAACATATCGTTGAACGACGAATGCCAAAAAGCTATATTAATGATTTCCAACATCATTGACGCAAATTTTTAGAAACAATATAAAATCACACCACAACTGTGTTGTGGTTTCAACAAATCGTTTAGACTCTTGGTATGCCCAACTTCACGGAAATCTTTAGTAAAAGGCGAAAGATTTGCTCGATATGAAATTAGACCAGAGCTGTAATTCCGGAACATACAGTTAATGCCAAACAAATGTTGGGAAGTTTTCCAATTTGCAGGATGCATTTCTCCGAATATTTCTTCAGTGCATTGAAGACCGATAACATATAGTTGAACGACGAATGTCCAGTAAAATTATATTGATTATTTCCAACATCATTGACGTAAATTTTTAGAAAAAATATAAAATCACACCACAACTGTGTTGTGGTTTCAACAAATCGTTTAGACTCTTGGTATGTCCAACTTCACGGAAATCTTTAGTAAAAGGCGAAAGATTTGCTCGATATGAAATTAGACCAGAGCTGTAATTCCGGAACATACAGTTAATGCCAAACAAATGTTGGAAAGTTTTCCAATTTGCAGGATGCATTTCTCCGAATATTTCTTCAGTGCATTGAAGACCGATAACACATAGTTGAACGACGAATGCCCATCAAAGCTATATTAATGATTTCCAACATCATTGACGTAAATTTTTAGAAACAATATAAAATCACACCACAACTGTGTTGTGGTTTCAACAAATCGTTTAGACTCTTGGTATGTCCAACTTCACGGAAATCTTTAGTAAAAGGCGAAAGATTTGCTCGATATGAAATTAGACCAGAGCTGTAATTCCGGAACATACAGTTAATGCCAAACAAATGTTGGGAAGTTTTCCAATTTGCAGGATGCATTTCTCCGAATATTTCTTCAGTGCATTGAAGACCGATAACATATCGTTGAACGACGAATGCCCATCAAAACTATATTAATGATTTCCAACATCATTGACGTAAATTTTTAGAAACAATATATAATCACACCACAACTGTGTTGTGGTTTCAACAAATCGTTTAGACTCTTGGTATGTCCAACTTCACGGAAATCTTTAGTAAAAGGCGAAAGATTTGCTCGATATGAAATTAGACCAGAGCTGTAATTCCGGAACATACAGTTAATGCCAAAGAAATGTTGGAAAGTTTTCCAATTTGCAGGATGCATTTCTCCGAATATTTCTTCAGTGCATTGAAGACCGATAACATATCGTTGAACGACGAATGCCCATCAAAGCTATATTAATGATTTCCAACATCATTGACGCAAATTTTTAGAAACAATATAAAATCACACCACAACTGTGTTGTGGTTTCAACAAATCGTTTAGACTCTTGGTATGCCCAACTTCACGGAAATCTTTAGTAAAAGGCGAAAGATTTGCTCGATATGAAATTAGACCAGAGCTGTAATTCCGGAACATACAGTTAATGCCAAACAAATGTTGGGAAGTTTTCCAATTTGCAGGATGCATTTCTCCGAATATTTCTTCAGTGCATTGAAGACCGATAACATATCGTTGAACGACGAATGCCCATCAAAGCTATATTAATGATTTCCAACATCATTGACGCAAATCTTTAGAAACAATATAAAATCACACCACAACTGTGTTGTGGTTTCAACAAATCGTTTAGACTCTTGGTATGTCCAACTTCACGGAAATCTTAAGTAAAAGGCGAAAGATTTGCTCGATATGAAATTAGACCAGAGCTGTAATTCCGGAACATACAGTTAATGCCAAACAAATGTTGGAAAGTTTTCCAATTTGCAGGATGCATTTCTCCGAATATTTCTTCAGTGCATTGAAGACCGATAACATATCGTTGAACGACGAATGCCCATCAACACTATATTAATGATTTCCAACATCATTGACGTAAATTTTTAGAAACAATATCAAATCACAGCACAACTGTGTTGTGGTTTCAACAAATCGTTTAGACTCTTGGTATGTCCAACTTCACGGAAATCTTAAGTAAAAGGCGAAAGATTTGCTCGATATGAAATTAGACCAGAGCTGTAATTCCGGAACATACAGTTAATGCCAAACAAATGTTGGAAAGTTTTCCAATTTGCAGGATGCATTTCTCCGAATATTTCTTCAGTGCATTGAAGACCGATAACATATCGTTGAACGACGAATGCCCATCAACACTATATTAATGATTTCCAACATCATTGACGTAAATTTTTAGAAACAATATAAAATCACAGCACAACTGTGTTGTGGTTTCAACAAATCGTTTAGACTCTTGGTATGTCCAACTTCACGGAAATCTTTAGTAAAAGGCGAAAGATTTGCTCGATATGAAATTAGACCAGAGCTGTAATTCCGGAACATACAGTTAATGCCAAACAAATGTTGGAAACTTTTCCAATTTGCAGGATGCATTTCTCCGAATATTTCTTCAGTGCATTGAAGACCGATAACATATAGTTGAACGACGAATGTCCAGTAAAATTATATTGATTATTTCCAACATCATTGACGTAAATTTTTAGAAACAATATAAAATCACACCACAACTGTGTTGTGGTTTCAACAAATCGTTTAGACTCTTGGTATGTCCAACTTCACGGAAATCTTTAGTAAAAGGCGAAAGATTTGCTCGATATGAAATTAGACCAGAGCTGTAATTCCGGAACATACAGTTAATGCCAAACAAATGTTGGAAAGTTTTCCAATTTGCAGGATGCATTTCTCCGAATATTTCTTCAGTGCATTGAAGACCGATAACATATAGTTGAACGACGAATGCCCATCAAAGCTATATTAATGATTTCCAACATCATTGACGTAAATTTTTAGAAACAATATAAAATCACACCACAACTGTGTTGTGGTTTCAACAAATCGTTTAGACTCTTGGTATGTCCAACTTCACGGAAATCTTTAGTAAAAGGCGAAAGATTTGCTCGATATGAAATTAGACCAGAGCTGTAATTCCGGAACATACAGTTAATGCCAAACAAATGTTGGGAAGTTTTCCAATTTGCAGGATGCATTTCTCCGAATATTTCTTCAGTGCATTGAAGACCGATAACATATCGTTGAACGACGAATGCCCATCAAAACTATATTAATGATTTCCAACATCATTGACGTAAATTTTTAGAAACAATATATAATCACACCACAACTGTGTTGTGGTTTCAACAAATCGTTTAGCCTCTTGGTATGTCCAACTTCACGGAAATCTTTAGTAAAAGGCGAAAGATTTGCTCGATATGAAATTAGACCAGAGCTGTAATTCCGGAACATACAGTTAATGCCAAACAAATGTTGGAAAGTTTTCCAATTTGCACGAAGCATTTCTCCGAATATTTCTTCAGTGCATTGAAGACCGATAACATATCGTTGAACGACGAATGCCAAAAAGCTATATTAATGATTTCCAACATCATTGACGCAAATTTTTAGAAACAATATAAAATCACACCACAACTGTGTTGTGGTTTCAACAAATCGTTTAGACTCTTGGTATGTCCAACTTCACGGAAATCTTTAGTAAAAGGCGAAAGATTTGCTCGATATGAAATTAGACCAGAGCTGTAATTCCGGAACATACAGTTAATGCCAAACAAATGTTGGGAAGTTTTCCAATTTGCAGGATGCATTTCTCCGAATATTTCTTCAGTGCATTGAAGACCGATAACATATAGTTGAACGACGAATGTCCAGTAAAATTATATTGATTATTTCCAACATCATTGACGTAAATTTTTAGAAACAATATAAAATCACACCACAACTGTGTTGTGGTTTCAACAAATCGTTTAGACTCTTGGTATGTCCAACTTCACGGAAATCTTTAGTAAAAGGCGAAAGATTTGCTCGATATGAAATTAGACCAGAGCTGTAATTCCGGAACATACAGTTAATGCCAAACAAATGTTGGAAAGTTTTCCAATTTGCAGGATGCATTTCTCCGAATATTTCTTCAGTGCATTGAAGACCGATAACATATAGTTGAACGACGAATGCCCATCAAAGCTATATTAATGATTTCCAACATCATTGACGTAAATTTTTAGAAACAATATAAAATCACACCACAACTGTGTTGTGGTTTCAACAAATCGTTTAGACTCTTGGTATGTCCAACTTCACGGAAATCTTTAGTAAAAGGCGAAAGATTTGCTCGATATGAAATTAGACCAGAGCTGTAATTCCGGAACATACAGTTAATGCCAAACAAATGTTGGGAAGTTTTCCAATTTGCAGGATGCATTTCTCCGAATATTTCTTCAGTGCATTGAAGACCGATAACATATCGTTGAACGACGAATGCCCATCAAAACTATATTAATGATTTCCAACATCATTGACGTAAATTTTTAGAAACAATATATAATCACACCACAACTGTGTTGTGGTTTCAACAAATCGTTTAGCCTCTTGGTATGTCCAACTTCACGGAAATCTTTAGTAAAAGGCGAAAGATTTGCTCGATATGAAATTAGACCAGAGCTGTAATTCCGGAACATACAGTTAATGCCAAACAAATGTTGGAAAGTTTTCCAATTTGCACGAAGCATTTCTCCGAATATTTCTTCAGTGCATTGAAGACCGATAACATATAGTTGAACGACGAATGCCCATCAAAGCTATATTAATGATTTCCAACATCATTGACGTAAATTTTTAGAAACAATATAAAATCACACCACAACTGTGTTGTGGTTTCAACAAATCGTTTAGACTCTTGGTATGTCCAACTTCACGGAAATCTTTAGTAAAAGGCGAAAGATTTGCTCGATATGAAATTAGACCAGAGCTGTAATTCCGGAACATACAGTTAATGCCAAACAAATGTTGGGAAGTTTTCCAATTTGCAGGATGCATTTCTCCGAATATTTCTTCAGTGCATTGAAGACCGATAACATATCGTTGAACGACGAATGCCCATCAAAACTATATTAATGATTTCCAACATCATTGACGTAAATTTTTAGAAACAATATATAATCACACCACAACTGTGTTGTGGTTTCAACAAATCGTTTAGCCTCTTGGTATGTCCAACTTCACGGAAATCTTTAGTAAAAGGCGAAAGATTTGCTCGATATGAAATTAGACCAGAGCTGTAATTCCGGAACATACAGTTAATGCCAAACAAATGTTGGAAAGTTTTCCAATTTGCACGAAGCATTTCTCCGAATATTTCTTCAGTGCATTGAAGACCGATAACATATCGTTGAACGACGAATGCCAAAAAGCTATATTAATGATTTCCAACATCATTGACGCAAATTTTTAGAAACAATATAAAATCACACCACAACTGTGTTGTGGTTTCAACAAATCGTTTAGACTCTTGGTATGTCCAACTTCACGGAAATCTTTAGTAAAAGGCGAAAGATTTGCACGATATGAAATTAGACCAGAGCTGTAATTCCGGAACATACAGTTAATGCCAAAGAAATGTTGGAAAGTTTTCCAATTTGCCGGATGCATTTCTCCGAATATTTCTTCAGTGTATTGAAGACCGATAACATATCGTTGAACGACGAATGCCCATCAAAACTATATTAATGATTTCCAACATCATTGACGTAAATTTTTAGAAACAATATATAATCACACCACAACTGTGTTGTGGTTTCAACAAATCGTTTAGACTCTTGGTATGCCCAACTTCACGGAAATCTTTAGTAAAAGGCGAAAGATTTGCTCGATATGAAATTAGACCAGAGCTGTAATTCCGGAACATACAGTTAATGCCAAACAAATGTTGGAAAGTTTTCCAATTTGCAGGATGAATTTCTCCGAATATTTCTTCAGTGCATTGAAGACCGATAACACATAGTTGAACGACGAATGCCCATCAAAGCTATATTAATGATTTCCAACATCATTGACGTAAATTTTTAGAAACAATATAAAATCACACCACAACTGTGTTGTGGTTTCAACAAATCGTTTAGACTCTTGGTATGTCCAACTTCACGGAAATCTTTAGTAAAAGGCGAAAGATTTGCTCGATATGAAATTAGACCAGAGCTGTAATTCCGGAACATACAGTTAATGCCAAACAAATGTTGGGAAGTTTTCCAATTTGCAGGATGCATTTCTCCGAATATTTCTTCAGTGCATTGAAGACCGATAACATATCGTTGAACGACGAATGCCCATCAAAACTATATTAATGATTTCCAACATCATTGACGTAAATTTTTAGAAACAATATATAATCACACCACAACTGTGTTGTGGTTTCAACAAATCGTTTAGACTCTTGGTATGTCCAACTTCACGGAAATCTTTAGTAAAAGGCGAAAGATTTGCTCGATATGAAATTAGACCAGAGCTGTAATTCCGGAACATACAGTTAATGCCAAACAAATGTTGGAAAGTTTTCCAATTTGCAGGATGCATTTCTCCGAATATTTCTTCAGTGCATTGAAGACCGATAACATATCGTTGAACGACGAATGCCCATCAAAGCTATATTAATGATTTCCAACATCATTGACGCAAATTTTTAGAAACAATATAAAATCACACCACAACTGTGTTGTGGTTTCAACAAATCGTTTAGACTCTTGGTATGCCCAACTTCACGGAAATCTTTAGTAAAAGGCGAAAGATTTGCTCGATATGAAATTAGACCAGAGCTGTAATTCCGGAACATACAGTTAATGCCAAACAAATGTTGGGAAGTTTTCCAATTTGCAGGATGCATTTCTCCGAATATTTCTTCAGTGCATTGAAGACCGATAACATATCGTTGAACGACGAATGCCCATCAAAACTATATTAATGATTTCCAACATCATTGACGTAAATTTTTAGAAACAATATATAATCACACCACAACTGTGTTGTGGTTTCAACAAATCGTTTAGACTCTTGGTATGTCCAACTTCACGGAAATCTTTAGTAAAAGGCGAAAGATTTGCTCGATATGAAATTAGACCAGAGCTGTAATTCCGGAACATACAGTTAATGCCAAACAAATGTTGGAAAGTTTTCCAATTTGCACGAAGCATTTCTCCGAATATTTCTTCAGTGCATTGAAGACCGATAACATATCGTTGAACGACGAATGCCAAAAAGCTATATTAATGATTTCCAACATCATTGACGCAAATTTTTAGAAACAATATAAAATCACACCACAACTGTGTTGTGGTTTCAACAAATCGTTTAGACTCTTGGTATGCCCAACTTCACGGAAATCTTTAGTAAAAGGCGAAAGATTTGCTCGATATGAAATTAGACCAGAGCTGTAATTCCGGAACATACAGTTAATGCCAAACAAATGTTGGGAAGTTTTCCAATTTGCAGGATGCATTTCTCCGAATATTTCTTCAGTGCATTGAAGACCGATAACATATAGTTGAACGACGAATGTCCAGTAAAATTATATTGATTATTTCCAACATCATTGACGTAAATTTTTAGAAAAAATATAAAATCACACCACAACTGTGTTGTGGTTTCAACAAATCGTTTAGACTCTTGGTATGTCCAACTTCACGGAAATCTTTAGTAAAAGGCGAAAGATTTGCTCGATATGAAATTAGACCAGAGCTGTAATTCCGGAACATACAGTTAATGCCAAACAAATGTTGGAAAGTTTTCCAATTTGCAGGATGCATTTCTCCGAATATTTCTTCAGTGCATTGAAGACCGATAACACATAGTTGAACGACGAATGCCCATCAAAGCTATATTAATGATTTCCAACATCATTGACGTAAATTTTTAGAAACAATATAAAATCACACCACAACTGTGTTGTGGTTTCAACAAATCGTTTAGACTCTTGGTATGTCCAACTTCACGGAAATCTTTAGTAAAAGGCGAAAGATTTGCTCGATATGAAATTAGACCAGAGCTGTAATTCCGGAACATACAGTTAATGCCAAACAAATGTTGGGAAGTTTTCCAATTTGCAGGATGCATTTCTCCGAATATTTCTTCAGTGCATTGAAGACCGATAACATATCGTTGAACGACGAATGCCCATCAAAACTATATTAATGATTTCCAACATCATTGACGTAAATTTTTAGAAACAATATATAATCACACCACAACTGTGTTGTGGTTTCAACAAATCGTTTAGACTCTTGGTATGTCCAACTTCACGGAAATCTTTAGTAAAAGGCGAAAGATTTGCTCGATATGAAATTAGACCAGAGCTGTAATTCCGGAACATACAGTTAATGCCAAAGAAATGTTGGAAAGTTTTCCAATTTGCAGGATGCATTTCTCCGAATATTTCTTCAGTGCATTGAAGACCGATAACATATCGTTGAACGACGAATGCCCATCAAAGCTATATTAATGATTTCCAACATCATTGACGCAAATTTTTAGAAACAATATAAAATCACACCACAACTGTGTTGTGGTTTCAACAAATCGTTTAGACTCTTGGTATGCCCAACTTCACGGAAATCTTTAGTAAAAGGCGAAAGATTTGCTCGATATGAAATTAGACCAGAGCTGTAATTCCGGAACATACAGTTAATGCCAAACAAATGTTGGGAAGTTTTCCAATTTGCAGGATGCATTTCTCCGAATATTTCTTCAGTGCATTGAAGACCGATAACATATCGTTGAACGACGAATGCCCATCAAAGCTATATTAATGATTTCCAACATCATTGACGCAAATCTTTAGAAACAATATAAAATCACACCACAACTGTGTTGTGGTTTCAACAAATCGTTTAGACTCTTGGTATGTCCAACTTCACGGAAATCTTAAGTAAAAGGCGAAAGATTTGCTCGATATGAAATTAGACCAGAGCTGTAATTCCGGAACATACAGTTAATGCCAAACAAATGTTGGAAAGTTTTCCAATTTGCAGGATGCATTTCTCCGAATATTTCTTCAGTGCATTGAAGACCGATAACATATCGTTGAACGACGAATGCCCATCAACACTATATTAATGATTTCCAACATCATTGACGTAAATTTTTAGAAACAATATCAAATCACAGCACAACTGTGTTGTGGTTTCAACAAATCGTTTAGACTCTTGGTATGTCCAACTTCACGGAAATCTTAAGTAAAAGGCGAAAGATTTGCTCGATATGAAATTAGACCAGAGCTGTAATTCCGGAACATACAGTTAATGCCAAACAAATGTTGGAAAGTTTTCCAATTTGCAGGATGCATTTCTCCGAATATTTCTTCAGTGCATTGAAGACCGATAACATATCGTTGAACGACGAATGCCCATCAACACTATATTAATGATTTCCAACATCATTGACGTAAATTTTTAGAAACAATATAAAATCACAGCACAACTGTGTTGTGGTTTCAACAAATCGTTTAGACTCTTGGTATGTCCAACTTCACGGAAATCTTTAGTAAAAGGCGAAAGATTTGCTCGATATGAAATTAGACCAGAGCTGTAATTCCGGAACATACAGTTAATGCCAAACAAATGTTGGAAACTTTTCCAATTTGCAGGATGCATTTCTCCGAATATTTCTTCAGTGCATTGAAGACCGATAACATATAGTTGAACGACGAATGTCCAGTAAAATTATATTGATTATTTCCAACATCATTGACGTAAATTTTTAGAAACAATATAAAATCACACCACAACTGTGTTGTGGTTTCAACAAATCGTTTAGACTCTTGGTATGTCCAACTTCACGGAAATCTTTAGTAAAAGGCGAAAGATTTGCTCGATATGAAATTAGACCAGAGCTGTAATTCCGGAACATACAGTTAATGCCAAACAAATGTTGGAAAGTTTTCCAATTTGCAGGATGCATTTCTCCGAATATTTCTTCAGTGCATTGAAGACCGATAACATATAGTTGAACGACGAATGCCCATCAAAGCTATATTAATGATTTCCAACATCATTGACGTAAATTTTTAGAAACAATATAAAATCACACCACAACTGTGTTGTGGTTTCAACAAATCGTTTAGACTCTTGGTATGTCCAACTTCACGGAAATCTTTAGTAAAAGGCGAAAGATTTGCTCGATATGAAATTAGACCAGAGCTGTAATTCCGGAACATACAGTTAATGCCAAACAAATGTTGGGAAGTTTTCCAATTTGCAGGATGCATTTCTCCGAATATTTCTTCAGTGCATTGAAGACCGATAACATATCGTTGAACGACGAATGCCCATCAAAACTATATTAATGATTTCCAACATCATTGACGTAAATTTTTAGAAACAATATATAATCACACCACAACTGTGTTGTGGTTTCAACAAATCGTTTAGCCTCTTGGTATGTCCAACTTCACGGAAATCTTTAGTAAAAGGCGAAAGATTTGCTCGATATGAAATTAGACCAGAGCTGTAATTCCGGAACATACAGTTAATGCCAAACAAATGTTGGAAAGTTTTCCAATTTGCACGAAGCATTTCTCCGAATATTTCTTCAGTGCATTGAAGACCGATAACATATCGTTGAACGACGAATGCCAAAAAGCTATATTAATGATTTCCAACATCATTGACGCAAATTTTTAGAAACAATATAAAATCACACCACAACTGTGTTGTGGTTTCAACAAATCGTTTAGACTCTTGGTATGTCCAACTTCACGGAAATCTTTAGTAAAAGGCGAAAGATTTGCTCGATATGAAATTAGACCAGAGCTGTAATTCCGGAACATACAGTTAATGCCAAACAAATGTTGGGAAGTTTTCCAATTTGCAGGATGCATTTCTCCGAATATTTCTTCAGTGCATTGAAGACCGATAACATATAGTTGAACGACGAATGTCCAGTAAAATTATATTGATTATTTCCAACATCATTGACGTAAATTTTTAGAAACAATATAAAATCACACCACAACTGTGTTGTGGTTTCAACAAATCGTTTAGACTCTTGGTATGTCCAACTTCACGGAAATCTTTAGTAAAAGGCGAAAGATTTGCTCGATATGAAATTAGACCAGAGCTGTAATTCCGGAACATACAGTTAATGCCAAACAAATGTTGGAAAGTTTTCCAATTTGCAGGATGCATTTCTCCGAATATTTCTTCAGTGCATTGAAGACCGATAACATATAGTTGAACGACGAATGCCCATCAAAGCTATATTAATGATTTCCAACATCATTGACGTAAATTTTTAGAAACAATATAAAATCACACCACAACTGTGTTGTGGTTTCAACAAATCGTTTAGACTCTTGGTATGTCCAACTTCACGGAAATCTTTAGTAAAAGGCGAAAGATTTGCTCGATATGAAATTAGACCAGAGCTGTAATTCCGGAACATACAGTTAATGCCAAACAAATGTTGGGAAGTTTTCCAATTTGCAGGATGCATTTCTCCGAATATTTCTTCAGTGCATTGAAGACCGATAACATATCGTTGAACGACGAATGCCCATCAAAACTATATTAATGATTTCCAACATCATTGACGTAAATTTTTAGAAACAATATATAATCACACCACAACTGTGTTGTGGTTTCAACAAATCGTTTAGCCTCTTGGTATGTCCAACTTCACGGAAATCTTTAGTAAAAGGCGAAAGATTTGCTCGATATGAAATTAGACCAGAGCTGTAATTCCGGAACATACAGTTAATGCCAAACAAATGTTGGAAAGTTTTCCAATTTGCACGAAGCATTTCTCCGAATATTTCTTCAGTGCATTGAAGACCGATAACATATAGTTAAACGACGAATGCCCATCAAAGCTATATTAATGATTTCCAACATCATTGACGTAAATTTTTAGAAACAATATAAAATCACACCACAACTGTGTTGTGGTTTCAACAAATCGTTTAGACTCTTGGTATGTCCAACTTCACGGAAATCTTTAGTAAAAGGCGAAAGATTTGCTCGATATGAAATTAGACCAGAGCTGTAATTCCGGAACATACAGTTAATGCCAAACAAATGTTGGGAAGTTTTCCAATTTGCAGGATGCATTTCTCCGAATATTTCTTCAGTGCATTGAAGACCGATAACATATCGTTGAACGACGAATGCCCATCAAAACTATATTAATGATTTCCAACATCATTGACGTAAATTTTTAGAAACAATATATAATCACACCACAACTGTGTTGTGGTTTCAACAAATCGTTTAGCCTCTTGGTATGTCCAACTTCACGGAAATCTTTAGTAAAAGGCGAAAGATTTGCTCGATATGAAATTAGACCAGAGCTGTAATTCCGGAACATACAGTTAATGCCAAACAAATGTTGGAAAGTTTTCCAATTTGCACGAAGCATTTCTCCGAATATTTCTTCAGTGCATTGAAGACCGATAACATATCGTTGAACGACGAATGCCAAAAAGCTATATTAATGATTTCCAACATCATTGACGCAAATTTTTAGAAACAATATAAAATCACACCACAACTGTGTTGTGGTTTCAACAAATCGTTTAGACTCTTGGTATGTCCAACTTCACGGAAATCTTTAGTAAAAGGCGAAAGATTTGCACGATATGAAATTAGACCAGAGCTGTAATTCCGGAACATACAGTTAATGCCAAAGAAATGTTGGAAAGTTTTCCAATTTGCCGGATGCATTTCTCCGAATATTTCTTCAGTGTATTGAAGACCGATAACATATCGTTGAACGACGAATGCCCATCAAAACTATATTAATGATTTCCAACATCATTGACGTAAATTTTTAGAAACAATATATAATCACACCACAACTGTGTTGTGGTTTCAACAAATCGTTTAGACTCTTGGTATGCCCAACTTCACGGAAATCTTTAGTAAAAGGCGAAAGATTTGCTCGATATGAAATTAGACCAGAGCTGTAATTCCGGAACATACAGTTAATGCCAAACAAATGTTGGGAAGTTTTCCAATTTGCAGGATGCATTTCTCCGAATATTTCTTCAGTGCATTGAAGACCGGTAACATATCGTTGAACGACGAATGCCCATCAAAACTATATTAATGATTTCCAACATCATTGACGTAAATTTTTAGAAACAATATATAATCACACCACAACTGTGTTGTGGTTTCAACAAATCGTTTAGACTCTTGGTATGTCCAACTTCACGGAAATCTTTAGTAAAAGGCGAAAGATTTGCTCGATATGAAATTAGACCAGAGCTGTAATTCCGGAACATACAGTTAATGCCAAACAAATGTTGGAAAGTTTTCCAATTTGCAGGATGCATTTCTCCGAATATTTCTTCAGTGCATTGAAGACCGATAACATATCGTTGAACGACGAATGCCCATCAAAACTATATTAATGATTTCCAACATCATTGACGTAAATTTTTAGAAACAATATAAAATCACACCACAACTGTGTTGTGGTTTCAACAAATCGTTTAGACTCTTGGTATGCCCAACTTCACGGAAATCTTTAGTAAAAGGCGAAAGATTTGCTCGATATGAAATTAGACCAGAGGTGTAATTCCGGAACATACAGTTAATGCCAAACAAATGTTGGAAACTTTTCCAATTTGCAGGATGCATTTCTCCGAATATTTCTTCAGTGCATTGAAGACCGATAACATATCGTTGAACGACGAATGCCCATCAAAGCTATATTAATGATTTCCAACATCATTGACGCAAATCTTTAGAAACAATATAAAATCACACCACAACTGTGTTGTGGTTTCAACAAATCGTTTAGACTCTTGGTATGTCCAACTTCACGGAAATCTTTAGTAAAAGGCGAAAGATTTGCTCGATATGAAATTAGACCAGAGCTGTAATTCCGGAACATACAGTTAATGCCAAACAAATGTTGGAAAGTTTTCCAATTTGCAGGATGCATTTCTCCGAATATTTCTTCAGTGCATTGAAGACCGATAACATATCGTTGAACGACGAATGCCCATCAACACTATATTAATGATTTCCAACATCATTGACGTAAATTTTTAGAAACAATATAAAATCACAGCACAACTGTGTTGTGGTTTCAACAAATCGTTTAGACTCTTGGTATGTCCAACTTCACGGAAATCTTTAGTAAAAGGCGAAAGATTTGCTCGATATGAAATTAGACCAGAGCTGTAATTCCGGAACATACAGTTAATGCCAAACAAATGTTGGAAAGTTTTCCAATTTGCAGGATGCATTTCTCCGAATATTTCTTCAGTGCATTGAAGACCGATAACATATCGTTGAACGACGAATGCCAAGTAAAATTATATTGATTATTTCCAACATCATTGACGTAAATTTTTAGAAACAATATATAATCACACCACAACTGTGTTGTGGTTTCAACAAATCGTTTAGACTCTTGGTATGTCCAACTTCACGGAAATCTTTAGTAAAAGGCGAAAGATTTGCTCGATATGAAATTAGACCAGAGCTGTAATTCCGGAACATACAGTTAATGCCAAACAAATGTTGGAAAGTTTTCCAATTTGTAGGATGCATTTCTCCGAATATTTCTTCAGTGCATTGAAGACCGATAACATATCGTTGAACGACGAATGCCCATCAAAGCTATATGAATGATTTCGAACATCATTGACGCAAATTTTTAGAAACAATATAAAATCACACCACAACTGTGTTGTGGTTTCAACAAATCGTTTAAGGCTCTTGGTATGTCCAACTTCACGGAAATCTTTAGTAAAAGGCGAAAGATTTGCACGATATGAAATTAGACCAGAGCTGTAATTCCGGAACATACAGTTAATGCCAAAGAAATGTTGGAAAGTTTTCCAATTTGCCGGATGCATTTCTCCGAATATTTCTTCAGTGTATTGAAGACCGATAACATATCGTTGAACGACGAATGCCCATCAAAACTATATTAATGATTTCCAACATCATTGACGTAAATTTTTAGAAACAATATATAATCACACCACAACTGTGTTGTGGTTTCAACAAATCGTTTAGACTCTTGGTATGTCCAACTTCACGGAAATCTTTAGTAAAAGGCGAAAGATTTGCTCGATATGAAATTAGACCAGAGCTGTAATTCCGGAACATACAGTTAATGCCAAATAAATGTTGGAAAGTTTTCCAATTTGCAGGATGCATTTCTCCGAATATTTCTTCAGTGCATTGAAGACCGATAACATATCGTTGAACGACGAATGCCCATCAAAACTATATTAATGATTTCCAGCATCATTGACGTAAATTTTTAGAAACAATATAAAATCACACCACAACTGTGTTGTGGTTTCAACAAATCGTTTAGACTCTTGGTATGTCCAACTTCACGGAAATCTTTAGTAAAAGGCGAAAGATTTGCTCGATATGAAATTAGACCAGAGCTGTAATTCCGGAACATACAGTTAATGCCAAACAAATGTTGGAAACTTTTCCAATTTGCAGGATGCATTTCTCCGAATATTTCTTCAGTGCATTGAAGACCGATAACATATCGTTGAACGACGAATGCCCATCAAAGCTATATTAATGATTTCCAACATCATTGACGCAAATCTTTAGAAACAATATAAAATCACACCACAACTGTGTTGTGGTTTCAACAAATCGTTTAGACTCTTGGTATGTCCAACTTCACGGAAATCTTGAGTAAAAGGCGAAAGATTTGCTCGATATGAAATTAGACCAGAGCTGTAATTCCGGAACATACAGTTAATGCCAAACAAATGTTGGAAAGTTTTCCAATTTGCAGGATGCATTTCTCCGAATATTTCTTCAGTGCATTGAAGACCGATAACATATCGTTGAACGACGAATGCCCATCAACACTATATTAATGATTTCCAACATCATTGACGTAAATTTTTAGAAACAATATAAAATCACACCACAACTGTGTTGTGGTTCAAATCGTTTAGACTCTTGGTATGTCCAACTTCACGGAAATCTTTAGTAAAAGGCGAAAGAATTGCTCGATATGAAATTAGACCAGAGCTGTAATTCCGGAACATACAGTTAATGCCAAACAAATGTTGGAAAGTTTTCCAATTTGCAGGATGCATTTCTCCGAATATTTCTTCAGTGCATTGAAGACCGATAACATATCGTTGAACGACGAAGGCCCAGTAAAATTATATTGATTATTTCCAACATCATTGACGTAAATTTTTAGAAACAATATATAATCACACCACAACTGTGTTGTGGTTTCAACAAATCGTTTAGACTCTTGGTATGTCCAACTTCACGGAAATCTTTAGTAAAAGGCGAAAGATTTGCTCGATATGAAATTAGACCAGAGCTGTAATTCCGGAACATACAGTTAATGCCAAACAAATGTTGGAAAGTTTTCCAATTTGCAGGATGCATTTCTCCGAATATTTCTTCAGTGCATTGAAGACCGATAACATATCGTTGAACGACGAATGCCCATCAAAGCTATATTAATGATTTCCAACATCATTGACGCAAATTTTTAGAAACAATATAAAATCACACCACAACTGTGTTGTGGTTTCAACAAATCGTTTAAGACTCTTGGTATGTCCAACTTCACGGAAATCTTTAGTAAAAGGCGAAAGATTTGCTCGATATGAAATTAGACCAGAGCTGTAATTCCGGAACATACAGTTAATGCCAAAGAAATGTTGGAAAGTTTTCCAATTTGCCGGATGCATTTCTCCGAATATTTCTTCAGTGCATTGAAGACCGATAACATATCGTTGAACGACGAATGCCCATCAAAACTATATTAATGATTTCCAACATCATTGACGTAAATTTTTAGAAACAATATATAATCACACCACAACTGTGTTGTGGTTTCAACAAATCGTTTAGACTCTTGGTATGTCCAACTTCACGGAAATCTTTAGTAAAAGGCGAAAGATTTGCTCGATATGAAATTAGACCAGAGCTGTAATTCCGGAACATACAGTTAATGCCAAACAAATGTTGGAAAGTTTTCCAATTTGCAGGATGCATTTCTCCGAATATTTCTTCAGTGCATTGAAGACCGATAACATATCGTTGAACGACGAATGCCCATCAAAACTATATTAATGATTTCCAGCATCATTGACGTAAATTTTTAGAAACAATATAAAATCACACCACAACTGTGTTGTGGTTTCAACAAATCGTTTAGACTCTTGGTATGTCCAACTTCACGGAAATCTTTAGTAAAAGGCGAAAGATTTGCTCGATATGAAATTAGACCAGAGCTGTAATTCCGGAACATACAGTTAATGCCAAACAAATGTTGGAAAGTTTTCCAATTTGCAGGATGCATTTCTCCGAATATTTCTTCAGTGCATTGAAGACCGATAACATATCGTTGAACGACGAATGCCCATCAAAACTATATTAATGATTTCCAACATCATTGACGTAAATTTTTAGAAACAATATAAAATCACACCACAACTGTGTTGTGGTTTCAACAAATCGTTTAGACTCTTGGTATGTCCAACTTCACGGAAATCTTTAGTAAAAGGCGAAAGATTTGCTCGATATGAAATTAGACCAGAGCTGTAATTCCGGAACATACAGTTAATGCCAAACAAATGTTGGAAAGTTTTCCAATTTGCAGGATGCATTTCTCCGAATATTTCTTCAGTGCATTGAAGACCGATAACATATCGTTGAACGACGAATGCCCATCAAAACTATATTAATGATTTCCAACATCATTGACGTAAATTTTTAGAAACAATGTATAATCACACCACAACTGTGTTGTGGTTTCAACAAATCGTTTAGACTCTTGGTATGTCCAACTTCACGGAAATCTTTAGTAAAAGGCGAAAGATTTGCTCGATATGAAATTAGACCAGAGCTGTAATTCCGGAACATACAGTTAATGCCAAACAAATGTTGGAAAGTTTTCCAATTTGCAGGATGCATTTCTCCGAATATTTCTTCAGTGCATTGAAGACCGATAACATATCGTTGAACGACGAATGCCCATCAAAACTATATTGATGATTTCCAACATCATTGACGTAAATTTTTAGAAACAATATATAATCACACCACAACTGTGTTGTGGTTTCAACAAATCGTTTAGACTCTTGGTATGTCCAACTTCACGGAAATCTTTAGTAAAAGGCGAAAGATTTGCTCGATATGAAATTAGACCAGAGCTGTAATTCCGGAACATACAGTTAATGCCAAACAAATGTTGGAAAGTTTTCCAATTTGCAGGATGCATTTCTCCGAATATTTCTTCAGTGCATTGAAGACCGATAACATATCGTTGAACGACGAATGTCCAGTAAAATTATATTGATTATTTCCAACATCATTGACTTAAATTTTTAGAAACAATATAAAATCACACCACAACTGTGTTGTGGTTTCAACAAATCGTTTAGACTCTTGGTATGTCCAACTTCACGGAAATCTTTAGTAAAAGGCGAAAGATTTGCTCGATATGAAATTAGACCAGAGCTGTAATTCCGGAACATACAGTTAATGCCAAACAAATGTTGGAAAGTTTTCCAATTTGCAGGATGCATTTCTCCGAATATTTCTTCAGTGCATTGAAGACCGATAACATATCGTTGAACGACGAATGCCCATCAAAACTATATTAATGATTTCCAACATCATTGACGTAAATTTTTAGAAACAATATAAAATCACACCACAACTGTGTTGTGGTTTCAACAAATCGTTTAGACTCTTGGTATGTCCAACTTCACGGAAATCTTTAGTAAAAAGCGAAAGATTTGCTCAATATGAAATTAGACCAGAGCTGTAATTCCGGAACATACAGTTAATGCCAAACAAATGTTGGAAAGTTTTCCAATTTGCAGGATGCATTTCTCCGAATATTTCTTCAGTGCATTGAAGACCGATAACATATCGTTGAACGACGAATGCCCATCAAAACTATATTAATAATTTCCAGCATCATTGACGTAAATTTTTAGAAACAATATAAAATCACACCACAACTGTGTTGTGGTTTCAACAAATCGTTTAGACTCTTGGTATGTCCAACTTCACGGAAATCTTTAGTAAAAGGCGAAAGATTTGCTCGATATGAAATTAGACCAGAGCTGTAATTCCGGAACATACAGTTAATGCCAAACAAATGTTGGAAAGTTTTCCAATTTGCAGGATGAATTTCTCCGAATATTTCTTCAGTGCATTGAAGACCGATAACATATCGTTGAACGACGAATGCCCATCAAAACTATATTAATGATTTCCAACATCATTGACGTAAATTTTTAGAAACAATATAAAATCACACCACAACTGTGTTGTGGTTTCAACAAATCGTTTAGACTCTTGGTATGTCCAACTTCACGGAAATCTTTAGTAAAAGGCGAAAGATTTGCTCGATATGAAATTAGACCAGAGCTGTAATTCCGGAACATACAGTTAATGCCAAACAAACTTTGGAAAGTTTTCCAATTTGCAGGATGCATTTCTCCGATTATTTCTTCAGTGCATTGAAGACCGATAACATATCGTTGAACGACGAATGCCCAGTAAAATAATATTGATTATTTCCAACATCATTGACGTAAATTTTTAGAAACAATATAAAATCACACCACAACTGTGTTGTGGTTTCAACAAATCGTTTAGACTCTTGGTATGTCCAACTTCACGGAAATCTTTAGTAAAAGGCGAAAGATTTGCTCGATATGAAATTAGACCAGAGCGGTAATTCCGGAACATACAGTTAATGCCAAACAAATGTTGGAAAGTTTTCCAATTTGCAGGATGCATTTCTCCGAATATTTCTTCAGTGCATTGAAGACCGATAACAAATCGCTGAACGACGAATGCCTATCAAAACTATAATAATGATTAACAACATCATTGACGTAAATTTTTAGAAACAATATAAAATCACACCACAACTGTGTTGTGGTTTCAACAAATCGTTTAGACTCTTGGTATGTCCAACTTCACGGAAATCTTTAGTAAAAGGCGAAAGATTTGCACGATATGAAATTAGACCAGAGCTGTAATTCCGGAACATACAGTTAATGCCAAACAAATGTTGGAAAGTTTTCCAATTTGCAGGATGCATTTCTCCGAATATTTCTTCAGTGCATTGAAGACCGACAACATATCGTTGAACGACGAATGCCCATCAAAACTATATTAATGATTTCCAACATCATTGACGTAAATTTTTAGAAACAATATAAAATCACACCACAACTGTGTTGTGGTTTCAACAAATCGTTTAGACTCTTGGTATGCCAACTTCACGGAAATCTTTAGTAAAAGGCGAAAGATTTGCTCGATATGAAATTAGACCAGAGCTGTAATTCAGGAACATACATTTAATGCCAAACAAATGTTGGAAAGTTTTCCAATTTGCAGGATGCATTTGGAAAATGTTTGAAAGTTTTCCAATTTGCAGGATGCATTTCTCCGAATATTTCTTCAGTGCATTGAAGACCGATAACATATCGTTGAACGACGAATGCCCATCAAAACTATATTAATGATTTCCAACATCATTGACGTAAATTTTTAGAAACAATGCAAAAAATCACAGCACAAATGTGTTGTGGTTTCAACAAATCGTTTAGACTCTTGGTATGTCCAACTTCACGGAAATCTTTAGTAAAAGGCGAAAGATTTGCTCGATATGAAATTAGACCAGAGCTGTAATTACGGAACATACAGTTAATGCCAAACAAATGTTGGAAAGTTTTCCAATTTGCAGGATGCATTTCTCCGAATATTTCTTCAGTGCATTGAAGACCGATAACATATCGTTGAACGACGAATGGCCATCAAAACTATATTAATGATTTCCAACATCATTGACGTAAATTTTTAGAAACAATATAAAATCAAACCACCACTGTGTTGTGGTTTCAACAAATCGTTTAGACTCTTGGTATGTCCAACTTCACGGAAATCTTTAGTAAAAGGCGAAAGATTTGCTCGATATGAAATTAGACCAGAGCTGTAATTCAGGAACACACATTTAATGCCAAAGAAATGTTGGAAAGTTTTCCAATTTGCAGGATGCATTTCGAAAATGTTGGAAAGTTTTCCAATTTGCAGGATGCATTTCTCCGAATATTTCTTCAGTGCATTGAAGACCGTTAACATATCGTTGAACGACGAATGCCCAATCATCATTGACGTAAATTTTTGGAAACAATATAAAATCACACCACAACTGTGTTGTGGTTTCAACAAATCGTTTAGACTCTTGGTATGTCCAACTTCACGGAAATCTTTAGTAAAAGGCGAAAGATTTGCTCGATATGAAATTAGACCAGAGCTGTAATTCCGGAACATACAGTTAATGCCAAACAAATGTTGGAAAGTTTTCCAATTTGCAGGATGAATTTCTCCGAATATTTCTTCAGTGCATTGAAGACCGATAACACATAGTTGAACGACGAATGCCCATCAAAGCTATATTAATGATTTCCAACATCATTGACGTAAATTTTTAGAAACAATATAAAATCACACCACAACTGTGTTGTGGTTTCAACAAATCGTTTAGACTCTTGGTATGTCCAACTTCACGGAAATCTTTAGTAAAAGGCGAAAGATTTGCTCGATATGAAATTAGACCAGAGCTGTAATTCCGGAACATACAGTTAATGCCAAACAAATGTTGGGAAGTTTTCCAATTTGCAGGATGCATTTCTCCGAATATTTCTTCAGTGCATTGAAGACCGATAACATATCGTTGAACGACGAATGCCCATCAAAACTATATTAATGATTTCCAACATCATTGACGTAAATTTTTAGAAACAATATATAATCACACCACAACTGTGTTGTGGTTTCAACAAATCGTTTAGACTCTTGGTATGTCCAACTTCACGGAAATCTTTAGTAAAAGGCGAAAGATTTGCTCGATATGAAATTAGACCAGAGCTGTAATTCCGGAACATACAGTTAATGCCAAACAAATGTTGGAAAGTTTTCCAATTTGCAGGATGCATTTCTCCGAATATTTCTTCAGTGCATTGAAGACCGATAACATATCGTTGAACGACGAATGCCCATCAAAGCTATATTAATGATTTCCAACATCATTGACGCAAATTTTTAGAAACAATATAAAATCACACCACAACTGTGTTGTGGTTTCAACAAATCGTTTAGACTCTTGGTATGCCCAACTTCACGGAAATCTTTAGTAAAAGGCGAAAGATTTGCTCGATATGAAATTAGACCAGAGCTGTAATTCCGGAACATACAGTTAATGCCAAACAAATGTTGGGAAGTTTTCCAATTTGCAGGATGCATTTCTCCGAATATTTCTTCAGTGCATTGAAGACCGATAACATATCGTTGAACGACGAATGCCCATCAAAACTATATTAATGATTTCCAACATCATTGACGTAAATTTTTAGAAACAATATATAATCACACCACAACTGTGTTGTGGTTTCAACAAATCGTTTAGACTCTTGGTATGTCCAACTTCACGGAAATCTTTAGTAAAAGGCGAAAGATTTGCTCGATATGAAATTAGACCAGAGCTGTAATTCCGGAACATACAGTTAATGCCAAACAAATGTTGGAAAGTTTTCCAATTTGCAGGATGCATTTCTCCGAATATTTCTTCAGTGCATTGAAGACCGATAACATATCGTTATACGACGAATGCCCATCAAAACTATATTAATGATTTCCAACATCATTGACGTAAATTTTTAGAAACAATATAAAATCACACCACAACTGTGTTGTGGTTTCAACAAATCGTTTAGACTCTTGGTATGCCCAACTTCACGGAAATCTTTAGTAAAAGGCGAAAGATTTGCTCGATATGAAATTAGACAAGAGCTGTAATTCCGGAACATACAGTTAATGCCAAACAAATGTTGGAAACTTTTCCAATTTGCAGGATGCATTTCTCCGAATATTTCTTCAGTGCATTGAAGACCGATAACATATAGTTGAACGACGAATGTCCAGTAAAATTATATTGATTATTTCCAACATCATTGACGTAAATTTTTAGAAACAATATAAAATCACACCACAACTGTGTTGTGGTTTCAACAAATCGTTTAGACTCTTGGTATGTCCAACTTCACGGAAATCTTTAGTAAAAGGCGAAAGATTTGCTCGATATGAAATTAGACCAGAGCTGTAATTCCGGAACATACAGTTAATGCCAAACAAATGTTGGAAAGTTTTCCAATTTGCAGGATGCATTTCTCCGAATATTTCTTCAGTGCATTGAAGACCGATAACATATAGTTGAACGACGAATGCCCATCAAAGCTATATTAATGATTTCCAACATCATTGACGTAAATTTTTAGAAACAATATAAAATCACACCACAACTGTGTTGTGGTTTCAACAAATCGTTTAGACTCTTGGTATGTCCAACTTCACGGAAATCTTTAGTAAAAGGCGAAAGATTTGCTCGATATGAAATTAGACCAGAGCTGTAATTCCGGAACATACAGTTAATGCCAAACAAATGTTGGGAAGTTTTCCAATTTGCAGGATGCATTTCTCCGAATATTTCTTCAGTGCATTGAAGACCGATAACATATCGTTGAACGACGAATGCCCATCAAAACTATATTAATGATTTCCAACATCATTGACGTAAATTTTTAGAAACAATATATAATCACACCACAACTGTGTTGTGGTTTCAACAAATCGTTTAGCCTCTTGGTATGTCCAACTTCACGGAAATCTTTAGTAAAAGGCGAAAGATTTGCTCGATATGAAATTAGACCAGAGCTGTAATTCCGGAACATACAGTTAATGCCAAAC
Organism: Ascidia mentula; assembly: GCF_947561715.1. Taxonomy (NCBI): domain Eukaryota; kingdom Metazoa; phylum Chordata; class Ascidiacea; order Phlebobranchia; family Ascidiidae; genus Ascidia; species Ascidia mentula. Next base: position 9,844,187 of record NC_138568.1, read on the forward strand.
AAATGTTGGAAAGTTTTCCAATTTGCACGAAGCATTTCTCCGAATATTTCTTCAGTGCATTGAAGACCGATAACATATCGTTGAACGACGAATGCCAAAAAGCTATATTAATGATTTCCAACATCATTGACGCAAAATTTTAGAAACAATATAAAATCACACCACAACTGTGTTGTGGTTTCAACAAATCGTTTAGACTCTTGGTATGCCCAACTTCACGGAAATCTTTAGTAAAAGGCGAAAGATTTGCTCGATATGAAATTAGACCAGAGCTGTAATTCCGGAACATACAGTTAATGCCAAACAAATGTTGGGAAGTTTTCCAATTTGCAGGATGCATTTCTCAGAATATTTCTTCAGTGCATTGAAGACCGATAACATATAGTTGAACGACGAATGTCCAGTAAAATTATATTGATTATTTCCAACATCATTGACGTAAATTTTTAGAAAAAATATAAAATCACACCACAACTGTGTTGTGGTTTCAACAAATCGTTTAGACTCTTGGTATGTCCAACTTCACGGAAATCTTTAGTAAAAGGCGAAAGATTTGCTCGATATGAAATTAGACCAGAGCTGTAATTCCGGAACATACAGTTAATGCCAAACAAATGTTGGAAAGTTTTCCAATTTGCAGGATGCATTTCTCCGAATATTTCTTCAGTGCATTGAAGACCGATAACACATAGTTGAACGACGAATGCCCATCAAAGCTATATTAATGATTTCCAACATCATTGACGTAAATTTTTAGAAACAATATAAAATCACACCACAACTGTGTTGTGGTTTCAACAAATCGTTTAGACTCTTGGTATGTCCAACTTCACGGAAATCTTTAGTAAAAGGCGAAAGATTTGCTCGATATGAAATTAGACCAGAGCTGTAATTCCGGAACATACAGTTAATGCCAAACAAATGTTGGGAAGTTTTCCAATTTGCAGGATGCATTTCTCCGAATATTTCTTCAGTGCATTGAAGACCGATAACATATCGTTGAACGACGAATGCCCATCAAAACTATATTAATGATTTCCAACATCATTGACGTAAATTTTTAGAAACAATATATAATCACACCACAACTGTGTTGTGGTTTCAACAAATCGTTTAGACTCTTGGTATGTCCAACTTCACGGAAATCTTTAGTAAAAGGCGAAAGATTTGCTCGATATGAAATTAGACCAGAGCTGTAATTCCGGAACATACAGTTAATGCCAAAGAAATGTTGGAAAGTTTTCCAATTTGCAGGATGCATTTCTCCGAATATTTCTTCAGTGCATTGAAGACCGATAACATATCGTTGAACGACGAATGCCCATCAAAGCTATATTAATGATTTCCAACATCATTGACGCAAATTTTTAGAAACAATATAAAATCACACCACAACTGTGTTGTGGTTTCAACAAATCGTTTAGACTCTTGGTATGCCCAACTTCACGGAAATCTTTAGTAAAAGGCGAAAGATTTGCTCGATATGAAATTAGACCAGAGCTGTAATTCCGGAACATACAGTTAATGCCAAACAAATGTTGGGAAGTTTTCCAATTTGCAGGATGCATTTCTCCGAATATTTCTTCAGTGCATTGAAGACCGATAACATATCGTTGAACGACGAATGCCCATCAAAGCTATATTAATGATTTCCAACATCATTGACGCAAATCTTTAGAAACAATATAAAATCACACCACAACTGTGTTGTGGTTTCAACAAATCGTTTAGACTCTTGGTATGTCCAACTTCACGGAAATCTTAAGTAAAAGGCGAAAGATTTGCTCGATATGAAATTAGACCAGAGCTGTAATTCCGGAACATACAGTTAATGCCAAACAAATGTTGGAAAGTTTTCCAATTTGCAGGATGCATTTCTCCGAATATTTCTTCAGTGCATTGAAGACCGATAACATATCGTTGAACGACGAATGCCCATCAACACTATATTAATGATTTCCAACATCATTGACGTAAATTTTTAGAAACAATATAAAATCACAGCACAACTGTGTTGTGGTTTCAACAAATCGTTTAGACTCTTGGTATGTCCAACTTCACGGAAATCTTAAGTAAAAGGCGAAAGATTTGCTCGATATGAAATTAGACCAGAGCTGTAATTCCGGAACATACAGTTAATGCCAAACAAATGTTGGAAAGTTTTCCAATTTGCAGGATGCATTTCTCCGAATATTTCTTCAGTGCATTGAAGACCGATAACATATCGTTGAACGACGAATGCCCATCAACACTATATTAATGATTTCCAACATCATTGACGTAAATTTTTAGAAACAATATAAAATCACAGCACAACTGTGTTGTGGTTTCAACAAATCGTTTAGACTCTTGGTATGTCCAACTTCACGGAAATCTTTAGTAAAAGGCGAAAGATTTGCTCGATATGAAATTAGACCAGAGCTGTAATTCCGGAACATACAGTTAATGCCAAACAAATGTTGGAAACTTTTCCAATTTGCAGGATGCATTTCTCCGAATATTTCTTCAGTGCATTGAAGACCGATAACATATAGTTGAACGACGAATGTCCAGTAAAATTATATTGATTATTTCCAACATCATTGACGTAAATTTTTAGAAACAATATAAAATCACACCACAACTGTGTTGTGGTTTCAACAAATCGTTTAGACTCTTGGTATGTCCAACTTCACGGAAATCTTTAGTAAAAGGCGAAAGATTTGCTCGATATGAAATTAGACCAGAGCTGTAATTCCGGAACATACAGTTAATGCCAAACAAATGTTGGAAAGTTTTCCAATTTGCAGGATGCATTTCTCCGAATATTTCTTCAGTGCATTGAAGACCGATAACATATAGTTGAACGACGAATGCCCATCAAAGCTATATTAATGATTTCCAACATCATTGACGTAAATTTTTAGAAACAATATAAAATCACACCACAACTGTGTTGTGGTTTCAACAAATCGTTTAGACTCTTGGTATGTCCAACTTCACGGAAATCTTTAGTAAAAGGCGAAAGATTTGCTCGATATGAAATTAGACCAGAGCTGTAATTCCGGAACATACAGTTAATGCCAAACAAATGTTGGGAAGTTTTCCAATTTGCAGGATGCATTTCTCCGAATATTTCTTCAGTGCATTGAAGACCGATAACATATCGTTGAACGACGAATGCCCATCAAAACTATATTAATGATTTCCAACATCATTGACGTAAATTTTTAGAAACAATATATAATCACACCACAACTGTGTTGTGGTTTCAACAAATCGTTTAGCCTCTTGGTATGTCCAACTTCACGGAAATCTTTAGTAAAAGGCGAAAGATTTGCTCGATATGAAATTAGACCAGAGCTGTAATTCCGGAACATACAGTTAATGCCAAACAAATGTTGGAAAGTTTTCCAATTTGCACGAAGCATTTCTCCGAATATTTCTTCAGTGCATTGAAGACCGATAACATATCGTTGAACGACGAATGCCAAAAAGCTATATTAATGATTTCCAACATCATTGACGCAAATTTTTAGAAACAATATAAAATCACACCACAACTGTGTTGTGGTTTCAACAAATCGTTTAGACTCTTGGTATGCCCAACTTCACGGAAATCTTTAGTAAAAGGCGAAAGATTTGCTCGATATGAAATTAGACCAGAGCTGTAATTCCGGAACATACAGTTAATGCCAAACAAATGTTGGGAAGTTTTCCAATTTGCAGGATGCATTTCTCCGAATATTTCTTCAGTGCATTGAAGACCGATAACATATAGTTGAACGACGAATGTCCAGTAAAATTATATTGATTATTTCCAACATCATTGACGTAAATTTTTAGAAACAATATAAAATCACACCACAACTGTGTTGTGGTTTCAACAAATCGTTTAGACTCTTGGTATGTCCAACTTCACGGAAATCTTTAGTAAAAGGCGAAAGATTTGCTCGATATGAAATTAGACCAGAGCTGTAATTCCGGAACATACAGTTAATGCCAAACAAATGTTGGAAAGTTTTCCAATTTGCAGGATGCATTTCTCCGAATATTTCTTCAGTGCATTGAAGACCGATAACACATAGTTGAACGACGAATGCCCATCAAAGCTATATTAATGATTTCCAACATCATTGACGTAAATTTTTAGAAACAATATAAAATCACACCACAATTGTGTTGTGGTTTCAACAAATCGTTTAGACTCTTGGTATGTCCAACTTCACGGAAATCTTTAGTAAAAGGCGAAAGATTTGCTCGATATGAAATTAGACCAGAGCTGTAATTCCGGAACATACAGTTAATGCCAAACAAATGTTGGGAAGTTTTCCAATTTGCAGGATGCATTTCTCCGAATATTTCTTCAGTGCATTGAAGACCGATAACATATCGTTGAACGACGAATGCCCATCAAAACTATATTAATGATTTCCAACATCATTGACGTAAATTTTTAGAAACAATATATAATCACACCACAACTGTGTTGTGGTTTCAACAAATCGTTTAGACTCTTGGTATGCCCAACTTCACGGAAATCTTTAGTAAAAGGCGAAAGATTTGCTCGATATGAAATTAGACCAGAGCTGTAATTCCGGAACATACAGTTAATGCCAAACAAATGTTGGGAAGTTTTCCAATTTGCAGGATGCATTTCTCCGAATATTTCTTCAGTGCATTGAAGACCGGTAACATATCGTTGAACGACGAATGCCCATCAAAACTATATTAATGATTTCCAACATCATTGACGTAAATTTTTAGAAACAATATATAATCACACCACAACTGTGTTGTGGTTTCAACAAATCGTTTAGACTCTTGGTATGTCCAACTTCACGGAAATCTTTAGTAAAAGGCGAAAGATTTGCTCGATATGAAATTAGACCAGAGCTGTAATTCCGGAACATACAGTTAATGCCAAACAAATGTTGGAAAGTTTTCCAATTTGCAGGATGCATTTCTCCGAATATTTCTTCAGTGCATTGAAGACCGATAACATATCGTTGAACGACGAATGCCCATCAAAACTATATTAATGATTTCCAACATCATTGACGTAAATTTTTAGAAACAATATAAAATCACACCACAACTGTGTTGTGGTTTCAACAAATCGTTTAGACTCTTGGTATGCCCAACTTCACGGAAATCTTTAGTAAAAGGCGAAAGATTTGCTCGATATGAAATTAGACCAGAGGTGTAATTCCGGAACATACAGTTAATGCCAAACAAATGTTGGAAACTTTTCCAATTTGCAGGATGCATTTCTCCGAATATTTCTTCAGTGCATTGAAGACCGATAACATATCGTTGAACGACGAATGCCCATCAAAGCTATATTAATGATTTCCAACATCATTGACGCAAATCTTTAGAAACAATATAAAATCACACCACAACTGTGTTGTGGTTTCAACAAATCGTTTAGACTCTTGGTATGTCCAACTTCACGGAAATCTTTAGTAAAAGGCGAAAGATTTGCTCGATATGAAATTAGACCAGAGCTGTAATTCCGGAACATACAGTTAATGCCAAACAAATGTTGGAAAGTTTTCCAATTTGCAGGATGCATTTCTCCGAATATTTCTTCAGTGCATTGAAGACCGATAACATATCGTTGAACGACGAATGCCCATCAACACTATATTAATGATTTCCAACATCATTGACGTAAATTTTTAGAAACAATATAAAATCACAGCACAACTGTGTTGTGGTTTCAACAAATCGTTTAGACTCTTGGTATGTCCAACTTCACGGAAATCTTTAGTAAAAGGCGAAAGATTTGCTCGATATGAAATTAGACCAGAGCTGTAATTCCGGAACATACAGTTAATGCCAAACAAATGTTGGAAAGTTTTCCAATTTGCAGGATGCATTTCTCCGAATATTTCTTCAGTGCATTGAAGACCGATAACATATCGTTGAACGACGAATGCCAAGTAAAATTATATTGATTATTTCCAACATCATTGACGTAAATTTTTAGAAACAATATATAATCACACCACAACTGTGTTGTGGTTTCAACAAATCGTTTAGACTCTTGGTATGTCCAACTTCACGGAAATCTTTAGTAAAAGGCGAAAGATTTGCTCGATATGAAATTAGACCAGAGCTGTAATTCCGGAACATACAGTTAATGCCAAACAAATGTTGGAAAGTTTTCCAATTTGTAGGATGCATTTCTCCGAATATTTCTTCAGTGCATTGAAGACCGATAACATATCGTTGAACGACGAATGCCCATCAAAGCTATATGAATGATTTCGAACATCATTGACGCAAATTTTTAGAAACAATATAAAATCACACCACAACTGTGTTGTGGTTTCAACAAATCGTTTAAGACTCTTGGTATGTCCAACTTCACGGAAATCTTTAGTAAAAGGCGAAAGATTTGCACGATATGAAATTAGACCAGAGCTGTAATTCCGGAACATACAGTTAATGCCAAAGAAATGTTGGAAAGTTTTCCAATTTGCCGGATGCATTTCTCCGAATATTTCTTCAGTGTATTGAAGACCGATAACATATCGTTGAACGACGAATGCCCATCAAAACTATATTAATGATTTCCAACATCATTGACGTAAATTTTTAGAAACAATATATAATCACACCACAACTGTGTTGTGGTTTCAACAAATCGTTTAGACTCTTGGTATGTCCAACTTCACGGAAATCTTTAGTAAAAGGCGAAAGATTTGCTCGATATGAAATTAGACCAGAGCTGTAATTCCGGAACATACAGTTAATGCCAAATAAATGTTGGAAAGTTTTCCAATTTGCAGGATGCATTTCTCCGAATATTTCTTCAGTGCATTGAAGACCGATAACATATCGTTGAACGACGAATGCCCATCAAAACTATATTAATGATTTCCAGCATCATTGACGTAAATTTTTAGAAACAATATAAAATCACACCACAACTGTGTTGTGGTTTCAACAAATCGTTTAGACTCTTGGTATGTCCAACTTCACGGAAATCTTTAGTAAAAGGCGAAAGATTTGCTCGATATGAAATTAGACCAGAGCTGTAATTCCGGAACATACAGTTAATGCCAAACAAATGTTGGAAACTTTTCCAATTTGCAGGATGCATTTCTCCGAATATTTCTTCAGTGCATTGAAGACCGATAACATATCGTTGAACGACGAATGCCCATCAAAGCTATATTAATGATTTCCAACATCATTGACGCAAATCTTTAGAAACAACATAAAATCACACCACAACTGTGTTGTGGTTTCAACAAATCGTTTAGACTCTTGGTATGTCCAACTTCACGGAAATCTTGAGTAAAAGGCGAAAGATTTGCTCGATATGAAATTAGACCAGAGCTGTAATTCCGGAACATACAGTTAATGCCAAACAAATGTTGGAAAGTTTTCCAATTTGCAGGATGCATTTCTCCGAATATTTCTTCAGTGCATTGAAGACCGATAACATATCGTTGAACGACGAATGCCCATCAACACTATATTAATGATTTCCAACATCATTGACGTAAATTTTTAGAAACAATATAAAATCACACCACAACTGTGTTGTGGTTCAAATCGTTTAGACTCTTGGTATGTCCAACTTCACGGAAATCTTTAGTAAAAGGCGAAAGAATTGCTCGATATGAAATTAGACCAGAGCTGTAATTCCGGAACATACAGTTAATGCCAAACAAATGTTGGAAAGTTTTCCAATTTGCAGGATGCATTTCTCCGAATATTTCTTCAGTGCATTGAAGACCGATAACATATCGTTGAACGACGAAGGCCCAGTAAAATTATATTGATTATTTCCAACATCATTGACGTAAATTTTTAGAAACAATATATAATCACACCACAACTGTGTTGTGGTTTCAACAAATCGTTTAGACTCTTGGTATGTCCAACTTCACGGAAATCTTTAGTAAAAGGCGAAAGATTTGCTCGATATGAAATTAGACCAGAGCTGTAATTCCGGAACATACAGTTAATGCCAAACAAATGTTGGAAAGTTTTCCAATTTGCAGGATGCATTTCTCCGAATATTTCTTCAGTGCATTGAAGACCGATAACATATCGTTGAACGACGAATGCCCATCAAAGCTATATTAATGATTTCCAACATCATTGACGCAAATTTTTAGAAACAATATAAAATCACACCACAACTGTGTTGTGGTTTCAACAAATCGTTTAAGACTCTTGGTATGTCCAACTTCACGGAAATCTTTAGTAAAAGGCGAAAGATTTGCTCGATATGAAATTAGACCAGAGCTGTAATTCCGGAACATACAGTTAATGCCAAAGAAATGTTGGAAAGTTTTCCAATTTGCCGGATGCATTTCTCCGAATATTTCTTCAGTGCATTGAAGACCGATAACATATCGTTGAACGACGAATGCCCATCAAAACTATATTAATGATTTCCAACATCATTGACGTAAATTTTTAGAAACAATATATAATCACACCACAACTGTGTTGTGGTTTCAACAAATCGTTTAGACTCTTGGTATGTCCAACTTCACGGAAATCTTTAGTAAAAGGCGAAAGATTTGCTCGATATGAAATTAGACCAGAGCTGTAATTCCGGAACATACAGTTAATGCCAAACAAATGTTGGAAAGTTTTCCAATTTGCAGGATGCATTTCTCCGAATATTTCTTCAGTGCATTGAAGACCGATAACATATCGTTGAACGACGAATGCCCATCAAAACTATATTAATGATTTCCAGCATCATTGACGTAAATTTTTAGAAACAATATAAAATCACACCACAACTGTGTTGTGGTTTCAACAAATCGTTTAGACTCTTGGTATGTCCAACTTCACGGAAATCTTTAGTAAAAGGCGAAAGATTTGCTCGATATGAAATTAGACCAGAGCTGTAATTCCGGAACATACAGTTAATGCCAAACAAATGTTGGAAAGTTTTCCAATTTGCAGGATGCATTTCTCCGAATATTTCTTCAGTGCATTGAAGACCGATAACATATCGTTGAACGACGAATGCCCATCAAAACTATATTAATGATTTCCAACATCATTGACGTAAATTTTTAGAAACAATATAAAATCACACCACAACTGTGTTGTGGTTTCAACAAATCGTTTAGACTCTTGGTATGTCCAACTTCACGGAAATCTTTAGTAAAAGGCGAAAGATTTGCTCGATATGAAATTAGACCAGAGCTGTAATTCCGGAACATACAGTTAATGCCAAACAAATGTTGGAAAGTTTTCCAATTTGCAGGATGCATTTCTCCGAATATTTCTTCAGTGCATTGAAGACCGATAACATATCGTTGAACGACGAATGCCCATCAAAACTATATTAATGATTTCCAACATCATTGACGTAAATTTTTAGAAACAAGGTATAATCACACCACAACTGTGTTGTGGTTTCAACAAATCGTTTAGACTCTTGGTATGTCCAACTTCACGGAAATCTTTAGTAAAAGGCGAAAGATTTGCTCGATATGAAATTAGACCAGAGCTGTAATTCCGGAACATACAGTTAATGCCAAACAAATGTTGGAAAGTTTTCCAATTTGCAGGATGCATTTCTCCGAATATTTCTTCAGTGCATTGAAGACCGATAACATATCGTTGAACGACGAATGCCCATCAAAACTATATTGATGATTTCCAACATCATTGACGTAAATTTTTAGAAACAATATATAATCACACCACAACTGTGTTGTGGTTTCAACAAATCGTTTAGACTCTTGGTATGTCCAACTTCACGGAAATCTTTAGTAAAAGGCGAAAGATTTGCTCGATATGAAATTAGACCAGAGCTGTAATTCCGGAACATACAGTTAATGCCAAACAAATGTTGGAAAGTTTTCCAATTTGCAGGATGCATTTCTCCGAATATTTCTTCAGTGCATTGAAGACCGATAACATATCGTTGAACGACGAATGTCCAGTAAAATTATATTGATTATTTCCAACATCATTGACTTAAATTTTTAGAAACAATATAAAATCACACCACAACTGTGTTGTGGTTTCAACAAATCGTTTAGACTCTTGGTATGTCCAACTTCACGGAAATCTTTAGTAAAAGGCGAAAGATTTGCTCGATATGAAATTAGACCAGAGCTGTAATTCCGGAACATACAGTTAATGCCAAACAAATGTTGGAAAGTTTTCCAATTTGCAGGATGCATTTCTCCGAATATTTCTTCAGTGCATTGAAGACCGATAACATATCGTTGAACGACGAATGCCCATCAAAACTATATTAATGATTTCCAACATCATTGACGTAAATTTTTAGAAACAATATAAAATCACACCACAACTGTGTTGTGGTTTCAACAAATCGTTTAGACTCTTGGTATGTCCAACTTCACGGAAATCTTTAGTAAAAAGCGAAAGATTTGCTCAATATGAAATTAGACCAGAGCTGTAATTCCGGAACATACAGTTAATGCCAAACAAATGTTGGAAAGTTTTCCAATTTGCAGGATGCATTTCTCCGAATATTTCTTCAGTGCATTGAAGACCGATAACATATCGTTGAACGACGAATGCCCATCAAAACTATATTAATAATTTCCAGCATCATTGACGTAAATTTTTAGAAACAATATAAAATCACACCACAACTGTGTTGTGGTTTCAACAAATCGTTTAGACTCTTGGTATGTCCAACTTCACGGAAATCTTTAGTAAAAGGCGAAAGATTTGCTCGATATGAAATTAGACCAGAGCTGTAATTCCGGAACATACAGTTAATGCCAAACAAATGTTGGAAAGTTTTCCAATTTGCAGGATGCATTTCTCCGAATATTTCTTCAGTGCATTGAAGACCGATAACATATCGTTGAACGACGAATGCCCATCAAAACTATATTAATGATTTCCAACATCATTGACGTAAATTTTTAGAAACAATATAAAATCACACCACAACTGTGTTGTGGTTTCAACAAATCGTTTAGACTCTTGGTATGTCCAACTTCACGGAAATCTTTAGTAAAAGGCGAAAGATTTGCTCGATATGAAATTAGACCAGAGCTGTAATTCCGGAACATACAGTTAATGCCAAACAAACTTTGGAAAGTTTTCCAATTTGCAGGATGCATTTCTCCGATTATTTCTTCAGTGCATTGAAGACCGATAACATATCGTTGAACGACGAATGCCCAGTAAAATTATATTGATTATTTCCAACATCATTGACGTAAATTTTTAGAAACAATATAAAATCACACCACAACTGTGTTGTGGTTTCAACAAATCGTTTAGACTCTTGGTATGTCCAACTTCACGGAAATCTTTAGTAAATGGCGAAAGATTTGCTCGATATGAAATTAGACCAGAGCGGTAATTCCGGAACATACAGTTAATGCCAAACAAATGTTGGAAAGTTTTCCAATTTGCAGGATGCATTTCTCCGAATATTTCTTCAGTGCATTGAGGACCGATAACATATCGTTGAACGACGAATGCCCATCAAAACTATATTAATGATTTCCAACATCATTGACGTAAATTTTTAGAAACAATATAAAATCACACCACAACTGTGTTGTGGTTTCAACAAATCGTTTAGACTCTTGGTATGTCCAACTTCACGGAAATCTTTAGTAAAAGGCGAAAGATTTGCTCGATATGAAATTAGACCAGAGCTGTAATTCCGGAACATACAGTTAATGCGAAACAAATGTTGGAAAGTTTTCCAATTTGCAGGATGCATTTCTCCGAATATTTCTTCAGTGCATTGAAGACCGATAACATATCGTTGAACGACGAATGCCCATCAAAACTATATTAATGATTTCCAACATCATTGACGTAAATTTTTAGAAACAATATAAAATCACACCACAACTGTGTTGTGGTTTCAACAAATCGTTTAGACTCTTGGTATGTCCAACTTCACGGAAATCTTTAGTAAAAGGCGAAAGATTTGCTCGATATGAAATTAGACCAGAGCTGTAATTCCGGAACATACAGTTAATGCCAAACAAATGTTGGGAAGTTTTCCAATTTGCAGGATGCATTTCTCCGAATATTTCTTCAGTGCATTGAAGACCGATAACATATCGTTGAACGACGAATGCCCATCAAAACTATATTAATGATTTCCAACATCATTGACGTAAATTTTTAGAAACAATATATAATCACACCACAACTGTGTTGTGGTTTCAACAAATCGTTTAGAATCTTGGTATGTCCAACTTCACGGAAATCTTTAGTAAAAGGCGAAAGATTTGCTCGATATGAAATTAGACCACAGCTGTAATTCCGGAACATACAGTTAATGCCAAACAAATGTTGGAAAGTTTTCCAATTTGCAGGATGCATTTCTCCGAATATTTCTTCAGTGCATTGAAGACCGATAACATATCGTTGAACGACGAATGCCCATCAAAACTATATTAATGATTTCCAACACCATTGACGTAAATTTTTAGAAACAATATAAAATCACACCACAACTGTGTTGTGGTTTCAACAAATCGTTTAGACTCTTGGTATGCCCAACTTCACGGAAATCTTTAGTAAAAGGCGAAAGATTTGCTCGATATGAAATTAGACAAGAGCTGTAATTCCGGAACATACAGTTAATGCCAAACAAATGTTGGAAACTTTTCCAATTTGCAGGATGCATTTCTCCGAATATTTCTTCAGTGCATTGAAGACCGATAACATATCGTTGAACGACGAATGCCCATCAACACTATATTAATGATTTCCAACATCATTGACGTAAATTTTTAGAAACCATATAAAATCACACCACAACTGTGTTGTGGTTTCAACAAATCGTTTAGACTCTTGGTATGTCCAACTTCACGGAAATCTTTAGTAAAAGGCGAAAGATTTGCTCGATATGAAATTAGACCAGAGCTGTAATTCAGGAACATACAGTTAATGCCAAACAAATGTTGGGAAGTTTTCCAATTTGCAGGATGCATTTCTCCGAATATTTCTTCAGTGCATTGAAGACCGATAACATATCGTTGAACGACGAATGCCCATCAAAACTATATTAATGATTTCCAACATCATTGACGTAAATTTTTAGAAACAATATATAATCACACCACAACTGTGTTGTGGTTTCAACAAATCGTTTAGACTCTTGGTATGTCCAACTTCACGGAAATCTTTAGTAAAAGGCGAAAGATTTGCTCGATATGAAATTAGACCAGAGCTGTAATTCCGGAACATACAGTTAATGCCAAACAAATGTTGGAAAGTTTTCCAATTTGCAGGATGCATTTCTCCGAATATTTCTTCAGTGCATTGAAGACCGATAACATATCGTTGAACGACGAATGCCCATCAAAGCTATATTAATGATTTCCAACATCATTGACGCAAATCTTTAGACACAATATAAAATCACACCACAACTGTGTTGTGGTTTCAACAAATCGTTTAGACTCTTGGTATGTCCAACTTCACGGAAATCTTTAGTAAAAGGCGAAAGATTTGCTCGATATGAAATTAGACCAGAGCTGTAATTCCGGAACATACAGTTAATGCCAAACAAATGTTGGAAAGTTTTCCAATTTGCAGGATGCATTTCTCCGAATATTTCTTCAGTGCATTGAAGACCGATAACATATCGTTGAACGACGAATGCCCATCAACACTATATTAATGATTTCCAACATCATTGACGTAAATTTTTAGAAACAATATAAAATCACACCACAACTGTGTTGTGGTTTCAACAAATCGTTTAGACTCTTGGTATGTCCAACTTCACGGAAATCTTTAGTAAAAGGCGAAAGATTTGCTCGATATGAAATTAGACCAGAGCTGTAATTCCGGAACATACAGTTAATGCCAAACAAATGTTGGGAAGTTTTCCAATTTGCAGGATGCATTTCTCCGAATATTTCTTCAGTGCATTGAAGACCGATAACATATCGTTGAACGACGAATGTCCATCAAAACTATATTAATGATTTCCATCATCATTGACGTAAATTTTTAGAAACAATATATAATCACACCACAACTGTGTTGTGGTTTCAACAAATCGTTTAGACTCTTGGTATGTCCAACTTCACGGAAATCTTTAGTAAAAGGCGAAAGATTTGCTCAATATGAAATTAGAGCAGAGCTGTAATTCCGGAACATACAGTTAATGCCAAACAAATGTTGGAAAGTTTTCCAATTTGCAGGATGCATTTCTCCGAATATTTCTTCAGTGCATTGAAGACCGATAACATATCGTTGAACGACGAATGCCCAGTAAAATTATATTGATTATTTCCAACATCATTGACGTAAATTTTTAGAAACAATATAAAATCACACCACAACTGTGTTGTGGTTTCAACAAATCGTTTAGACTCTTGGTATGTCCAACTTCACGGAAATCTTTAGTAAAAGGCGAAAGATTTGCTCGATATGAAATTAGACCAGAGCTGTAATTCCGGAACATACAGTTAATGCCAAACAAATGTTGGGAAGTTTTCCAATTTGCAGGATGCATTTCTCCGAATATTTCTTCAGTGCATTGAAGACCGATAACATATCGTTGAACGACGAATGCCCATCAAAACTATATTAATGATTTCCAACATCATTGACGTAAATTTTTAGAAACAATATATAATCACACCACAACTGTGTTGTGGTTTCAACAAATCGTTTAGAATCTTGGTATGTCCAACTTCACGGAAATCTTTAGTAAAAGGCGAAAGATTTGCTCGATATGAAATTAGACCACAGCTGTAATTCCGGAACATACAGTTAATGCCAAACAAATGTTGGAAAGTTTTCCAATTTGCAGGATGCATTTCTCCGAATATTTCTTCAGTGCATTGAAGACCGATAACATATCGTTGAACGACGAATGCCCATCAAAACTATATTAATGATTTCCAACATCATTGACGTAAATTTTTAGAAACAATATAAAATCACACCACAACTGTGTTGTGGTTTCAACAAATCGTTTAGACTCTTGGTATGCCCAACTTCACGGAAATCTTAAGGAAAAGGCGAAAGATTTGCTCGATATGAAATTAGACAAGAGCTGTAATTCCGGAACATACAGTTAATGCCAAACAAATGTTGGAAACTTTTCCAATTTGCAGGATGCATTTCTCCGAATATTTATTCAGTGCATTGAAGACCGATAACATATCGTTGAACGACGAATGCCCATCAACACTATATTAATGATTTCCAACATCATTGACGTAAATTTTTAGAAACCATATAAAATCACACCACAACTGTGATGTGGTTTCAACAAATCGTTTAGACTCTTGGTATGTCCAACTTCACGGAAATCTTTAGTAAAAGGCGAAAGATTTGCTCGATATGAAATTAGACCAGAGCTGTAATTCAGGAACATACAGTTAATGCCAAACAAATGTTGGGAAGTTTTCCAATTTGCAGGATGCATTTCTCCGAATATTTCTTCAGTGCATTGAAGACCGATAACATATCGTTGAACGACGAATGCCCATCAAAACTATATTAATGATTTCCAACAACATTGATGTAAATTTTTAGAAACAATATATAATCACACTACAACTGTGTTGTGGTTTCAACAAATCGTTTAGACTCTTGGTATGTCCAACTTCACGGAAATCTTTAGTAAAAGGCGAAAGATTTGCTCGATATGAAATTAGACCAGAGCTGTAATTCCGGAACATACAGTTAATGCCAAACAAATGTTGGAAAGTTTTCCAATTTGCAGGATGCATTTCTCCGAATATTTCTTCAGTGCATTGAAGACCGATAACATATCGTTGAACGACGAATGCCCATCAAAACTATATTAATGATTTCCAACATCATTGACGCAAATCTTTAGACACAATATAAAATCACACCACAACTGTGTTGTGGTTTCAACAAATCGTTTAGACTCTTGGTATGTCCAACTTCACGGAAATCTTTAGTAAAAGGCGAAAGATTTGCTCGATATGAAATTAGACCAGAGCTGTAATTCCGGAACATACAGTTAATGCCAAACAAATGTTGGAAAGTTTTCCAATTTGCAGGATGCATTTCTCCGAATATTTCTTCAGTGCATTGAAGACCGATAACATATCGTTGAACGACGAATGCCCATCAACACTATATTAATGGTTTCCAACATCATTGACGTAAATTTTTAGAAACAATATAAAATCACACCACAACTGTGTTGTGGTTTCAACAAATCGTTTAGACTCTTGGTATGTCCAACTTCACGGAAATCTTTAGTAAAAGGCGAAAGATTTGCTCGATATGAAATTAGACCAGAGCTGTAATTCCGGAACATACAGTTAATGCCAAACAAATGTTGGGAAGTTTTCCAATTTGCAGGATGCATTTCTCCTAATATTTCTTCAGTGCATTGAAGACCGATAACATATCGTTGAACGACGAATGCCCATCAAAACTATATTAATGATTTCCATCATCATTGACGTAAATTTTTAGAAACAATATATAATCACACCACAACTGTGTTGTGGTTTCAACAAATCGTTTAGACTCTTGGTATGTCCAACTTCACGGAAATCTTTAGTAAAAGGCGAAAGATTTGCTCGATATGAAATTAGACCAGAGCTGTAATTCCGGAACATACAGTTAATGCCAAACAAATGTTGGAAAGTTTTCCAATTTGCAGGATGCATTTCTCCGAATATTTCTTCAGTGCATTGAAGACCGATAACATATCGTTGAACGACGAATGTCCATCAAAACTATATTAATGATTTCCAACATCATTGACGTAAATTTTTAGAAACAATATAAAATCACACCACAACTGTGTTGTGGTTTCAACAAATCGTTTAGACTCTTGGTATGCCCAACTTCACGGAAATCTTTAGTAAAAGGCGAAAGATTTGCTCGATATGAAATTAGACAAGAGCTGTAATTCCGGAACATACAGTTAATGCCAAACAAATGTTGGAAAGTTTTCCAATTTGCAGGATGCATTTCTCCGAATATTTCTTCAGTGCATTGAAGACCGATAACATATCGTTGAACGACGAATGCCCATCAAAGCTATATTAATGATTTCCAACATCATTGACGCAAATCTTTAGAAACAATATAAAATCACACCACAACTGTGTTGTGGTTTCAACAAATCGTTTAGACTCTTGGTATGTCCAACTTCACGGAAATCTTTAGTAAAAGGCGAAAGATTTGCTCGATGTGAAATTAGACCAGAGTTGTAATTCCGGAACATACAGTTAATGCCAAACAAATGTTGGAAAGTTTTCCAATTTGCAGGATGCATTTCTCCGAATATTTCTTCAGTGCATTGAAGACCGATAACATATCGTTGAACGACGAATGCCCATCAACACTATATTAATGATTTCCAACATCATTGACGTAAATTTTTAGAAACAATATAAAATCACACCACAACTGTGTTGTGGTTTCAACAAATCGTTTAGATTCTTGGTATGTCCAACTTCACGGAAATCTTTAGTAAAAGGCGAAAGATTTGCTCGATATAAAATTAGACCAGAGCTGTAATTCCGGAACATACAGTTAATGCCAAACAAATGTTGGAAAGTTTTCCAATTTGCAGGATGCATTTCTCCGAATATTTCTTCAGTGCATTGAAGACCGATAACATATCGTTGAACGACGAATGCCCAGTAAAATTATATTGATTATTTCCAACATCATTGACGTAAATTTTTAGAAACAATATATAATCACACCACAACTGTGTTGTGGTTTCAACAAATCGTTTAGACTCTTGGTATGTCCAACTTCACGGAAATCTTTAGTAAAAGGCGAAAGATTTGCTCGATATGAAATTAGACCAGAGCTGTAATTCTGGAACATACAGTTAATGCCAAACAAATGTTGGAAAGTTTTCCAATTTGCCGGATGCATTTCTCCGAATATTTCTTCAGTGCATTGAAGACCGATAACATATCGTTGAACGACGAATGCCCATCAAAGCTATATTAATGATTTCCAACATCATTGACGCAAATTTTTAGAAACAATATAAAATCACACCACAACTGTGTTGTGGTTTCAACAAATCGTTTAAGACTCTTGGTACGTCCAACTTCACGGAAATCTTTAGTAAAAGGCGAAAGATTTGCACGATATGAAATTAGACCAGAGCTGTAATTCCGGAACATACAGTTAATGCCAAAGAAATGTTGGAAAGTTTTCCAATTTGCCGGATGCATTTCTCCGAATATTTCTTCAGTGCATTGAAGACCGATAACATATCGTTGAACGACGAATGCCCATCAAAACTATATTAATGATTTCCAACATCATTGACGTAAATTTTTAGAAACAATATATAAGCACACCACAACTGTGTTGTGGTTTCAACAAATCGTTTAGACTCTTGGTATGTCCAACTTCACGGAAATCTTTAGTAAAAGGCGAAAGATTTGCTCGATATGAAATTAGACCAGAGCTGTAATTCCGGAACATACAGTTAATGCCAAACAAATGTTGGAAAGTTTTCCAATTTGCAGGATGCATTTCTCCGAATATTTCTTCAGTGCATTGAAGACCGATAACATATCGTTGAACGACGAATGCCCATCAACACTATATTAATGATTTCCAACATCATTGACGTAAATTTTTAGAAACAATATAAAATCACACCACAACTGTGTTGTGGTTTCAACAAATCGTTTAGACTCTTGGTATGTCCAACTTCACGGAAATCTTTAGTAAAAGGCGAAAGATTTGCTCGATATGAAATTAGACCAGAGCTGTAATTCCGGAACATACAGTTAATGCCAAACAAATGTTGGAAAGTTTTCCAATTTGCAGGATGCATTTCTCCGAATATTTCTTCAGTGCATTGAAGACCGATAACATATCGTTGAACGACGAATGCCCAGTAAAATTATATTGATTATTTCCAACATCATTGACGTAAATTTTTAGAAACAATATATAATCACACCACAACTGTGTTGTGGTTTCAACAAATCGTTTAGACTCTTGGTATGTCCAACTTCACGGAAATCTTTAGTAAAAGGCGAAAGATTTGCTCGATATGAAATTAGACCAGAGCTGTAATTCCGGAACATACAGTTAATGCCAAACAAATGTTGGAAAGTTTTCCAATTTGCCGGATGCATTTCTCCGAATATTTCTTCAGTGCATTGAAGACCGATAACATATCGTTGAACGACGAATGCCCATCAAAGCTATATTAATGATTTCCAACATCATTGACGCAAATTTTTAGAAACAATATAAAATCACACCACAACTGTGTTGTGGTTTCAACAAATCGTTTAAGACTCTTGGTATGTCCAACTTCACGGAAATCTTTAGTAAAAGGCGAAAGATTTGCACGATATGAAATTAGACCAGAGCTGTAATTCCGGAACATACAGTTAATGCCAAAGAAATGTTGGAAAGTTTTCCAATTTGCCGGATGCATTTCTCCGAATATTTCTTCAGTGCATTGAAGACCGATAACATATCGTTGAACGACGAATGCCCATCAAAGCTATATTAATGATTTCCAACATCATTGACGCAAATTTTTAGAAACAATATAAAATCACACCACAACTGTGTTGTGGTTTCAACAAATCGTTTAGACTCTTGGTATGGCCAACTTCACGGAAATCTTTAGTAAAAGGCGAAAGATTTGCTCGATATGAAATTAGACCAGAGCTGTAATTCCGGAACATACAGTTAATGCCAAACAAATGTTGGAAAGTTTTCCAATTTGCAGGATGCATTTCTCCGAATATTTCTTCAGTGCATTGAAGACCGATAACATATCGTTGAACGACGAATGCCCATCAAAACTATATTAATGATTTCCAACATCATTGACGTAAATTTTTAGAAACAATATAAAATCACACCACAACTGTGTTGTGGTTTCAACAAATCGTTTAGACTCTTGGTATGTCCAACTTCACGGAAATCTTTAGTAAAAGGCGAAAGATTTGCTCGATATGAAATTAGACCAGAGCTGTAATTCCGGAACATACAGTTAATGCCAAACAAATGTTGGAAACTTTTCCAATTTGCAGGATGCATTTCTCCGAATATTTCTTCAGTGCATTGAAGACCGATAACATATCGTTGAACGACGAATGCCCAGTAAAATTATATTGATTATTTCCAAAATCATTGATGTAAATTTTTAGAAACAATCTAAAATCACACCACAACTGTGTTGTGGTTTCAACAAATCGTTTAGATTCTTGGTATGTCCAACTTCACGGAAATCTTTAGTAAAAGGCGAAAGATTTGCTCGATATGAAATTAGACCAGAGCTGTAATTCCGGAACATACAGTTAATGCCAAACAAATGTTGGAAAGTTTTCCAATTTGCAGGATGCATTTCTCCGAATATTTCTTCAGTGCATTGAGGACCGATAACATATCGTTGAACGACGAATTCCCATCAAAACTATATTAATGATTTCCAACATCATTGACGTAAATTTTTAGAAACAATATAAAATCACACCACAACTGTGTTGTGGTTTCAACAAATCGTTTAGACTCTTGGTATGTCCAACTTCACGGAAATCTTTAGTAAAAGGCGAAAGATTTGCTCAATATGAAATTAGAGCAGAGCTGTAATTCCGGAACATACAGTTAATGCCAAACAAATGTTGGAAAGTTTTCCAATTTGCAGGATGCATTTCTCCGAATATTTCTTCAGTGCATTGAAGACCGATAACATATCGTTGAACGACGAATGCCCAGTAAAATTATATTGATTATTTCCAACATCATTGACGTAAATTTTTAGAAACAATATAAAATCACACCACAACTGTGTTGTGGTTTCAACAAATCGTTTAGACTCTTGGTATGTCCAACTTCACGGAAATCTTTAGTAAAAGGCGAAAGATTTGCTCGATATGAAATTAGACCAGAGCTGTAATTCCGGAACATACAGTTAATGCCAAACAAATGTTGGGAAGTTTTCCAATTTGCAGGATGCATTTCTCCGAATATTTCTTCAGTGCATTGAAGACCGATAACATATCGTTGAACGACGAATGCCCATCAAAACTATATTAATGATTTCCAACATCATTGACGTAAATTTTTAGAAACAATATATAATCACACCACAACTGTGTTGTGGTTTCAACAAATCGTTTAGAATCTTGGTATGTCCAACTTCACGGAAATCTTTAGTAAAAGGCGAAAGATTTGCTCGATATGAAATTAGACCACAGCTGTAATTCCGGAACATACAGTTAATGCCAAACAAATGTTGGAAAGTTTTCCAATTTGCAGGATGCATTTCTCCGAATATTTCTTCAGTGCATTGAAGACCGATAACATATCGTTGAACGACGAATGCCCATCAAAACTATATTAATGATTTCCAACATCATTGACGTAAATTTTTAGAAACAATATAAAATCACACCACAACTGTGTTGTGGTTTCAACAAATCGTTTAGACTCTTGGTATGCCCAACTTCACGGAAATCTTAAGGAAAAGGCGAAAGATTTGCTCGATATGAAATTAGACAAGAGCTGTAATTCCGGAACATACAGTTAATGCCAAACAAATGTTGGAAACTTTTCCAATTTGCAGGATGCATTTCTCCGAATATTTATTCAGTGCATTGAAGACCGATAACATATCGTTGAACGACGAATGCCCATCAACACTATATTAATGATTTCCAACATCATTGACGTAAATTTTTAGAAACCATATAAAATCACACCACAACTGTGATGTGGTTTCAACAAATCGTTTAGACTCTTGGTATGTCCAACTTCACGGAAATCTTTAGTAAAAGGCGAAAGATTTGCTCGATATGAAATTAGACCAGAGCTGTAATTCAGGAACATACAGTTAATGCCAAACAAATGTTGGGAAGTTTTCCAATTTGCAGGATGCATTTCTCCGAATATTTCTTCAGTGCATTGAAGACCGATAACATATCGTTGAACGACGAATGCCCATCAAAACTATATTAATGATTTCCAACAACATTGATGTAAATTTTTAGAAACAATATATAATCACACTACAACTGTGTTGTGGTTTCAACAAATCGTTTAGACTCTTGGTATGTCCAACTTCACGGAAATCTTTAGTAAAAGGCGAAAGATTTGCTCGATATGAAATTAGACCAGAGCTGTAATTCCGGAACATACAGTTAATGCCAAACAAATGTTGGAAAGTTTTCCAATTTGCAGGATGCATTTCTCCGAATATTTCTTCAGTGCATTGAAGACCGATAACATATCGTTGAACGACGAATGCCCATCAAAGCTATATTAATGATTTCCAACATCATTGACGCAAATCTTTAGACACAATATAAAATCACACCACAACTGTGTTGTGGTTTCAACAAATCGTTTAGACTCTTGGTATGTCCAACTTCACGGAAATCTTTAGTAAAAGGCGAAAGATTTGCTCGATATGAAATTAGACCAGAGCTGTAATTCCGGAACATACAGTTAATGCCAAACAAATGTTGGGAAGTTTTCCAATTTGCAGGATGCATTTCTCCGAATATTTCTTCAGTGCATTGAAGACCGATAACATATCGTTGAACGACGAATGCCCATCAAAACTATATTAATGATTTCCATCATCATTGACGTAAATTTTTAGAAACAATATATAATCACACCACAACTGTGTTGTGGTTTCAACAAATCGTTTAGACTCTTGGTATGTCCAACTTCACGGAAATCTTTAGTAAAAGGCGAAAGATTTGCTCGATATGAAATTAGACCAGAGCTGTAATTCCGGAACATACAGTTAATGCCAAACAAATGTTGGAAAGTTTTCCAATTTGCAGGATGCATTTCTCCGAATATTTCTTCAGTGCATTGAAGACCGATAACATATCGTTGAACGACGAATGTCCATCAAAACTATATTAATGATTTCCAACATCATTGACGTAAATTTTTAGAAACAATATAAAATCACACCACAACTGTGTTGTGGTTTCAACAAATCGTTTAGACTCTTGGTATGCCCAACTTCACGGAAATCTTTAGTAAAAGGCGAAAGATTTGCTCGATATGAAATTAGACAAGAGCTGTAATTCCGGAACATACAGTTAATGCCAAACAAATGTTGGAAAGTTTTCCAATTTGCAGGATGCATTTCTCCGAATATTTCTTCAGTGCATTGAAGACCGATAACATATCGTTGAACGACGAATGCCCATCAAAGCTATATTAATGATTTCCAACATCATTGACGCAAATCTTTAGAAACAATATAAAATCACACCACAACTGTGTTGTGGTTTCAACAAATCGTTTAGACTCTTGGTATGTCCAACTTCACGGAAATCTTTAGTAAAAGGCGAAAGATTTGCTCGATGTGAAATTAGACCAGAGTTGTAATTCCGGAACATACAGTTAATGCCAAACAAATGTTGGAAAGTTTTCCAATTTGCAGGATGCATTTCTCCGAATATTTCTTCAGTGCATTGAAGACCGATAACATATCGTTGAACGACGAATGCCCATCAACACTATATTAATGATTTCCAACATCATTGACGTAAATTTTTAGAAACAATATAAAATCACACCACAACTGTGTTGTGGTTTCAACAAATCGTTTAGACTCTTGGTATGTCCAACTTCACGGAAATCTTTAGTAAAAGGCGAAAGATTTGCTCGATATAAAATTAGACCAGAGCTGTAATTCCGGAACATACAGTTAATGCCAAACAAATGTTGGAAAGTTTTCCAATTTGCAGGATGCATTTCTCCGAATATTTCTTCAGTGCATTGAAGACCGATAACATATCGTTGAACGACGAATGCCCAGTAAAATTATATTGATTATTTCCAACATCATTGACGTAAATTTTTAGAAACAATATATAATCACACCACAACTGTGTTGTGGTTTCAACAAATCGTTTAGACTCTTGGTATGTCCAACTTCACGGAAATCTTTAGTAAAACGCGAAAGATTTGCTCGATATGAAATTAGACCAGAGCTGTAATTCTGGAACATACAGTTAATGCCAAACAAATGTTGGAAAGTTTTCCAATTTGCCGGATGCATTTCTCCGAATATTTCTTCAGTGCATTGAAGACCGATAACATATCGTTGAACGACGAATGCCCATCAAAGCTATATTAATGATTTCCAACATCATTGACGCAAATTTTTAGAAACAATATAAAATCACACCACAACTGTGTTGTGGTTTCAACAAATCGTTTAAGACTCTTGGTACGTCCAACTTCACGGAAATCTTTAGTAAAAGGCGAAAGATTTGCACGATATGAAATTAGACCAGAGCTGTAATTCCGGAACATACAGTTAATGCCAAAGAAATGTTGGAAAGTTTTCCAATTTGCCGGATGCATTTCTCCGAATATTTCTTCAGTGCATTGAAGACCGATAACATATCGTTGAACGACGAATGCCCATCAAAACTATATTAATGATTTCCAACATCATTGACGTAAATTTTTAGAAACAATATATAAGCACACCACAACTGTGTTGTGGTTTCAACAAATCGTTTAGACTCTTGGTATGTCCAACTTCACGGAAATCTTTAGTAAAAGGCGAAAGATTTGCTCGACATGAAATTAGACCAGAGCTGTAATTCCGGAACATACAGTTAATGCCAAACAAATGTTGGAAAGTTTTCCAATTTGCAGGATGCATTTCTCCGAATATTTCTTCAGTGCATTGAAGACCGATAACATATCGTTGAACGACGAATGCCCAGTAAAATTATATTGATTATTTCCAACATCATTGACGTAAATTTTTAGAAACAATATATAATCACACCACAACTGTGTTGTGGTTTCAACAAATCGTTTAGACTCTTGGTATGTCCAACTTCACGGAAATCTTTAGTAAAAGGCGAAAGATTTGCTCGATATGAAATTAGACCAGAGCTGTAATTCCGGAACATACAGTTAATGCCAAACAAATGTTGGAAAGTTTTCCAATTTGCCGGATGCATTTCTCCGAATATTTCTTCAGTGCATTGAAGACCGATAACATATCGTTGAACGACGAATGCCCATCAAAGCTATATTAATGATTTCCAACATCATTGACGCAAATTTTTAGAAACAATATAAAATCACACCACAACTGTGTTGTGGTTTCAACAAATCGTTTAAGACTCTTGGTATGTCCAACTTCACGGAAATCTTTAGTAAAAGGCGAAAGATTTGCACGATATGAAATTAGACCAGAGCTGTAATTCCGGAACATACAGTTAATGCCAAAGAAATGTTGGAAAGTTTTCCAATTTGCCGGATGCATTTCTCCGAATATTTCTTCAGTGCATTGAAGACCGATAACATATCGTTGAACGACGAATGCCCATCAAAGCTATATTAATGATTTCCAACATCATTGACGCAAATTTTTAGAAACAATATAAAATCACACCACAACTGTGTTGTGGTTTCAACAAATCGTTTAGACTCTTGGTATGTCCAACTTCACGGAAATCTTTAGTAAAAGGCGAAAGATTTGCTCGATATGAAATTAGACCAGAGCTGTAATTCCGGAACATACAGTTAATGCCAAACAAATGTTGGAAAGTTTTCCAATTTGCAGGATGCATTTCTCCGAATATTTCTTCAGTGCATTGAAGACCGATAACATATCGTTGAACGACGAATGCCCATCAAAACTATATTAATGATTTCCAACATCATTGACGTAAATTTTTAGAAACAATATAAAATCACACCACAACTGTGTTGTGGTTTCAACAAATCGTTTAGACTCTTGGTATGTCCAACTTCACGGAAATCTTTAGTAAAAGGCGAAAGATTTGCTCGATATGAAATTAGACCAGAGCTGTAATTCCGGAACATACAGTTAATGCCAAACAAATGTTGGAAACTTTTCCAATTTGCAGGATGCATTTCTCCGAATATTTCTTCAGTGCATTGAAGACCGATAACATATCGTTGAACGACGAATGCCCAGTAAAATTATATTGATTATTTCCAAAATCATTGACGTAAATTTTTAGAAACAATCTAAAATCACACCACAACTGTGTTGTGGTTTCAACAAATCGTTTAGATTCTTGGTATGTCCAACTTCACGGAAATCTTTAGTAAAAGGCGAAAGATTTGCTCGATATGAAATTAGACCAGAGCTGTAATTCCGGAACATACAGTTAATGCCAAACAAATGTTGGAAAGTTTTCCAATTTGCAGGATGCATTTCTCCGAATATTTCTTCAGTGCATTGAGGACCGATAACATATCGTTGAACGACGAATGCCCATCAAAACTATATTAATGATTTCCAACATCATTGACGAAAATTTTTAGAAACAATATAAAATCACACCACAACTGTGTTGTGGTTTCAACAAATCGTTTAGACTCTTGGTATGTCCAACTTCACGGAAATCTTTAGTAAAAGGCGAAAGATTTGCTCGATATGAAATTAGACAAGAGCTGTAATTCCGGAACATACAGTTAATGCCAAACAAATTTGGAAAGTTTTCCAATTTGCAGGATGCATTTCTCCGAATATTTCTTCAGTGCATTGAAGACCGATAACATATCGTTGAACGACGAATGCCCATCAAAGCTATATTAATGATTTCCAACATCATTGACGCAAATCTTTAGAAACAATATAAAATCACACCACAACTGTGTTGTGGTTTCAACAAATCGTTTAGACTCTTGGTATGTCCAACTTCACGGAAATCTTGAGTAAAAGGCGAAAGATTTGCTCGATATGAAATTAGACCAGAGCTGTAATTCCGGAACATACAGTTAATGCCAAACAAATGTTGGAAAGTTTTCCAATTTGCAGGATGCATTTCTCCGAATATTTCTTCAGTGCATTGAAGACCGATAACATATCGTTGAACGACGAATGCCCATCAAAGCTATATTAATGATTTCCAACATCATTGACGCAAATTTTTAGAAACAATATAAAATCACACCACAACTGTGTTGTGGTTTCAACAAATCGTTTAAGACTCTTGGTATGTCCAACTTCACGGAAATCTTTAGTAAAAGGCGTAAGATTTGCACGATATGAAATTAGACCAGAGCTGTAGTTCCGGAACATACAGTTAATGCCAAAGAAATGTTGGAAAGTTTTCCAATTTGCCGGATGCATTTCTCCGAATATTTCTTCAGTGCATTGAAGACCGATAACATATCGTTGAACGACGAATGCCCATCAAAACTATATTAATGATTTCCAACATCATTGACGTAAATTTTTAGAAACAATATATAATCACACCACAACTGTGTTGTGGTTTCAACAAATCGTTTAGACTCTTGGTATGTCCAACTTCACGGAAATCTTTAGTAAAAGGCGAAAGATTTGCTCGATATGAAATTAGACCAGAGCTGTAATTCCGGAACATACAGTTAATGCCAAACAAATGTTGGAAAGTTTTCCAATTTGCAGGATGCATTTCTCCGAATATTTCTTCAGTGCATTGAAGACCGATAACATATCGTTGAACGACGAATGCCCATCAAAACTATATTAATGATTTCCAACATCATTGACGTAAATTTTTAGAAACAATATAAAATCACACCACAACTGTGTTGTGGTTTCAACAAATCGTTTAGATTCTTGGTATGTCCAACTTCACGGAAATCTTTAGTAAAAGGCGAAAGATTTGCTCGATATGAAATTAGACCAGAGCTGTAGTTCCGGAACATACAGTTAATGCCAAAGAAATGTTGGAAAGTTTTCCAATTTGCAGGATGCATTTCTCCGAATATTTCTTCAGTGCATTGAAGACCGATAACATATCGTTGAACGACGAATGCCCAGTAAAATTATATTGATTATTTCCAACATCATTGACGTAAATTTTTAGAAACAATATAAAATCACACCACAACTGTGTTGTGGTTTCAACAAATCGTTTAGACTCTTGGTATGTCCAACTTCACGGAAATCTTTAGTAAAAGGCGAAAGATTTGCTCGATATGAAATTAGACCAGAGCTGTAATTCCGGAACATACAGTTAATGCCAAACAAATGTTGGAAAGTTTTCCAATTTGCAGGATGCATTTCTCCGAATATTTCTTCAGTGCATTGAAGACCGATAACATATCGTTGAACGACGAATGCCCATCAAAGCTATATTAATGATTTCCAACATCATTGACGCAAATTTTTAGAAACAATATAAAATCACACCACAACTGTGTTGTGGTTTCAACAAATCGTTTAAGACTCTTGGTATGTCCAACTTCACGGAAATCTTTAGTAAAAGGCGTAAGATTTGCACGATATGAAATTAGACCAGAGCTGTAGTTCCGGAACATACAGTTAATGCCAAAGAAATGTTGGAAAGTTTTCCAATTTGCCGGATGCATTTCTCCGAATATTTCTTCAGTGCATTGAAGACCGATAACATATCGTTGAACGACGAATGCCCATCAAAACTATATTAATGATTTCCAACATCATTGACGTAAATTTTTAGAAACAATATATAATCACACCACAACTGTGTTGTGGTTTCAACAAATCGTTTAGACTCTTGGTATGTCCAACTTCACGGAAATCTTTAGTAAAAGGCGAAAGATTTGCTCGATATGAAATTAGACCAGAGCTGTAATTCCGGAACATACAGTTAATGCCAAACAAATGTTGGAAAGTTTTCCAATTTGCAGGATGCATTTCTCCGAATATTTCTTCAGTGCATTGAAGACCGATAACATATCGTTGAACGACGAATGCCCATCAAAACTATATTAATGATTTCCAACATCATTGACGTAAATTTTTAGAAACAATGTAAAATCACACCACAACTGTGTTGTGGTTTCAACAAATCGTTTAGACTCTTGGTATGTCCAACTTCACGGAAATCTTTAGTAAAAGGCGAAAGATTTGCTCGATATGAAATTAGACCAGAGCTGTAATTCCGGAACATACAGTTAATGCCAAACAAATGTTGGAAAGTTTTCCAATTTGCAGGATGCATTTCTCCGAATATTTCTTCAGTGCATTGAAGACCGATAACATATCGTTGAACGACGAATGCCCATCAAAACTATATTAATGATTTCCAACATCATTGACGTAAATTTTTAGAAACAATATAAAATCACACCACAACTGTGTTGTGGTTTCAACAAATCGTTTAGATTCTTGGTATGTCCAACTTCACGGAAATCTTTAGTAAAAGGCGAAAGATTTGCTCGATATGAAATTAGACCAGAGCTGTAATTCCGGAACATACAGTTAATGCCAAACAAATGTTGGAAAGTTTTCCAATTTGCAGGATGCATTTCTCCGAATATTTCTTCAGTGCATTGAAGACCGATAACATATCGTTGAACGACGAATGCCCATCAAAACTATATTGATGATTTCCAACATCATTGACGTAAATTTTTAGAAACAATATATAATCACACCACAACTGTGTTGTGGTTTCAACAAATCGTTTAGACTCTTGGTATGTCCAACTTCACGGATATCTTTAGTAAAAGGCGAAAGATTTGCTCGATATGAAATTAGACCAGAGCTGTAATTCCGGAACATACAGTTAATGCCAAACAAATGTTGGAAAGTTTTCCAATTTGCAGGATGCATTTCTCCGAATATTTCTTCAGTGCATTGAAGACCGATAACATATCGTTGAACGACGAATGTCCAGTAAAATTATATTGATTATTTCCAACATCATTGACGTAAATTTTTAGAAACAATATAAAATCACACCACAACTGTGTTGTGGTTTCAACAAATCGTTTAGACTCTTGGTATGTCCAACTTCACGGAAATCTTTAGTAAAAGGCGAAAGATTTGCTCGATATGAAATTAGACCAGAGCTGTAATTCCGGAACATACAGTTAATGCCAAACAAATGTTGGAAAGTTTTCCAATTTGCAGGATGCATTTCTCCGAATATTTCTTCAGTGCATTGAAGACCGATAACATATCGTTGAACGACGAATGCCCATCAAAGCTATATTAATGATTTCCAACATCATTGACGCAAATTTTTAGAAAGAATATAAAATCACACCACAACTGTGTTGTGGTTTCAACAAATCGTTTAAGACTCTTGGTATGTCCAACTTCACGGAAATCTTTAGTAAAAGGCGAAAGATTTGCACGATATGAAATTAGACCAGAGCTGTAATTCCGGAACATACAGTTAATGCCAAAGAAATGTTGGAAAGTTTTCCAATTTGCCGGATGCATTTCTCCGAATATTTCTTCAGTGCATTGAAGACCGATAACATATCGTTGAACGACGAATGCCCATCAAAACTATATTAATGATTTCCAACATCATTGACGCAAATTTTTAGAAACAATATATAATCACACCACAACTGTGTTGTGGTTTCAACAAATCGTTTAGACTCTTGGTATGTCCAACTTCACGGAAATCTTTAGTAAAAGGCGAAAGATTTGCTCGATATGAAATTAGACCAGAGCTGTAATTCCGGAACATACAGTTAATGCCAAACAAATGTTGGAAAGTTTTCCAATTTGCAGGATGCATTTCTCCGAATATTTCTTCAGTGCATTGAAGACCGATAACATATCGTTGAACGACGAATGCCCATCAAAGCTATATTAATGATTTCCAACATCATTGACGCAAATTTTTAGAAAGAATATAAAATCACACCACAACTGTGTTGTGGTTTCAACAAATCGTTTAAGACTCTTGGTATGTCCAACTTCACGGAAATCTTTAGTAAAAGGCGAAAGATTTGCACGATATGAAATTAGACCAGAGCTGTAATTCCGGAACATACAGTTAATGCCAAAGAAATGTTGGAAAGTTTTCCAATTTGCCGGATGCATTTCTCCGAATATTTCTTCAGTGCATTGAAGACCGATAACATATCGTTGAACGACGAATGCCCATCAAAACTATATTAATGATTTCCAACATCATTGACGCAAATTTTTAGAAACAATATATAATCACACCACAACTATGTTGTGGTTTCAACAAATCGTTTAGACTCTTGGTATGTCCAACTTCACGGAAATCTTTAGTAAAAGGCGAAAGATTTGCTCGATATGAAATTAGACCAGAGCTGTAATTCCGGAACATACAGTTAATGCCAAACAAATGTTGGAAAGTTTTCCAATTTGCAGGATGCATTTCTCCGAATATTTCTTCAGTGCATTGAAGACCGATAACATATCGTTGAACGACGAATGCCCATCAAAACTATATTAATGATTTCCAGCATCATTGACTTAAATTTTTAGAAACAATATAAAATCACACCACAACTGTGTTGTGGTTTCAACAAATCGTTTAGACTCTTGGTATGTCCAACTTCACGGAAATCTTTAGTAAAAGGCGAAAGATTTGCTCGATATGAAATTAGACCAGAGCTGTAATTCCGGAACATACAGTTAATGCCAAACAAATGTTGGAAAGTTTTCCAATTTGCAGGTTGCATTTCTCCGAATATTTCTTCAGTGCATTGAAGACCGATAACATATCGTTGAACGACGAATGTCCAGTAAAATTATATTGATTATTTCCAACATCATTGACGTAAATTTTTAGAAACAATATAAAATCACACCACAACTGTTGTGGTTTCAACAAATCGTTTAGACTCTTGGTATGTCCAACTTCACGGAAATCTTTAGTAAAAGGCGAAAGATTTGCTCGATATGAAATTAGACCAGAGCTGTAATTCCGGAACATACAGTTAATGCCAAAGAAATGTTGGAATGTTTTCCAATTTGCAGGATGCATTTCTCCGAATATTTCTTCAGTGCATTGAAGACCGATAACATATCGTTGAACGACGAATGTCCAGCAAAATTATATTGATTATTTCCAACATCATTGACGTAAATTTTTAGAAACAATACAAAATCACACCACAACTGTGTTGTGGTTTCAACAAATCGTTTAGACTCTTGGTATGTCCAACTTCACGGAAATCTTTAGTAAAAGGCGAAAGATTTGCTCGATATGAAATTAGACCAGAGGTGTAATTCCGGAACATACACTTAATGCCAAACAAATGTTGGAAAGTTTTCCAATTTGCAGGTTGCATTTCTCCGAATATTTCTTCAGTGCATTGAAGACCGATAACATATCGTTGAACGACGAATGCCCATCAAAACTATATTAATGATTTCCAACATCATTGACGTAAATTTTTAGAAACAATATAAAATCACACCACAACTGTGTTGTGGTTTCAACAAATCGTTCATACTCTTGGTATGTCCAACTTCACGGAAATCTTTAGTAAAAGGCGAAAGATTTGTTCGATATGAAATTAGACCAGAGCTGTAATTCCGGAACATGCAGTTAATGCCAAACAAATGTTGGAAAGTTTTCCAATTTGCAGGATGCATTTCTCCGAATATTTCTTCAGTGCCTTGAAGACCGATAACATATCGTTGAACGACGAATGCCCATCAAAACTATATTAATGATTTCCAACATCATTGACGTAAATTTTTAGAAACAATATAAAATCACACCACAACTGTGTTGTGGTTTCTACAAATCGTTTAGACTCTTGGTATGTCCAACTTCACGGAAATCTTTAGTAAAAGGCGAAAGATTTGCTCGATATGAAATTAGACCAGAGCTGTAATTCCGAAACATACAGTTAATGCCAAAGAAATGTTGGAAAGTTTTCCAATTTGCAGGATGCATTTCTCCGAATATTTCTTCAGTGCATTGAAGACCGATAACATATCGTTGAACGACGAATGCCCATCAAAACTATATTAATGATTTCCAACATCATTGACGTAAATTTTTAGAAACAATATAAAATCACACCACAACTGTGTTGTGGTTTCAACAAATCGTTTAGACTCTTGGTATGTCCAACTTCACGGAAATCTTTAGTAAAAGGCGAAAGATTTGCTCGATATGAAATTAGACCAGAGCTGTAATTCCGGAACATACAGTTATTGCCAAACAAATGTTGGAAAGTTTTCCAATTTGCCGGATGCATTTCTCCGAATATTTCTTCAGTGCATTGAAGACCGATAACATATCGTTGAACGACGAATGCCCATCAAAACTATATTAATGATTTCCAACATCATTGACGTAAATTTTTAGAAACAATATATAATCACACCACAACTGTGTTGTGGTTTCAACAAATCGTTTAGACTCTTGGTATGTCCAACTTCACGGAAATCTTTAGTAAAAGGCGAAAGATTTGCTCGATATGAAATTAGACCAGAGCTGTAATTCCGGAACATACAGTTAATGCCAAACAAATGTTGGAAAGTTTTCCAATTTGCAGGATGCATTTCTCCGAATATTTCTTCAGTGCATTGAAGACCGATAACATATCGTTGAACGACGAATGTCCCGTAAAATTATATTGATTATTTCCAACATCATTGACTTAAATTTTTAGAAACAATATAAAATCACACCACAACTGTGTTGTGGTTTCAACAAATCGTTTAGACTCTTGGTATGTCCAACTTCACGGAAATCTTTAGTAAAAGGCGAAAGATTTGCTCGATATGAAATTAGACCAGAGCTGTAATTCCGGAACATACAGTTAATGCCAAAGAAATGTTGGAAAGTTTTCCAATTTGCAGGATGCATTTCTCCGAATATTTCTTCAGTGCATTGAAGACCGATAACATATCGTTGAACGACGAATGCCCAGTAAAATTATGTTGATTATTTCCAACATCATTGACGTAAATTTTTAGAAACAATATAAAATCACACCACAACTTTGTTGTGGTTTCAACAAATCGTTTAGACTTTTGGTATGTCCAACTTCACGGAAATCTTTAGTAAAAGGCGAAAGATTTGCTCGAAATGAAATTAGACCAGAGCTGTAATTCCGGAACATACAGTTAATGCCAAAGAAATGTTGGAAAGTTTTCCAATTTGCAGGATGCATTTCTCCGAATATTTCTTCAGTGCATTGAAGACCGATAACATATCGTTGAACGACGAATGCCCATCAAAACTATATCAATGATTTCCAACATCATTGACGTAAATTTTTAGAAACAATATAAAATCACACCACAACTGTGTTGTGGTTTCAACAAATCGTTTAGACTCTTGGTATGTCCAACTTCACGGAAATCTTTAGTAAAAGGCGAAAGATTTGCTCGATATGAAATTAGACCAGAGCTGTAATTCCGGAACATACAGTTAATGCCAAACAAATGTTGGAAAGTTTTCCAATTTGCAGGATGCATTTCTCCGAATATTTCTTCAGTGCATTGAAGACCGATAACATATCGTTGAACGACGAATGCCCAGTAAAATTATATTGATTATTTCCAACATCATTGACGTAAATTTTTAGAAACAATATAAAATCACACCACAACTGTGTTGTGGTTTCAACAAATCGTTTACACTCTTGGTATGTCCAACTTCACGGAAATCTTTAGTAAAAGGCGAAAGATTTGCTCGATATGAAATTAGACCAGAGCTGTAATTCCGGAACATACAGTTAATGCCAAACAAATGTTGGAAAGTTTTCCAATTTGCAGGATGCATTTCTCCGAATATTTCTTCAGTGCATTGAAGACCGATAACATATCGTTGAACGACGAATGCCCAGTAAAATTATATTGATTATTTCCAACATCATTGACGTAAATTTTTAGAAATAATATAAAATCACACCACAACTGTGTTGTGGTTTCAACAAATCGTTTAGACTCTTGGTATGTCCAACTTCACGGAAATCTTTAGTAAAAGGCGAAAGATTTGCTCGATATGAAATTAGACCAGAGCTGTAATTCCGGAACATACAGTTAATGCCAAAGAAATGTTGGAAAGTTTTCCAATTTGCAGGATGCATTTTTCCGAATATTTCTTCAGTGCATTGAAGACCGATAACATATCGTTGAACGACGAATGCCCATCAAAACTATATTAATGATTTCCAACATCATTGACGTAAATTTTTAGAAACAATATAAAATCACACCACAACTGTGTTGTGGTTTCAACAAATCGTTTAGACTCTTGGTATGTCCAACTTCACGGAAATCTTTAGTAAAAGGCGAAAGATTTGCTCGATATGAAATTAGACCAGAGCTGTAATTCCGGAACATACAGTTAATGCCAAACAAATGTTGGAAAGTTTTCCAATTTGCAGGATGCATTTCTCCGAATATTTCTTCAGTGCATTGAAGACCGATAACATATCGTTGAACGACGAATGCCCATCAAAGCTATATTAATGATTTCCAACATCATTGACGCAAATTTTTAGAAAGAATATAAAATCACACCACAACTGTGTTGTGGTTTCAACAAATCGTTTAAGACTCTTGGTATGTCCAACTTCACGGAAATCTTTAGTAAAAGGCGAAAGATTTGCACGATATGAAATTAGACCAGAGCTGTAATTCCGGAACATACAGTTAATGCCAAACAAATGTTGGAAAGTTTTCCAATTTGCCGGATGCATTTCTCCGAATATTTCTTCAGTGCATTGAAGACCGATAACATATCGTTGAACGACGAATGCCCATCAAAACTATATTAATGATTTCCAACATCATTGACGCAAATTTTTAGAAACAATATATAATCACAGCACAACTGTGTTGTGGTTTCAACAAATCGTTTAGACTCTTGGTATGTCCAACTTCACGGAAATCTTTAGTAAAAGGCGAAAGATTTGCTCGATATGAAATTAGACCAGAGCTGTAATTCCGGAACATACAGTTAATGCCAAACAAATGTTGGAAAGTTTTCCAATTTGCAGGATGCATTTCTCCGAATATTTCTTCAGTGCATTGAAGACCGATAACATATCGTTGAACGACGAATGCCCATCAAAACTATATTAATGATTTCCAACATCATTGACTTAAATTTTTAGAAACAATATAAAATCACACCACAACTGTGTTGTGGTTTCAACAAATCGTTTAGACTCTTGGTATGTCCAACTTCACGGAAATCTTTAGTAAAAGGCGAAAGATTTGCTCGATATGAAATTAGACCAGAGCTGTAATTCCGGAACATACAGTTAATGCCAAACAAATGTTGGAAAGTTTTCCAATTTGCAGGTTGCATTTCTCCGAATATTTCTTCAGTGCATTGAAGACCGATAACATATCGTTGAACGACGAATGTCCAGTAAAATTATATTGATTATTTCCAACATCATTGACGTAAATTTTTAGAAACATTATAAAATCACACCACAACTGTGTTGTGGTTTCAACAAATCGTTTAGACTCTTGGTATGTCCAACTTCACGGAAATCTTTAGTAAAAGGCGAAAGATTTGCTCGATATGAAATTAGACCAGAGCTGTAATTCCGGAACATACAGTTAATGCCAAAGAAATGTTGGAATGTTTTCCAATTTGCAGGATGCATTTCTCCGAATATTTCTTCAGTGCATTGAAGACCGATAACATATCGTTGAACGACGAATGTCCAGTAAAATTATATTGATTATTTCCAACATCATTGACGTAAATTTTTAGAAACAATACAAAATCACACCACAACTGTGTTGTGGTTTCAACAAATCGTTTAGACTCTTGGTATGTCCAACTTCACGGAAATCTTTAGTAAAAGGCGAAAGATTTGCTCGATATGAAATTAGACCAGAGGTGTAATTCCGGAACATACACTTAATGCCAAACAAATGTTGGAAAGTTTTCCAATTTGCAGGTTGCATTTCTCCGAATATTTCTTCAGTGCATTGAAGACCGATAACATATCGTTGAACGACGAATGCCCATCAAAACTATATTAATGATTTCCAACATCATTGACGTAAATTTTTAGAAACAATATAAAATCACACCACAACTGTGTTGTGGTTTCAACAAATCGTTCATACTCTTGGTATGTCCAACTTCACGGAAATCTTTAGTAAAAGGCGAAAGATTTGTTCGATATGAAATTAGACCAGAGCTGTAATTCCGGAACATGCAGTTAATGCCAAACAAATGTTGGAAAGTTTTCCAATTTGCAGGATGCATTTCTCCGAATATTTCTTCAGTGCCTTGAAGACCGATAACATATCGTTGAACGACGAATGCCCATCAAAACTATATTAATGATTTCCAACATCATTGACGTAAATTTTTAGAAACAATATAAAATCACACCACAACTGTGTTGTGGTTTCTACAAATCGTTTAGACTCTTGGTATGTCCAACTTCACGGAAATCTTTAGTAAAAGGCGAAAGATTTGCTCGATATGAAATTAGACCAGAGCTGTAATTCCGAAACATACAGTTAATGCCAAAGAAATGTTGGAAAGTTTTCCAATTTGCAGGATGCATTTCTCCGAATATTTCTTCAGTGCATTGAAGACCGATAACATATCGTTGAACGACGAATGCCCATCAAAACTATATTAATGATTTCCACCATCATTGACGTAAATTTTTAGAAACAATATAAAATCACACCACAACTGTGTTGTGGTTTCAACAAATCGTTTAGACTCTTGGTATGTCCAACTTCACGGAAATCTTTAGTAAAAGGCGAAAGATTTGCTCGATATGAAATTAGACCAGAGCTGTAATTCCGGAACATACAGTTATTGCCAAACAAATGTTGGAAAGTTTTCCAATTTGCCGGATGCATTTCTCCGAATATTTCTTCAGTGCATTGAAGACCGATAACATATCGTTGAACGACGAATGCCCATCAAAACTATATTAATGATTTCCAACATCATTGACGTAAATTTTTAGAAACAATATATAATCACACCACAACTGTGTTGTGGTTTCAACAAATCGTTTAGACTCTTGGTATGTCCAACTTCACGGAAATCTTTAGTAAAAGGCGAAAGATTTGCTCGATATGAAATTAGACCAGAGCTGTAATTCCGGAACATACAGTTAATGCCAAACAAATGTTGGAAAGTTTTCCAATTTGCAGGATGCATTTCTCCGAATATTTCTTCAGTGCATTGAAGACCGATAACATATCGTTGAACGACGAATGTCCCGTAAAATTATATTGATTATTTCCAACATCATTGACTTAAATTTTTAGAAACAATATAAAATCACACCACAACTGTGTTGTGGTTTCAACAAATCGTTTAGACTCTTGGTATGTCCAACTTCACGGAAATCTTTAGTAAAAGGCGAAAGATTTGCTCGATATGAAATTAGACCAGAGCTGTAATTCCGGAACATACAGTTAATGCCAAACAAATGTTGGAAAGTTTTCCAATTTGCAGGATGCATTTCTCCGAATATTTCTTCAGTGCATTGAAGACCGATAACATATCGTTGAACGACGAATGCCCAGTAAAATTATATTGATTATTTCCAACATCATTGACGTAAATTTTTAGAAATAATATAAAATCACACCACAACTGTGTTGTGGTTTCAACAAATCGTTTAGACTCTTGGTATGTCCAACTTCACGGAAATCTTTAGTAAAAGGCGAAAGATTTGCTCGATATGAAATTAGACCAGAGCTGTAATTCCGGAACATACAGTTAATGCCAAAGAAATGTTGGAAAGTTTTCCAATTTGCAGGATGCATTTTTCCGAATATTTCTTCAGTGCATTGAAGACCGATAACATATCGTTGAACGACGAATGCCCATCAAAACTATATTAATGATTTCCAACATCATTGACGTAAATTTTTAGAAACAATATAAAATCACACCACAACTGTGTTGTGGTTTCAACAAATCGTTTAGACTCTTGGTATGTCCAACTTCACGGAAATCTTTAGTAAAAGGCGAAAGATTTGCTCGATATGAAATTAGACCAGAGCTGTAATTCCGGAACATACAGTTAATGCCAAACAAATGTTGGAAAGTTTTCCAATTTGCAGGATGCATTTCTCCGAATATTTCTTCAGTGCATTGAAGACCGATAACATATCGTTGAACGACGAATGCCCATCAAAGCTATATTAATGATTTCCAACATCATTGACGCAAATTTTTAGAAAGAATATAAAATCACACCACAACTGTGTTGTGGTTTCAACAAATCGTTTAAGACTCTTGGTATGTCCAACTTCACGGAAATCTTTAGTAAAAGGCGAAAGATTTGCACGATATGAAATTAGACCAGAGCTGTAATTCCGGAACATACAGTTAATGCCAAACAAATGTTGGAAAGTTTTCCAATTTGCCGGATGCATTTCTCCGAATATTTCTTCAGTGCATTGAAGACCGATAACATATCGTTGAACGACGAATGCCCATCAAAACTATATTAATGATTTCCAACATCATTGACGCAAATTTTTAGAAACAATATATAATCACACCACAACTGTGTTGTGGTTTCAACAAATCGTTTAGACTCTTGGTATGTCCAACTTCTAGGAAATCTTTAGTAAAAGGCGAAAGATTTGCTCGATATGAAATTAGACCAGAGCTGTAATTCCGGAACATACAGTTAATGCCAAACAAATGTTGGAAAGTTTTCCAATTTGCAGGATGCATTTCTCCGAATATTTCTTCAGTGCATTGAAGACCGATAACATATCGTTGAACGACGAATGCCCATCAAAACTATATTAATGATTTCCAACATCATTGACTTAAATTTTTAGAAACAATATAAAATCACACCACAACTGTGTTGTGGTTTCAACAAATCGTTTAGACTCTTGGTATGTCCAACTTCACGGAAATCTTTAGTAAAAGGCGAAAGATTTGCTCGATATGAAATTAGACCAGAGCTGTAATTCCGGAACATACAGTTAATGCCAAACAAATGTTGGAAAGTTTTCCAATTTGCAGGTTGCATTTCTCCGAATATTTCTTCAGTGCATTGAAGACCGATAACATATCGTTGAACGACGAATGTCCAGTAAAATTATATTGATTATTTCCAACATCATTGACGTAAATTTTTAGAAACAATATAAAATCACACCACAACTGTGTTGTGGTTTCAACAAATCGTTTAGACTCTTGGTATGTCCAACTTCACGGAAATCTTTAGTAAAAGGCGAAAGATTTGCTCGATATGAAATTAGACCAGAGCTGTAATTCCGGAACATACAGTTAATGCCAAAGAAATGTTGGAATGTTTTCCAATTTGCAGGATGCATTTCTCCGAATATTTCTTCAGTGCATTGAAGACCGATAACATATCGTTGAACGACGAATGTCCAGTAAAATTATATTGATTATTTCCAACATCAGTGACGTAAATTTTTAGAAACAATACAAAATCACACCACAACTGTGTTGTGGTTTCAACAAATCGTTTAGACTCTTGGTATGTCCAACTTCACGGAAATCTTTAGTAAAAGGCGAAAGATTTGCTCGATATGAAATTAGACCAGAGGTGTAATTCCGGAACATACACTTAATGCCAAACAAATGTTGGAAAGTTTTCCAATTTGCAGGTTGCATTTCTCCGAATATTTCTTCAGTGCATTGAAGACCGATAACATATCGTTGAACGACGAATGCCCATCAAAACTATATTAATGATTTCCAACATCATTGACGTAAATTTTTAGAAACAATATAAAATCACACCACAACTGTGTTGTGGTTTCAACAAATCGTTCATACTCTTGGTATGTCCAACTTCACGGAAATCTTTAGTAAAAGGCGAAAGATTTGTTCGATATGAAATTAGACCAGAGCTGTAATTCCGGAACATGCAGTTAATGCCAAACAAATGTTGGAAAGTTTTCCAATTTGCAGGATGCATTTCTCCGAATATTTCTTCAGTGCCTTGAAGACCGATAACATATCGTTGAACGACGAATGCCCATCAAAACTATATTAATGATTTCCAACATCATTGACGTAAATTTTTAGAAACAATATAAAATCACACCACAACTGTGTTGTGGTTTCTACAAATCGTTTAGACTCTTGGTATGTCCAACTTCACGGAAATCTTTAGTAAAAGGCGAAAGATTTGCTCGATATGAAATTAGACCAGAGCTGTAATTCCGAAACATACAGTTAATGCCAAAGAAATGTTGGAAAGTTTTCCAATTTGCAGGATGCATTTCTCCGAATATTTCTTCAGTGCATTGAAGACCGATAACATATCGTTGAACGACGAATGCCCATCAAAACTATATTAATGATTTCCACCATCATTGACGTAAATTTTTAGAAACAATATAAAATCACACCACAACTGTGTTGTGGTTTCAACAAATCGTTTAGACTCTTGGTATGTCCAACTTCACGGAAATCTTTAGTAAAAGGCGAAAGATTTGCTCGATATGAAATTAGACCAGAGCTGTAATTCCGGAACATACAGTTATTGCCAAACAAATGTTGGAAAGTTTTCCAATTTGCCGGATGCATTTCTCCGAATATTTCTTCAGTGCATTGAAGACCGATAACATATCGTTGAACGACGAATGCCCATCAAAACTATATTAATGATTTCCAACATCATTGACGTAAATTTTTAGAAACAATATATAATCACACCACAACTGTGTTGTGGTTTCAACAAATCGTTTAGACTCTTGGTATGTCCAACTTCACGGAAATCTTTAGTAAAAGGCGAAAGATTTGCTCGATATGAAATTAGACCAGAGCTGTAATTCCGGAACATACAGTTAATGCCAAACAAATGTTGGAAAGTTTTCCAATTTGCAGGATGCATTTCTCCGAATATTTCTTCAGTGCATTGAAGACCGATAACATATCGTTGAACGACGAATGTCCCGTAAAATTATATTGATTATTTCCAACATCATTGACTTAAATTTTTAGAAACAATATAAAATCACACCACAACTGTGTTGTGGTTTCAACAAATCGTTTAGACTCTTGGTATGTCCAACTTCACGGAAATCTTTAGTAAAAGGCGAAAGATTTGCTCGATATCAAATTAGACCAGAGCTGTAATTCCGGAACATACAGTTAATGCCAAAGAAATGTTGGAAAGTTTTCCAATTTGCAGGATGCATTTCTCCGAATATTTCTTCAGTGCATTGAAGACCGATAACATATCGTTGAACGACGAATGCCCAGTAAAATTATGTTGATTATTTCCAACATCATTGACGTAAATTTTTAGAAACAATATAAAATCACACCACAACTGTGTTGTGGTTTCAACAAATCGTTTAGACTTTTGGTATGTCCAACTTCACGGAAATCTTTAGTAAAAGGCGAAAGATTTGCTCGAAATGAAATTAGACCAGAGCTGTAATTCCGGAACATACAGTTAATGCCAAAGAAATGTTGGAAAGTTTTCCAATTTGCAGGATGCATTTCTCCGAATATTTCTTCAGTGCATTGAAGACCGATAACATATCGTTGAACGACGAATGCCCATCAAAACTATATTAATGATTTCCAACATCATTGACGTAAATTTTTAGAAACAATATAAAATCACACCACAACTGTGTTGTGGTTTCAACAAATCGTTTAGACTCTTGGTATGTCCAACTTCACGGAAATCTTTAGTAAAAGGCGAAAGATTTGCTCGATATGAAATTAGACCAGAGCTGTAATTCCGGAACATACAGTTAATGCCAAACAAATGTTGGAAAGTTTTCCAATTTGCAGGATGCATTTCTCCGAATATTTCTTCAGTGCATTGAAGACCGATAACATATCGTTGAACGACGAATGCCCAGTAAAATTATATTGATTATTTCCAACATCATTGACGTAAATTTTTAGAAACAATATAAAATCACACCACAACTGTGTTGTGGTTTCAACAAATCGTTTAGACTCTTGGTATGTCCAACTTCACGGAAATCTTTAGTAAAAGGCGAAAGATTTGCTCGATATGAAATTAGACCAGAGCTGTAATTCCGGAACATACAGTTAATGCCAAACAAATGTTGGAAAGTTTTCCAATTTGCAGGATGCATTTCTCCGAATATTTCTTCAGTGCATTGAAGACCGATAACATATCGTTGAACGACGAATGCCCAGTAAAATTATATTGATTATTTCCAACATCATTGACGTAAATTTTTAGAAATAATATAAAATCACACCACAACTGTGTTGTGGTTTCAACAAATCGTTTAGACTCTTGGTATGTCCAACTTCACGGAAATCTTTAGTAAAAGGCGAAAGATTTGCTCGATATGAAATTAGACCAGAGCTGTAATTCCGGAACATACAGTTAATGCCAAAGAAATGTTGGAAAGTTTTCCAATTTGCAGGATGCATTTTTCCGAATATTTCTTCAGTGCATTGAAGACCGATAACATATCGTTGAACGACGAATGCCCATCAAAACTATATTAATGATTTCCAACATCATTGACGTAAATTTTTAGAAACAATATATAATCACACCACAACTGTGTTGTGGTTTCAACAAATCGTTTAGACTCTTGGTATGTCCAACTTCACGGAAATCTTTAGTAAAAGGCGAAAGATTTGCTCGATATGAAATTAGACCAGAGCTGTAATTCCGGAACATACAGTTAATGCCAAAGAAATGTTGGAAAGTTTTCCAATTTGCAGGATGCATTTCTCCGAATATTTCTTCAGTGCATTGAAGACCGATAACATATCGTTGAACGACGAATGTCCAGTAAAATTATATTGATGATTTCCAACATCATTGACGTAAATTTTTAGAAACAATATATAATCACACCACAACTGTGTT
This sequence comes from Ascidia mentula, assembly GCF_947561715.1. NCBI lineage: Eukaryota > Metazoa > Chordata > Ascidiacea > Phlebobranchia > Ascidiidae > Ascidia > Ascidia mentula. The sequence goes on from NC_138568.1 coordinate 9,887,651, forward strand.
GTGGTTTCAACAAATCGTTTAGACTCTTGGTATGTCCAACTTCACGGAAATCTTTAGTAAAAGGCGAAAGGTTTGCTCGATATGAAATTAGACCAGAGCTGTAATTCCGGAACATACAGTTAATGCCAAACAAATGTTGGAAAGTTTTCCAATTTGCCGGATGCATTTCTCCGAATATTTCTTCAGTGCATTGAAGACCGATAACATATCGTTGAACGACGAATGCCCATCAAAACTATATTAATGATTTCCAACATCATTGACGTAAATTTTTTGAAACAATATAAAATCACACCACAACTGTGTTGTGGTTTCAACAAATCGTTTAGACTCTTGGTATGTCCAACTTCACGGAAATCTTTAGTAAAAGGCGAAAGATTTGCTCGATATGAAATTAGACCAGAGCTGTAATTCCGGAACATACAGTTAATGCCAAAGAAATGTTGGAAAGTTTTCCAATTTGCCGGATGCATTTCTCCGAATATTTCTTCCGTGCATTGAAGACCGATAACATATCGTTGAACGACGAATGCCCATCAAAACTATATTAATGATTTCCAACATCATTGACGTAAATTTTTAGAAACAATATATAATCACACCACAACTGTGTTGTGGTTTCAACAAATCGTTTAGACTCTTGTTATGTCCAACTTCACGGAAATCTTTAGTAAAAGGCGAAAGATTTGCTCGATATGAAATTAGACCAGAGCTGTAATTCCGGAACATACAGTTAATGCCAAACAAATGTTGGAAAGTTTTCCAATTTGCAGGATGCATTTCTCCGAATATTTCTTCAGTGCATTGAAGACCGATAACATATCGTTGAACGACGAATGCCCATCAAAACTATATTGATGATTTCCAACATCATTGACGTAAATTTTTAGAAACAATATATAATCATACCACAACTGTGTTGTGGTTTCAACAAATCGTTTAGACTCTTGGTATGTCCAACTTCACGGAAATCTTTAGTAAAAGGCGAAAGATTTGCTCGATATGAAATTAGACCAGAGCTGTAATTCCGGAACATACAGTTAATGCCAAACAAATGTTGGAAAGTTTTCCAATTTGCAGGATGCATTTCTCCGAATATTTCTTCGGTGCATTGAAGACCGATAACATATCGTTGAACGACGAATGCCCAGTAAAATTATATTGATTATTTCCAACATCATTGACGTAAATTTTTAGAAACAATATAAAATCACACCACAACTGTGTTGTGGTTTCAACAAATCGTTTAGACTCTTGGTATGTCCAACTTCACGGAAATCTTTAGTAAAAGGCGAAAGATTTGCTCGATATGAAATTAGACCAGAGCTGTAATTCCGGAACATACAGTTAATGCCAAAGAAATGTTGGAAAGTTTTCCAATTTGCAGGATGCATTTCTCCGAATATTTCTTCAGTGCATTGAAGACCGATAACATATCGTTGAACGACGAATGTCCAGTAAAATTATATTGATTATTTCCAACATCATTGACGTAAATTTTCAGAAATAATATAAAATCACACCACAACTGTGTTGTGGTTTCAACAAATCGTTTAGACTCTTGGTATGTCCAACTTCACGGAAATCTTTAGTAAAAGGCGAAAGATTTGCTCGATATGAAATTAGACCAGAGCTGTAATTCCGGAACATACAGTTAATGCCAAAGAAATGTTGGAAAGTTTTCCAATTTGCAGGATGCATTTTTCCGAATATTTCTTCAGTGCATTGAAGACCGATAACATATCGTTGAACGACGAATGCCCATCAAAACTATATTAATGATTTCCAACATCATTGACGTAAATTTTTAGAAACAACATAAAATCACACCACAACTGTGTTGTGGTTTCAACAAATCGTTTAGACTCTTGGTATGTCCAACTTCACGGAAATCTTTAGTAAAAGGCGAAAGATTTGCTCGATATGAAATTAGACCAGAGCTGTAATTCCGGAACATACAGTTAATGCCAAAGAAATGTTGGAAAGTTTTCCAATTTGCAGGATGCATTTCTCCGAATATTTCTTCAGTGCATTGAAGACCGATAACATATCGTTGAACGACGAATGTCCAGTAAAATTATATTGATTATTTCCAACATCATTGACGTAAATTTTTAGAAACAATATATAATCACACCACAACTGTGTTGTGGTTTCAACAAATCGTTTAGACTCTTGGTATGTCCAACTTCACGGAAATCTTTAGTAAAAGGCGAAAGATTTGCTCGATATGAAATTAGACCAGAGCTGTAATTCCGGAACATACAGTTAATGCCAAAGAAATGTTGGAAAGTTTTCCAATTTGCCGGATGCATTTCTCCGAATATTTCTTCAGTGCATTGAAGACCGATAACATATCGTTGAACGACGAATGCCCATCAAAACTATATTAATGATTTCCAACATCATTGACGTAAATTTTTAGAAACAATATAAAATCACACCACAACTGTGTTGTGGTTTCAACAAATCGTTTAGACTCTTGGTATGTCCAACTTCACGGAAATCTTTAGTAAAAGGCGAAAGATTTGCTCGATATGAAATTAGACCAGAGCTGTAATTCCGGAACATACACTTAATGCCAAAGAAATGTTGGAAAGTTTTCCAATTTGCCGGATGCATTTCTCCGAATATTTCTTCAGTGCATTGAAGACCGATAACATATCGTTGAACGACGAATGCCCATCAAAACTATATTAATGATTTCCAACATCATTGACGTAAATTTTTAGAAACAATATATAATCACACCACAACTGTGTTGTGGTTTCAACAAATCGTTTAGACTCTTGGTATGTCCAACTTCACGGAAATCTTTAGTAAAAGGCGAAAGATTTGCTCGATATGAAATTAGACCAGAGCTGTAATTCCGGAACATACAGTTAATGCCAAACAAATGTTGGAAAGTTTTCCAATTTGCAGGATGCATTTCTCCGAATATTTCTTCAGTGCATTGAAGACCGATAACATATCGTTGAGCGACGAATGCCCAGTAAAATTATATTGATTATTTCCAACATCATTGACGTAAATTTTTAGAAACAATATAAAATCACACCACAACTGTGTTGTGGTTTCAACAAATCGATTAGACTCTTGGTATGTCCAACTTCACGGAAATCTTTAGTAAAAGGCGAAAGATTTGCTCGATATGAAATTAGACCAGAGCTGTAATTCCGGAACATACAGTTAATGCCAAACAAATGTTGGAAAGTTTTCCAATTTGCAGGATGCATTTCTCCGAATATTTCTTCAGTGCATTGAAGACCGATAACATATCGTTGAACGACGAATGCCCAGTAAAATTATATTGATTATTTCCAACATCATTGACGTAAATTTTTAGAAACAATATAAAATCACACCACAACTGTGTTGTGGTTTCAACAAATCGTTTAGACACTTGGTATGTCCAACTTCACGGAAATCTTTAGTAAAAGGCGAAAGATTTGCTCGATATGAAATTAGACCAGAGCTGTAATTCCGGAACATACAGTTAATGCCAAACAAATGTTGGAAAGTTTTCCAATTTGCAGGATGCATTTCTCCGAATATTTCTTCAGTGCATTGAAGACCGATAACATATCGTTGAACGACGAATGTCCCGTAAAATTATATTGATTATTTCCAACATCATTGACGTAAATTTTTAGAAACAATATAAAATCACACCACAACTGTGTTGTGGTTTCAACAAATCGTTTAGACTCTTGGTATGTCCAACTTCACGGAAATCTTTAGTAAAAGGCGAAAGATTTGCTCGATATGAAATTAGACCAGAGCTGTAATTCCGTAACATACAGTTAATGCCAAACAAATGTTGGAAAGTTTTCCAATTTGCAGGATGCATTTCTCCGAATATTTCTTCAGTGCATTGAAGACCGATAACATATCGTTGAACGACGAATGCCCATCAAAACTATATTAATGATTTCTAACATCATTGACGTAAATTTTTAGAAACAATATAAAATCACACCACAACTGTGTTGTGGTTTCAACAAATCGTTTAGACTCTTGGTATGTCCAACTTCACGGAAATCTTTAGTAAAAGGCGAAAGATTTGCTCGATATGAAATTAGACCAGAGCTGTAATTCCGGAACATACAGTTAATGCCAAACAAATGTTGGAAAGTTTTCCAATTTGCAGGATGCATTTCTCCGAATATTTCTTCAGTGCATTGAAGACCGATAACATATCGTTGAACGACGAATGCCCATCAAAACTATATTAATGATTTCCAACATCATTGACGTAAATTTTTAGAAACAATATAAAATCACACCACAACTGTGTTGTGGTTTCAACAAATCGTTTAGACTCTTGGTATGTCCAACTTCACGGAAATCTTTAGTAAAAGGCGAAAGATTTGCTCGATATGAAATTAGACCAGAGCTGTAATTCCGGAACATACAGTTAATGCCAAACAAATGTTGGAAAGTTTTCCAATTTGCAGGATGCATTTCTCCGAATATTTCTTCAGTGCATTGAAGACCGATAACATATCGTTGAACGACGAATGCCCATCAAAACTATATTGATGATTTCCAACATCATTGACGTAAATTTTTAGAAACAATATATAATCATACCACAACTGTGTTGTGGTTTCAACAAATCGTTTAGACTCTTGGTATGTCCAACTTCACGGAAATCTTTAGTAAAAGGCGAAAGATTTGCTCGATATGAAATTAGACCAGAGCTGTAATTCCGGAACATACAGTTAATGCCAAACAAATGTTGGAAAGTTTTCCAATTTGCAGGATGCATTTCTCCGAATATTTCTTCGGTGCATTGAAGACCGATAACATATCGTTGAACGACGAATGCCCAGTAAAATTATATTGATTATTTCCAACATCATTGACGTAAATTTTTAGAAACAATATAAAATCACACCACAACTGTGTTGTGGTTTCAACAAATCGTTTAGACTCTTGGTATGTCCAACTTCACGGAAATCTTTAGTAAAAGGCGAAAGATTTGCTCGATATGAAATTAGACCAGAGCTGTAATTCCGGAACATACAGTTAATGCCAAAGAAATGTTGGAAAGTTTTCCAATTTGCAGGATGCATTTCTCCGAATATTTCTTCAGTGCATTGAAGACCGATAACATATCGTTGAACGACGAATGTCCAGTAAAATTATATTGATTATTTCCAACATCATTGACGTAAATTTTTAGAAATAATATAAAATCACACCACAACTGTGTTGTGGTTTCAACAAATCGTTTAGACTCTTGGTATGTCCAACTTCACGGAAATCTTTAGTAAAAGGCGAAAGATTTGCTCGATATGAAATTAGACCAGAGCTGTAATTCCGGAACATACAGTTAATGCCAAAGAAATGTTGGAAAGTTTTCCAATTTGCAGGATGCATTTTTCCGAATATTTCTTCAGTGCATTGAAGACCGATAACATATCGTTGAACGACGAATGCCCATCAAAACTATATTAATGATTTCCAACATCATTGACGTAAATTTTTAGAAACAATATAAAATCACACCACAACTGTGTTGTGGTTTCAACAAATCGTTTAGACTCTTGGTATGTCCAACTTCACGGAAATCTTTAGTAAAAGGCGAAAGATTTGCTCGATATGAAATTAGACCAGAGCTGTAATTCCGGAACATACAGTTAATGCCAAAGAAATGTTGGAAAGTTTTCCAATTTGCAGGATGCATTTCTCCGAATATTTCTTCAGTGCATTGAAGACCGATAACATATCGTTGAACGACGAATGTCCAGTAAAATTATATTGATTATTTCCAACATCATTGACGTAAATTTTTAGAAACAATATATAATCACACCACAACTGTGTTGTGGTTTCAACAAATCGTTTAGACTCTTGGTATGTCCAACTTCACGGAAATCTTTAGTAAAAGGCGAAAGATTTGCTCGATATGAAATTAGACCAGAGCTGTAATTCCGGAACATACAGTTAATGCCAAACAAATGTTGGAAAGTTTTCCAATTTGCCGGATGCATTTCTCCGAATATTTCTTCAGTGCATTGAAGACCGATAACATATCGTTGAACGACGAATGCCCATCAAAACTATATTAATGATTTCCAACATCATTGACGTAAATTTTTAGAAACAATATAAAATCACACCACAACTGTGTTGTGGTTTCAACAAATCGTTTAGACTCTTGGTATGTCCAACTTCACGGAAATCTTTAGTAAAAGGCGAAAGATTTGCTCGATATGAAATTAGACCAGAGCTGTAATTCCGGAACATACACTTAATGCCAAAGAAATGTTGGAAAGTTTTCCAATTTGCCGGATGCATTTCTCCGAATATTTCTTCAGTGCATTGAAGACCGATAACATATCGTTGAACGACGAATGCCCATCAAAACTATATTAATGATTTCCAACATCATTGACGTAAATTTTTAGAAACAATATATAATCACACCACAACTGTGTTGTGGTTTCAACAAATCGTTTAGACTCTTGGTATGTCCAACTTCACGGAAATCTTTAGTAAAAGGCGAAAGATTTGCTCGATATGAAATTAGACCAGAGCTGTAATTCCGGAACATACAGTTAATGCCAAACAAATGTTGGAAAGTTTTCCAATTTGCAGGATGCATTTCTCCGAATATTTCTTCAGTGCATTGAAGACCGATAACATATCGTTGAACGACGAATGCCCAGTAAAATTATATTGATTATTTCCAACATCATTGACGTAAATTTTTAGAAACAATATAAAATCACACCACAACTGTGTTGTGGTTTCAACAAATCGATTAGACTCTTGGTATGTCCAACTTCACGGAAATCTTTAGTAAAAGGCGAAAGATTTGCTCGATATGAAATTAGACCAGAGCTGTAATTCCGGAACATACAGTTAATGCCAAACAAATGTTGGAAAGTTTTCCAATTTGCAGGATGCATTTCTCCGAATATTTCTTCAGTGCATTGAAGACCGATAACATATCGTTGAACGACGAATGCCCAGTAAAATTATATTGATTATTTCCAACATCATTGACGTAAATTTTTAGAAACAATATAAAATCACACCACAACTGTGTTGTGGTTTCAACAAATCGTTTAGACACTTGGTATGTCCAACTTCACGGAAATCTTTAGTAAAAGGCGAAAGATTTGCTCGATATGAAATTAGACCAGAGCTGTAATTCCGGAACATACAGTTAATGCCAAACAAATGTTGGAAAGTTTTCCAATTTGCAGGATGCATTTCTCCGAATATTTCTTCAGTGCATTGAAGACCGATAACATATCGTTGAACGACGAATGTCCCGTAAAATTATATTGATTATTTCCAACATCATTGACGTAAATTTTTAGAAACAATATAAAATCACACCACAACTGTGTTGTGGTTTCAACAAATCGTTTAGACTCTTGGTATGTCCAACTTCACGGAAATCTTTAGTAAAAGGCGAAAGATTTGCTCGATATGAAATTAGACCAGAGCTGTAATTCCGTAACATACAGTTAATGCCAAACAAATGTTGGAAAGTTTTCCAATTTGCAGGATGCATTTCTCCGAATATTTCTTCAGTGCATTGAAGACCGATAACATATCGTTGAACGACGAATGCCCATCAAAACTATATTAATGATTTCTAACATCATTGACGTAAATTTTTAGAAACAATATAAAATCACACCACAACTGTGTTGTGGTTTCAACAAATCGTTTAGACTCTTGGTATGTCCAACTTCACGGAAATCTTTAGTAAAAGGCGAAAGATTTGCTCGATATGAAATTAGACCAGAGCTGTAATTCCGGAACATACAGTTAATGCCAAACAAATGTTGGAAAGTTTTCCAATTTGCAGGATGCATTTCTCCGAATATTTCTTCAGTGCATTGAAGACCGATAACATATCGTTGAACGACGAATGCCCATCAAAACTATATTAATGATTTCCAACATCATTGACGTAAATTTTTAGAAACAATATAAAATCACACCACAACTGTGTTGTGGTTTCAACAAATCGTTTAGACTCTTGGTATGTCCAACTTCACGGAAATCTTTAGTAAAAGGCGAAAGATTTGCTCGATATGAAATTAGACCAGAGCTGTAATTCCGGAACATACAGTTAATGCCAAACAAATGTTGGAAAGTTTTCCAATTTGCAGGATGCATTTCTCCGAATATTTCTTCAGTGCATTGAAGACCGATAACATATCGTTGAACGACGAATGCCCATCAAAACTATATTGATGATTTCCAACATCATTGACGTAAATTTTTAGAAACAATATATAATCATACCACAACTGTGTTGTGGTTTCAACAAATCGTTTAGACTCTTGGTATGTCCAACTTCACGGAAATCTTTAGTAAAAGGCGAAAGATTTGCTCGATATGAAATTAGACCAGAGCTGTAATTCCGGAACATACAGTTAATGCCAAACAAATGTTGGAAAGTTTTCCAATTTGCAGGATGCATTTCTCCGAATATTTCTTCAGTGCATTGAAGACCGATAACATATCGTTGAACGACGAATGTCCCGTAAAATTATATTGATTATTTCCAACATCATTGACGTAAATTTTTAGAAACAATATAAAATCACACCACAACTGTGTTGTGGTTTCAACAAATCGTTTAGACTCTTGGTATGTCCAACTTCACGGAAATCTTTAGTAAAAGGCGAAAGATTTGCTCGATATGAAATTAGACCAGAGCTGTAATTCCGTAACATACAGTTAATGCCAAACAAATGTTGGAAAGTTTTCCAATTTGCAGGATGCATTTCTCCGAATATTTCTTCAGTGCATTGAAGACCGATAACATATCGTTGAACGACGAATGCCCATCAAAACTATATTAATGATTTCTAACATCATTGACGTAAATTTTTAGAAACAATATAAAATCACACCACAACTGTGTTGTGGTTTCAACAAATCGTTTAGACTCTTGGTATGTCCAACTTCACGGAAATCTTTAGTAAAAGGCGAAAGATTTGCTCGATATGAAATTAGACCAGAGCTGTAATTCCGGAACATACAGTTAATGCCAAACAAATGTTGGAAAGTTTTCCAATTTGCAGGATGCATTTCTCCGAATATTTCTTCAGTGCATTGAAGACCGATAACATATCGTTGAACGACGAATGCCCATCAAAACTATATTAATGATTTCCAACATCATTGACGTAAATTTTTAGAAACAATATAAAATCACACCACAACTGTGTTGTGGTTTCAACAAATCGTTTAGACTCTTGGTATGTCCAACTTCACGGAAATCTTTAGTAAAAGGCGAAAGATTTGCTCGATATGAAATTAGACCAGAGCTGTAATTCCGGAACATACAGTTAATGCCAAACAAATGTTGGAAAGTTTTCCAATTTGCAGGATGCATTTCTCCGAATATTTCTTCAGTGCATTGAAGACCGATAACATATCGTTGAACGACGAATGCCCATCAAAACTATATTGATGATTTCCAACATCATTGACGTAAATTTTTAGAAACAATATATAATCATACCACAACTGTGTTGTGGTTTCAACAAATCGTTTAGACTCTTGGTATGTCCAACTTCACGGAAATCTTTAGTAAAAGGCGAAAGATTTGCTCGATATGAAATTAGACCAGAGCTGTAATTCCGGAACATACAGTTAATGCCAAACAAATGTTGGAAAGTTTTCCAATTTGCAGGATGCATTTCTCCGAATATTTCTTCGGTGCATTGAAGACCGATAACATATCGTTGAACGACGAATGCCCAGTAAAATTATATTGATTATTTCCAACATCATTGACGTAAATTTTTAGAAACAATATAAAATCACACCACAACTGTGTTGTGGTTTCAACAAATCGTTTAGACTCTTGGTATGTCCAACTTCACGGAAATCTTTAGTAAAAGACGAAAGATTTGCTCGATATGAAATTAGACCAGAGCTGTAATTCCGGAACATACAGTTAATGCCAAAGAAATGTTGGAAAGTTTTCCAATTTGCAGGATGCATTTCTCCGAATATTTCTTCAGTGCATTGAAGACCGATAACATATCGTTGAACGACGAATGTCCAGTAAAATTATATTGATTATTTCCAACATCATTGACGTAAATTTTTAGAAATAATATAAAATCACACCACAACTGTGTTGTGGTTTCAACAAATCGTTTAGACTCTTGGTATGTCCAACTTCACGGAAATCTTTAGTAAAAGGCGAAAGATTTGCTCGATATGAAATTAGACCAGAGCTGTAATTCCGGAACATACAGTTAATGCCAAAGAAATGTTGGAAAGTTTTCCAATTTGCAGGATGCATTTTTCCGAATATTTCTTCAGTGCATTGAAGACCGATAACATATCGTTGAACGACGAATGCCCATCAAAACTATATTAATGATTTCCAACATCATTGACGTAAATTTTTAGAAACAATATAAAATCACACCACAACTGTGTTGTGGTTTCAACAAATCGTTTAGACTCTTGGTATGTCCAACTTCACGGAAATCTTTAGTAAAAGGCGAAAGATTTGCTCGATATGAAATTAGACCAGAGCTGTAATTCCGGAACATACAGTTAATGCCAAAGAAATGTTGGAAAGTTTTCCAATTTGCCGGATGCATTTCTCCGAATATTTCTTCAGTGCATTGAAGACCGATAACATATCGTTGAACGACGAATGCCCATCAAAACTATATTAATGATTTCCAACATCATTGACGTAAATTTTTAGAAACAATATAAAATCACACCACAACTGTGTTGTGGTTTCAACAAATCGTTTAGACTCTTGGTATGTCCAACTTCACGGAAATCTTTAGTAAAAGGCGAAAGATTTGCTCGATATGAAATTAGACCAGAGCTGTAATTCCGGAACATACAGTTAATGCCAAACAAATGTTGGAAAGTTTTCCAATTTGCAGGATGCATTTCTCCGAATATTTCTTCAGTGCATTGAAGACCGATAACATATCGTTGAACGACGAATGCCCATCAAAACTATATTGATGATTTCCAACATCATTGACGTAAATTTTTAGAAACAATATATAATCATACCACAACTGTGTTGTGGTTTCAACAAATCGTTTAGACTCTTGGTATGTCCAACTTCACGGAAATCTTTAGTAAAAGGCGAAAGATTTGCTCGATATGAAATTAGACCAGAGCTGTAATTCCGGAACATACAGTTAATGCCAAACAAATGTTGGAAAGTTTTCCAATTTGCAGGATGCATTTCTCCGAATATTTCTTCAGTGCATTGAAGACCGATAACATATCGTTGAACGACGAATGTCCCGTAAAATTATATTGATTATTTCCAACATCATTGACGTAAATTTTTAGAAACAATATAAAATCACACCACAACTGTGTTGTGGTTTCAACAAATCGTTTAGACTCTTGGTATGTCCAACTTCACGGAAATCTTTAGTAAAAGGCGAAAGATTTGCTCGATATGAAATTAGACCAGAGCTGTAATTCCGTAACATACAGTTAATGCCAAACAAATGTTGGAAAGTTTTCCAATTTGCAGGATGCATTTCTCCGAATATTTCTTCAGTGCATTGAAGACCGATAACATATCGTTGAACGACGAATGCCCATCAAAACTATATTAATGATTTCTAACATCATTGACGTAAATTTTTAGAAACAATATAAAATCACACCACAACTGTGTTGTGGTTTCAACAAATCGTTTAGACTCTTGGTATGTCCAACTTCACGGAAATCTTTAGTAAAAGGCGAAAGATTTGCTCGATATGAAATTAGACCAGAGCTGTAATTCCGGAACATACAGTTAATGCCAAACAAATGTTGGAAAGTTTTCCAATTTGCAGGATGCATTTCTCCGAATATTTCTTCAGTGCATTGAAGACCGATAACATATCGTTGAACGACGAATGCCCATCAAAACTATATTAATGATTTCCAACATCATTGACGTAAATTTTTAGAAACAATATAAAATCACACCACAACTGTGTTGTGGTTTCAACAAATCGTTTAGACTCTTGGTATGTCCAACTTCACGGAAATCTTTAGTAAAAGGCGAAAGATTTGCTCGATATGAAATTAGACCAGAGCTGTAATTCCGGAACATACAGTTAATGCCAAACAAATGTTGGAAAGTTTTCCAATTTGCAGGATGCATTTCTCCGAATATTTCTTCAGTGCATTGAAGACCGATAACATATCGTTGAACGACGAATGCCCATCAAAACTATATTGATGATTTCCAACATCATTGACGTAAATTTTTAGAAACAATATATAATCATACCACAACTGTGTTGTGGTTTCAACAAATCGTTTAGACTCTTGGTATGTCCAACTTCACGGAAATCTTTAGTAAAAGGCGAAAGATTTGCTCGATATGAAATTAGACCAGAGCTGTAATTCCGGAACATACAGTTAATGCCAAACAAATGTTGGAAAGTTTTCCAATTTGCAGGATGCATTTCTCCGAATATTTCTTCGGTGCATTGAAGACCGATAACATATCGTTGAACGACGAATGCCCAGTAAAATTATATTGATTATTTCCAACATCATTGACGTAAATTTTTAGAAACAATATAAAATCACACCACAACTGTGTTGTGGTTTCAACAAATCGTTTAGACTCTTGGTATGTCCAACTTCACGGAAATCTTTAGTAAAAGGCGAAAGATTTGCTCGATATGAAATTAGACCAGAGCTGTAATTCCGGAACATACAGTTAATGCCAAAGAAATGTTGGAAAGTTTTCCAATTTGCAGGATGCATTTCTCCGAATATTTCTTCAGTGCATTGAAGACCGATAACATATCGTTGAACGACGAATGTCCAGTAAAATTATATTGATTATTTCCAACATCATTGACGTAAATTTTTAGAAATAATATAAAATCACACCACAACTGTGTTGTGGTTTCAACAAATCGTTTAGACTCTTGGTATGTCCAACTTCACGGAAATCTTTAGTAAAAGGCGAAAGATTTGCTCGATATGAAATTAGACCAGAGCTGTAATTCCGGAACATACAGTTAATGCCAAAGAAATGTTGGAAAGTTTTCCAATTTGCAGGATGCATTTTTCCGAATATTTCTTCAGTGCATTGAAGACCGATAACATATCGTTGAACGACGAATGCCCATCAAAACTATATTAATGATTTCCAACATCATTGACGTAAATTTTTAGAAACAATATAAAATCACACCACAACTGTGTTGTGGTTTCAACAAATCGTTTAGACTCTTGGTATGTCCAACTTCACGGAAATCTTTAGTAAAAGGCGAAAGATTTGCTCGATATGAAATTAGACCAGAGCTGTAATTCCGGAACATACAGTTAATGCCAAAGAAATGTTGGAAAGTTTTCCAATTTGCAGGATGCATTTCTCCGAATATTTCTTCAGTGCATTGAAGACCGATAACATATCGTTGAACGACGAATGTCCAGTAAAATTATATTGATTATTTCCAACATCATTGACGTAAATTTTTAGAAACAATATATAATCACACCACAACTGTGTAGTGGTTTCAACAAATCGTTTAGACTCTTGGTATGTCCAACTTCACGGAAATCTTTAGTAAAAGGCGAAAGATTTGCTCGATATGAAATTAGACCAGAGCTGTAATTCCGGAACATACAGTTAATGCCAAACAAATGTTGGAAAGTTTTCCAATTTGCCGGATGCATTTCTCCGAATATTTCTTCAGTGCATTGAAGACCGATAACATATCGTTGAACGACGAATGCCCATCAAAACTATATTAATGATTTCCAACATCATTGACGTAATTTTTTAGAAACAATATAAAATCACACCACAACTGTGTTGTGGTTTCAACAAATCGTTTAGACTCTTGGTATGTCCAACTTCACGGAAATCTTTAGTAAAAGGCGAAAGATTTGCTCGATATGAAATTAGACCAGAGCTGTAATTCCGGAACATACACTTAATGCCAAAGAAATGTTGGAAAGTTTTCCAATTTGCCGGATGCATTTCTCCGAATATTTCTTCAGTGCATTGAAGACCGATAACATATCGTTGAACGACGAATGCCCATCAAAACTATATTAATGATTTCCAACATCATTGACGTAAATTTTTAGAAACAATATATAATCACACCACAACTGTGTTGTGGTTTCAACAAATCGTTTAGACTCTTGGTATGTCCAACTTCACGGAAATCTTTAGTAAAAGGCGAAAGATTTGCTCGATATGAAATTAGACCAGAGCTGTAATTCCGGAACATACAGTTAATGCCAAACAAATGTTGGAAAGTTTTCCAATTTGCAGGATGCATTTCTCCGAATATTTCTTCAGTGCATTGAAGACCGATAACATATCGTTGAACGACGAATGCCCAGTAAAATTATATTGATTATTTCCAACATCATTGACGTAAATTTTTAGAAACAATATAAAATCACACCACAACTGTGTTGTGGTTTCAACAAATCGATTAGACTCTTGGTATGTCCAACTTCACGGAAATCTTTAGTAAAAGGCGAAAGATTTGCTCGATATGAAATTAGACCAGAGCTGTAATTCCGGAACATACAGTTAATGCCAAACAAATGTTGGAAAGTTTTCCAATTTGCAGGATGCATTTCTCCGAATATTTCTTCAGTGCATTGAAGACCGATAACATATCGTTGAACGACGAATGCCCAGTAAAATTATATTGATTATTTCCAACATCATTGACGTAAATTTTTAGAAACAATATAAAATCACACCACAACTGTGTTGTGGTTTCAACAAATCGTTTAGACACTTGGTATGTCCAACTTCACGGAAATCTTTAGTAAAAGGCGAAAGATTTGCTCGATATGAAATTAGACCAGAGCTGTAATTCCGTAACATACAGTTAATGCCAAACAAATGTTGGAAAGTTTTCCAATTTGCAGGATGCATTTCTCCGAATATTTCTTCAGTGCATTGAAGACCGATAACATATCGTTGAACGACGAATGCCCATCAAAACTATATTAATGATTTCTAACATCATTGACGTAAATTTTTAGAAACAATATAAAATCACACCACAACTGTGTTGTGGTTTCAACAAATCGTTTAGACTCTTGGTATGTCCAACTTCACGGAAATCTTTAGTAAAAGGCGAAAGATTTGCTCGATATGAAATTAGACCAGAGCTGTAATTCCGGAACATACAGTTAATGCCAAACAAATGTTGGAAAGTTTTCCAATTTGCAGGATGCATTTCTCCGAATATTTCTTCAGTGCATTGAAGACCGATAACATATCGTTGAACGACGAATGCCCATCAAAACTATATTGATGATTTCCAACATCATTGACGTAAATTTTTAGAAACAATATATAATCATACCACAACTGTGTTGTGGTTTCAACAAATCGTTTAGACTCTTGGTATGTCCAACTTCACGGAAATCTTTAGTAAAAGGCGAAAGATTTGCTCGATATGAAATTAGACCAGAGCTGTAATTCCGGAACATACAGTTAATGCCAAACAAATGTTGGAAAGTTTTCCAATTTGCAGGATGCATTTCTCCGAATATTTCTTCAGTGCATTGAAGACCGATAACATATCGTTGAACGACGAATGCCCAGTAAAATTATATTGATTATTTCCAACATCATTGACGTAAATTTTTAGAAACAATATAAAATCACACCACAACTGTGTTGTGGTTTCAACAAATCGTTTAGACACTTGGTATGTCCAACTTCACGGAAATCTTTAGTAAAAGGCGAAAGATTTGCTCGATATGAAATTAGACCAGAGCTGTAATTCCGTAACATACAGTTAATGCCAAACAAATGTTGGAAAGTTTTCCAATTTGCAGGATGCATTTCTCCGAATATTTCTTCAGTGCATTGAAGACCGATAACATATCGTTGAACGACGAATGCCCATCAAAACTATATTAATGATTTCTAACATCATTGACGTAAATTTTTAGAAACAATATAAAATCACACCACAACTGTGTTGTGGTTTCAACAAATCGTTTAGACTCTTGGTATGTCCAACTTCACGGAAATCTTTAGTAAAAGGCGAAAGATTTGCTCGATATGAAATTAGACCAGAGCTGTAATTCCGGAACATACAGTTAATGCCAAACAAATGTTGGAAAGTTTTCCAATTTGCAGGATGCATTTCTCCGAATATTTCTTCAGTGCATTGAAGACCGATAACATATCGTTGAACGACGAATGCCCATCAAAACTATATTAATGATTTCCAACATCATTGACGTAAATTTTTAGAAACAATATAAAATCACACCACAACTGTGTTGTGGTTTCAACAAATCGTTTAGACTCTTGGTATGTCCAACTTCACGGAAATCTTTAGTAAAAGGCGAAAGATTTGCTCGATATGAAATTAGACCAGAGCTGTAATTCCGGAACATACAGTTAATGCCAAACAAATGTTGGAAAGTTTTCCAATTTGCAGGATGCATTTCTCCGAATATTTCTTCAGTGCATTGAAGACCGATAACATATCGTTGAACGACGAATGCCCATCAAAACTATATTGATGATTTCCAACATCATTGACGTAAATTTTTAGAAACAATATATAATCATACCACAACTGTGTTGTGGTTTCAACAAATCGTTTAGACTCTTGGTATGTCCAACTTCACGGAAATCTTTAGTAAAAGGCGAAAGATTTGCTCGATATGAAATTAGACCAGAGCTGTAATTCCGGAACATACAGTTAATGCCAAACAAATGTTGGAAAGTTTTCCAATTTGCAGGATGCATTTCTCCGAATATTTCTTCAGTGCATTGAAGACCGATAACATATCGTTGAACGACGAATGCCCAGTAAAATTATATTGATTATTTCCAACATCATTGACGTAAATTTTTAGAAACAATATAAAATCACACCACAACTGTGTTGTGGTTTCAACAAATCGTTTAGACTCTTGGTATGTCCAACTTCACGGAAATCTTTAGTAAAAGGCGAAAGATTTGCTCGATATGAAATTAGACCAGAGCTGTAATTCCGGCACATACAGTTAATGCCAAAGAAATGTTGGAAAGTTTTCCAATTTGCAGGATGCATTTCTCCGAATATTTCTTCAGTGCATTGAAGACCGATAACATATCGTTGAACGACGAATGTCCAGTAAAATTATATTGATTATTTCCAACATCATTGACGTAAATTTTTAGAAACAATATAAAATCACACCACAACTGTGTTGTGGTTTCAACAAATCGTTTAGACTCTTGGTATGTCCAACTTCACGGAAATCTTTAGTAAAAGGCGAAAGATTTGCTCGATATGAAATTAAACCAGAGCTGTAATTCCGGAACATACAGTTAATGCCAAAGAAATGTTGGAAAGTTTTCCAATTTGCAGGATGCATTTCTCCGAATATTTCTTCAGTGCATTGAAGACCGATAACATATCGTTGAACGACGAATGCCCATCAAAACTATATTAATGATTTCCAACATCATTGACGTAAATTTTTAGAAACAATATAAAATCACACCACAACTGTGTTGTGGTTTCAACAAATCGTTTAGACTCTTGGTATGTCCAACTTCACGGAAATCTTTAGTAAAAGGCGAAAGATTTGCTCGATATGAAATTAGACCAGAGCTGTAATTCCGGAACATACAGTTAATGCCAAAGAAATGTTGGAAAGTTTTCCAATTTGCAGGTTGCATTTCTCCGAATATTTCTTCAGTGCATTGAAGACCGATAACATATCGTTGAACGACGAATGTCCAGTAAAATTATATTGATTATTTCCAACATCATTGACGTAAATTTTTAGAAACAATATATAATCACACCACAACTGTGTTGTGGTTTCAACAAATCGTTTAGACTCTTGGTATGTCCAACTTCACGGAAATCTTTAGTAAAAGGCGAAAGATTTGCTCGATATGAAATTAGACCAGAGCTGTAATTCCGGAACATACAGTTAATGCCAAACAAATGTTGGAAAGTTTTCCAATTTGCAGGATGCATTTCTCCGAATATTTCTTCAGTGCATTGAAGACCGATAACATATCGTTGAACGACGAATTTCCCGTAAAATTATATTGATTATTTCCAACATCATTGACGTAAATTTTTAGAAACAATATAAAATCACACCACAACTGTGTTGTGGTTTCAACAAATCGTTTAGACTCTTGGTATGTCCAACTTCACGGAAATCTTTAGTAAAAGGCGAAAGATTTGCTCGATATGAAATTAGACCAGAGCTGTAATTCCGTAACATACAGTTAATGCCAAACAAATGTTGGAAAGTTTTCCAATTTGCAGGATGCATTTCTCCGAATATTTCTTCAGTGCATTGAAGACCGATAACATATCGTTGAACGACGAATGCCCATCAAAACTATATTAATGATTTCCAACATCATTGACGTAAATTTTTAGAAACAATATAAAATCACACCACAACTGTGTTGTGGTTTCAACAAATCGTTTAGACTCTTGGTATGTCCAACTTCACGGAAATCTTTAGTAAAAGGCGAAAGATTTGCTCGATATGAAATTAGACCAGAGCTGTAATTCCGGAACATACAGTTAATGCCAAACAAATGTTGGAAAGTTTTCCAATTTGCAGGATGCATTTCTCCGAATATTTCTTCAGTGCATTGAAGACCGATAACATATCGTTGAACAACGAATGCCCAGTAAAATTATATTGATTATTTCCAACATCATTGACGTAAATTTTTAGAAACAATATAAAATCACACCACAACTGTGTTGTGGTTTCAACAAATCGTTTAGACTTTTGGTATGTCCAACTTCACGGAAATCTTTAGCAAAAGGCGAAAGATTTGCTCGATATGAAATTAGACCAGAGCTGTAATTCCGGAACATACAGTTAATGCCAAAGAAATGTTGGAAAGTTTTCCAATTTGCAGGATGCATTTCTCCGAATATTTCTTCAGTGCATTGAAGACCGATAACATATCGTTGAACGACGAATGCCCATCAAAACTATATTAATGATTTCCAACATCATTGACGTAAATTTTTAGAAACAATATAAAATCACACCACAACTGTGTTGTGGTTTCAACAAATCGTTTAGACTCTTGGTATGTCCAACTTCACGGAAATCTTTAGTAAAAGGCGAAAGATTTGCTCGATATGAAATTAGACCAGAGCTGTAATTCCGGAACATACACTTAATGCCAAACAAATGTTGGAAAGTTTTCCAATTTGCAGGATGCATTTCTCCGAATATTTCTTCAGTGCATTGAAGACCGATAACATATCGTTGAACGACGAATGCCCATCAAAACTATATTAATGATTTCCAACATCATTGACGTAAATTTTTAGAAACAATATAAAATCACACCACAACTGTGTTGTGGTTTCAACAAATCGTTTAGACTCTTGGTATGTCCAACTTCACGGAAATCTTTAGTAAAAGGCGAAAGATTTGCTCGATATGAAATTAGACCAGAGCTGTAATTCCGGAACATACAGTTAATGCCAAACAAATGTTGGAAAGTTTTCCAATTTGCAGGATGCATTTCTCCGAATATTTCTTCAGTGCATTGAAGACCGATAACATATCGTTGAACGACGAATGCCCATCAAAACTATATTAATGATTTCCAACATCATTGACGTAAATTTTTAGAAACAATATAAAATCACACCACAACTGTGTTGTGGTTTCAACAAATCGTTTAGACTCTTGGTATGTCCAACTTCACGGAAATCTTTAGTAAAAGGCGAAAGATTTGCTCGATATGAAATTAGACCAGAGCTGTAATTCCGGAACATACAGTTAATGCCAAAGAAATGTTGGAAAGTTTTCCAATTTGCAGGATGCATTTCTCCGAATATTTCTTCAGTGCATTGAAGACCGATAACATATCGTTGAACGACGAATGCCCATCAAAACTATATTGATGATTTCCAACATCATTGACGTAAATTTTTAGAAACAATATATAATCATACCACAACTGTGTTGTGGTTTCAACAAATCGTTTAGACTCTTGGTATGTCCAACTTCACGGAAATCTTTAGTAAAAGGCGAAAGATTTGCTCGATATGAAATTAGACCAGAGCTGTAATTCCGGAACATACAGTTAATGCCAAACAAATGTTGGAAAGTTTTCCAATTTGCAGGATGCATTTCTCCGAATATTTCTTCAGTGCATTGAAGACCGATAACATATCGTTGAACGACGAATGCCCAGTAAAATTATATTGATTATTTCCAACATCATTGACGTAAATTTTTAGAAACAATATAAAATCACACCACAACTGTGTTGTGGTTTCAACAAATCGTTTAGACTCTTGGTATGTCCAACTTCACGGAAATCTTTAGTAAAAGGCGAAAGATTTGCTCGATATGAAATTAGACCAGAGCTGTAATTCCGGAACATACAGTTAATGCCAAAGAAATGTTGGAAAGTTTTCCAATTTGCAGGATGCATTTCTCCGAATATTTCTTCAGTGCATTGAAGACCGATAACATATCGTTGAACGACGAATGTCCAGTAAAATTATATTGATTATTTCCAACATCATTGACGTAAATTTTTAGAAACAATATATAATCACACCACAACTGTGTTGTGGTTTCAACAAATCGTTTAGACTCTTGGTATGTCCAACTTCACGGAAATCTTTAGTAAAAGGCGAAAGATTTGCTCGATATGAAATTAGACCAGAGCTGTAATTCCGGAACATACAGTTAATGCCAAACAAATGTTGGAAAGTTTTCCAATTTGCCGGATGCATTTCTCCGAATATTTCTTCAGTGCATTGAAGACCGATAACATATCGTTGAACGACGAATGCCCATCAAAACTATATTAATGATTTCCAACATCATTGACGTAAATTTTTAGAAACAATATAAAATCACACCACAACTGTGTTGTGGTTTCAACAAATCGTTTAGACTCTTGGTATGTCCAACTTCACGGAAATCTTTAGTAAAAGGCGAAAGATTTGCTCGATATGAAATTAGACCAGAGCTGTAATTCCGGAACATACAGTTAATGCCAAAGAAATGTTGGAAAGTTTTCCAATTTGCAGGATGCATTTCTCCGAATATTTCTTCAGTGCATTGAAGACCGATAACATATCGTTGAACGACGAATGCCCATCAAAACTATATTAATGATTTCCAACATCATTGACGTAAATTTTTAGAAACAATATAAAATCACACCACAACTGTGTTGTGGTTTCAACAAATCGTTTAGACTCTTGGTATGTCCAACTTCACGGAAATCGTTAGTAAAAGGCGAAAGATTTGCTCGATATGAAATTAGACCAGAGCTGTAATTCCGGAACATACAGTTAATGCCAAACAAATGTTGGAAAGTTTTCCAATTTGCAGGTTGCATTTCTCCGAATATTTCTTCAGTGCATTGAAGACCGATAACATATCGTTGAACGACGAATGTCCAGTAAAATTATATTGATTATTTCCAACATCATTGACGTAAATTTTTAGAAACAATATATAATCACACCACAACTGTGTTGTGGTTTCAACAAATCGTTTAGACTCTTGGTATGTCCAACTTCACGGAAATCTTTAGTAAAAGGCGAAAGATTTGCTCGATATGAAATTAGACCAGAGCTGTAATTCCGGAACATACAGTTAATGCCAAAGAAATGTTGGAAAGTTTTCCAATTTGCAGGATGCATTTCTCCGAATATTTCTTCAGTGCATTGAAGACCGATAACATATCGTTGAACGACGAATGCCCATCAAAACTATATTAATGATTTCCAACATCATTGACGTAAATTTTTAGAAACAATATAAAATCACACCACAACTGTGTTGTGGTTTCAACAAATCGTTTAGACTCTTGGTATGTCCAACTTCACGGAAATCGTTAGTAAAAGGCGAAAGATTTGCTCGATATGAAATTAGACCAGAGCTGTAATTCCGGAACATACAGTTAATGCCAAACAAATGTTGGAAAGTTTTCCAATTTGCAGGTTGCATTTCTCCGAATATTTCTTCAGTGCATTGAAGACCGATAACATATCGTTGAACGACGAATGTCCAGTAAAATTATATTGATTATTTCCAACATCATTGACGTAAATTTTTAGAAACAATATATAATCACACCACAACTGTGTTGTGGTTTCAACAAATCGTTTAGACTCTTGGTATGTCCAACTTCACGGAAATCTTTAGTAAAAGGCGAAAGATTTGCTCGATATGAAATTAGACCAGAGCTGTAATTCCGGAACATACAGTTAATGCCAAACAAATGTTGGAAAGTTTTCCAATTTGCCGGATGCATTTCTCCGAATATTTCTTCAGTGCATTGAAGACCGATAACATATCGTTGAACGACGAATGCCCATCAAAACTATATTAATGATTTCCAACATCATTGACGTAAATTTTTAGAAACAATATAAAATCACACCACAACTGTGTTGTGGTTTCAACAAATCGTTTAGACTCTTGGTATGTCCAACTTCACGGAAATCTTTAGTAAAAGGCGAAAGATTTGCTCGATATGAAATTAGACCAGAGCTGTAATTCCGGAACATACAGTTAATGCCAAACAAATGTTGGAAAGTTTTCCAATTTGCAGGTTGCATTTCTCCGAATATTTCTTCAGTGCATTGAAGACCGATAACATATCGTTGAACGACGAATGTCCAGTAAAATTATATTGATTATTTCCAACATCATTGACGTAAATTTTTAGAAACAATATATAATCACACCACAACTGTGTTGTGGTTTCAACAAATCGTTTAGACACTTGGTATGTCCAACTTCACGGAAAACTTTAGTAAAAGGCGAAAGATTTGCTCGATATGAAATTAGACCAGAGCTGTAATTCCGGAACATACAGTTAATGCCAAAGAAATGTTGGAAAGTTTTCCAATTTGCAGGATGCATTTCTCCGAATATTTCTTCAGTGCATTGAAGACCGATAACATATCGTTGAACGACGAATGCCCATCAAAACTATATTAATGATTTCCAACATCATTGACGTAAATTTTTAGAAACAATATAAAATCACACCACAACTGTGTTGTGGTTTCAACAAATCGTTTAGACTCTTGGTATGTCCAACTTCACGGAAATCTTTAGTAAAAGGCGAAAGATTTGCTCGATATGAAATTAGACCAGAGCTGTAATTCCGGAACATACAGTTAATGCCAAAGAAATGTTGGAAAGTTTTCCAATTTGCAGGTTGCATTTCTCCGAATATTTCTTCAGTGCATTGAAGACCGATAACATATCGTTGAACGACGAATGTCCAGCAAAATTATATTGATTATTTCCAACATCATTGACGTAAATTTTTAGAAACAATATATAATCACACCACAACTGTGTTGTGGTTTCAACAAATCGTTTAGACACTTGGTATGTCCAACTTCACGGAAATCTTTAGTAAAAGGCAAAAGATTTGCTCGATATGAAATTAGACCAGAGCTGTAATTCCGGAACATACAGTTAATGCCAAAGAAATGTTGGAAAGTTTTCCAATTTGCAGGATGCATTTCTCCGAATATTTCTTCAGTGCATTGAAGACCGATAACATATCGTTGAACGACGAATGCCCATCAAAACTATATTAATGATTTCCAACATCATTGACGTAAATTTTTAGAAACAATATAAAATCACACCACAACTGTGTTGTGGTTTCAACAAATCGTTTAGACTCTTGGTATGTCCAACTTCACGGAAATCTTTAGTAAAAGGCGAAAGATTTGCTCGATATGAAATTAGACCAGAGCTGTAATTCCGGAACATACAGTTAATGCCAAAGAAATGTTGGAAAGTTTTCCAATTTGCAGGTTGCATTTCTCCGAATATTTCTTCAGTGCATTGAAGACCGATAACATATCGTTGAACGACGAATGTCCAGTAAAATTATATTGATTATTTCCAACATCATTGACGTAAATTTTTAGAAACAATATATAATCACACCACAACTGTGTTGTGGTTTCAACAAATCGTTTAGACTCTTGGTATGTCCAACTTCACGGAAATCTTTAGTAAAAGGCGAAAGATTTGCTCGATATGAAATTAGACCAGAGCTGTAATTCCGGAACATACAGTTAATGCCAAACAAATGTTGGAAAGTTTTCCAATTTGCCGGATGCATTTCTCCGAATATTTCTTCAGTGCATTGAAGACCGATAACATATCGTTGAACGACGAATGCCCATCAAAACTATATTAATGATTTCCAACATCATTGACGTAAATTTTTAGAAACAATATAAAATCACACCACAACTGTGTTGTGGTTTCAACAAATCGTTTAGACTCTTGGTATGTCCAACTTCACGGAAATCTTTAGTAAAAGGCGAAAGATTTGCTCGATATGAAATTAGACCAGAGCTGTAATTCCGGAACATACAGTTAATGCCAAAGAAATGTTGGAAAGTTTTCCAATTTGCAGGTTGCATTTCTCCGAATATTTCTTCAGTGCATTGAAGACCGATAACATATCGTTGAATGACGAATGTCCAGTAAAATTATATTGATTATTTCCAACATCATTGACGTAAATTTTTGGAAACAATATATAATCACACCACAACTGTGTTGTGGTTTCAACAAATCGTTTAGACTCTTGGTATGTCCAACTTCACGGAAATCTTTAGTAAAAGGCGAAAGATTTGCTCGATATGAAATTAGACCAGAGCTGTAATTCCGGAACATACAGTTAATGCCAAAGAAATGTTGGAAAGTTTTCCAATTTGCAGGATGCATTTCTCCGAATATTTCTTCAGTGCATTGAAGACCGATAACATATCGTTGAACGACGAATGCCCATCAAAACTATATTAATGATTTCCAACATCATTGACGTAAATTTTTAGAAACAATATAAAATCACACCACAACTGTGTTGTGGTTTCAACAAATCGTTTAGACTCTTGGTATGTCCAACTTCACGGAAATCTTTAGTAAAAGGCGAAAGATTTGCTCGATATGAAATTAGACCAGAGCTGTAATTCCGGAACATACAGTTAATGCCAAAGAAATGTTGGAAAGTTTTCCAATTTGCAGGTTGCATTTCTCCGAATATTTCTTCAGTGCATTGAAGACCGATAACATATCGTTGAACGACGAATGTCCAGTAAAATTATATTGATTATTTCCAACATCATTGACGTAAATTTTTAGAAACAATATAAAATCACACCACAACTGTGTTGTGGTTTCAACAAATCGTTTAGACTCTTGGTATGTCCAACTTCACGGAAATCTTTAGTAAAAGGCGAAAGATTTGCTCGATATGAAATTAGACCAGAGCTGTAATTCCGGAACATACAGTTAATGCCAAACAAATGTTGGAAAGTTTTCCAATTTGCAGGATGCATTTCTCCGAATATTTCTTCAGTGCATTGAAGACCGATAACATATCGTTGAACGACGAATGCCCATCAACACTATATTAATGATTTCCAACATCATTGACGTAAATTTTTAGAAACAATATAAAATCACACCACAACTGTGTTGTGGTTTCAACAAATCGATTAGACTCTTGGTATGTCCAACTTCACGGAAATCTTTAGTAAAAGGCGAAAGATTTGCACGATATGAAATTAGACCAGAGCTGTAATTCCGGAACATACAGTTAATGCCAAAGAAATGTTGGAAAGTTTTCCAATTTGCAGGATGCATTTCTCCGAATATTTCTTCAGTGCATTGAAGACCGATAACATATCGTTGAACGACGAATGCCCATCAAAACTATATTAATGATTTCCAACATCATTGACGTAAATTTTTAGAAACAATATAAAATCACACCACAACTGTGTTGTGGTTTCAACAAATCGTTTAGACTCTTGGTATGTCCAACTTCACGGAAATCTTTAGTAAAAGGCGAAAGATTTGCTCGATATGAAATTAGACCAGAGCTGTAATTCCGGAACATACAGTTAATGCCAAAGAAATGTTGGAAAGTTTTCCAATTTGCAGGTTGCATTTCTCCGAATATTTCTTCAGTGCATTGAAGACCGATAACATATCGTTGAACGACGAATGTCCAGTAAAATTATATTGATTATTTCCAACATCATTGACGTAAATTTTTAGAAACAATATATAATCACACCACAACTGTGTTGTGGTTTCAACAAATCGTTTAGACTCTTGGTATGTCCAACTTCACGGAAATCTTTAGTAAAAGGCGAAAGATTTGCTCGATATGAAATTAGACCAGAGCTGTAATTCCGGAACATACAGTTAATGCCAAACAAATGTTGGAAAGTTTTCCAATTTGCCGGATGCATTTCTCCGAATATTTCTTCAGTGCATTGAAGACCGATAACATATCGTTGAACGACGAATGCCCATCAAAACTATATTAATGATTTCCAACATCATTGACGTAAATTTTTAGAAACAATATAAAATCACACCACAACTGTGTTGTGGTTTCAACAAATCGTTTAGACTCTTGGTATGTCCAACTTCACGGAAATCTTTAGTAAAAGGCGAAAGATTTGCTCGATATGAAATTAGACCAGAGCTGTAATTCCGGAACATACAGTTAATGCCAAAGAAATGTTGGAAAGTTTTCCAATTTGCAGGATGCATTTCTCCGAATATTTCTTCAGTGCATTGAAGACCGATAACATATCGTTGAACGACGAATGCCCATCAAAACTATATTAATGATTTCCAACATCATTGACGTAAATTTTTAGAAACAATATAAAATCACACCACAACTGTGTTGTGGTTTCAACAAATCGTTTAGACTCTTGGTATGTCCAACTTCACGGAAATCTTTAGTAAAAGGCGAAAGATTTGCTCGATATGAAATTAGACCAGAGCTGTAATTCCGGAACATACAGTTAATGCCAAAGAAATGTTGGAAAGTTTTCCAATTTGCAGGTTGCATTTCTCCGAATATTTCTTCAGTGCATTGAAGACCGATAACATATCGTTGAATGACGAATGTCCAGTAAAATTATATTGATTATTTCCAACATCATTGACGTAAATTTTTGGAAACAATATATAATCACACCACAACTGTGTTGTGGTTTCAACAAATCGTTTAGACTCTTGGTATGTCCAACTTCACGGAAATCTTTAGTAAAAGGCGAAAGATTTGCTCGATATGAAATTAGACCAGAGCTGTAATTCCGGAACATACAGTTAATGCCAAACAAATGTTGGAAAGTTTTCCAATTTGCCGGATGCATTTCTCCGAATATTTCTTCAGTGCATTGAAGACCGATAACATATCGTTGAACGACGAATGCCCATCAAAACTATATTAATGATTTCCAACATCATTGACGTAAATTTTTAGAAACAATATAAAATCACACCACAACTGTGTTGTGGTTTCAACAAATCGTTTAGACTCTTGGTATGTCCAACTTCACGGAAATCTTTAGTAAAAGGCGAAAGATTTGCTCGATATGAAATTAGACCAGAGCTGTAATTCCGGAACATACAGTTAATGCCAAACAAATGTTGGAAAGTTTTCCAATTTGCCGGATGCATTTCTCCGAATATTTCTTCAGTGCATTGAAGACCGATAACATATCGTTGAACGACGAATGCCCATCAAAACTATATTAATGATTTCCAACATCATTGACGTAAATTTTTAGAAACAATATATAATCACACCACAACTGTGTTGTGGTTTCAACAAATCGTTTAGACTCTTGGTATGTCCAACTTCACGGAAATCTTTAGTAAAAGGCGAAAGATTTGCTCGATATGAAATTAGACCAGAGCTGTAATTCCGGAACATACAGTTAATGCCAAACAAATGTTGGAAAGTTTTCCAATTTGCAGGATGCATTTCTCCGAATATTTCTTCAGTGCATTGAAGACCGATAACATATCGTTGAACGACGAATGTCCAGTAAAATTATATTGATTATTTCCAACATCATTGACGTAAATTTTTAGAAACAATATAAAATCACACCACAACTGTGTTGTGGTTTCAACAAATCGTTTAGACTCTTGGTATGTCCAACTTCACGGAAATCTTTAGTAAAAGGCGAAAGATTTGCTCGATATGAAATTAGACCAGAGCTGTAATTCCGGAACATACAGTTAATGCCAAACAAATGTTGGAAAGTTTTCCAATTTGCAGGATGCATTTCTCCGAATATTTCTTCAGTGCATTGAAGACCGATAACATATCGTTGAACGACGAATGCCCATCAACACTATATTAATGATTTCCAACATCATTGACGTAAATTTTTAGAAACAATATAAAATCACACCACAACTGTGTTGTGGTTTCAACAAATCGATTAGACTCTTGGTATGTCCAACTTCACGGAAATCTTTAGTAAAAGGCGAAAGATTTGCACGATATGAAATTAGACCAGAGCTGTAATTCCGGAACATACAGTTAATGCCAAACAAATGTTGGAAAGTTTTCCAATTTGCAGGATGCATTTCTCCGAATATTTCTTCAGTGCATTGAAGACCGATAACATATCGTTGAACGACGAATGCCCATCAAAACTATATTAATGATTTCCAACATCATTGACGTAAATTTTTAGAAACAATATAAAATCACACCACAACTGTGTTGTGGTTTCAACAAATCGTTTAGACTCTTGGTATGTCCAACTTCACGGAAATCTTTAGTAAAAGGCGAAAGATTTGCTCGATATGAAATTAGACCAGAGCTGTAATTCCGGAACATACAGTTAATGCCAAAGAAATGTTGGAAAGTTTTCCAATTTGCAGGTTGCATTTCTCCGAATATTTCTTCAGTGCATTGAAGACCGATAACATATCGTTGAACGACGAATGTCCAGTAAAATTATATTGATTATTTCCAACATCATTGACGTAAATTTTTAGAAACAATATATAATCACACCACAACTGTGTTGTGGTTTCAACAAATCGTTTAGACTCTTGGTATGTCCAACTTCACGGAAATCTTTAGTAAAAGGCGAAAGATTTGCTCGATATGAAATTAGACCAGAGCTGTAATTCCGGAACATACAGTTAATGCCAAACAAATGTTGGAAAGTTTTCCAATTTGCAGGATGCATTTCTCCGAATATTTCTTCAGTGCATTGAAGACCGATAACATATCGTTGAACGACGAATGTCCAGTAAAATTATATTGATTATTTCCAACATCATTGACGTAAATTTTTAGAAACAATATATAATCACACCACAACTGTGTTGTGGTTTCAACAAATCGTTTAGACTCTTGGTATGTCCAACTTCACGGAAATCTTTAGTAAAAGGCGAAAGATTTGCTCGATATGAAATTAGACCAGAGCTGTAATTCCGGAACATACAGTTAATGCCAAACAAATGTTGGAAAGTTTTCCAATTTGCCGGATGCATTTCTCCGAATATTTCTTCAGTGCATTGAAGACCGATAACATATCGTTGAACGACGAATGCCCATCAAAACTATATTAATGATTTCCAACATCATTGACGTAAATTTTTAGAAACAATATAAAATCACACCACAACTGTGTTGTGGTTTCAACAAATCGTTTAGACTCTTGGTATGTCCAACTTCACGGAAATCTTTAGTAAAAGGCGAAAGATTTGCTCGATATGAAATTAGACCAGAGCTGTAATTCCGGAACATACAGTTAATGCCAAAGAAATGTTGGAAAGTTTTCCAATTTGCAGGATGCATTTCTCCGAATATTTCTTCAGTGCATTGAAGACCGATAACATATCGTTGAACGACGAATGCCCATCAAAACTATATTAATGATTTCCAACATCATTGACGTAAATTTTTAGAAACAATATAAAATCACACCACAACTGTGTTGTGGTTTCAACAAATCGTTTAGACTCTTGGTATGTCCAACTTCACGGAAATCTTTAGTAAAAGGCGAAAGATTTGCTCGATATGAAATTAGACCAGAGCTGTAATTCCGGAACATACAGTTAATGCCAAAACAAATGTTGGAAAGTTTTCCAATTTGCCGGATGCATTTCTCCGAATATTTCTTCAGTGCATTGAAGACCGATAACATATCGTTGAACGACGAATGCCCATCAAAACTATATTAATGATTTCCAACATCATTGACGTAAATTTTTAGAAACAATATAAAATCACACCACAACTGTGTTGTGGTTTCAACAAATCGTTTAGACTCTTGGTATGTCCAACTTCATGGAAATCTTTAGTAAAAGGCGAAAGATTTGCTCGATATGAAATTAGACCAGAGCTGTAATTCCGGAACATACAGTTAATGCCAAACAAATGTTGGAAAGTTTTCCAATTTGCCGGATGCATTTCTCCGAATATTTCTTCAGTGCATTGAAGACCGATAACATATCGTTGAACGACGAATGCCCATCAAAACTATATTAATGATTTCCAACATCATTGACGTAAATTTTTAGAAACAATATATAATCACACCACAACTGTGTTGTGGTTTCAACAAATCGTTTAGACTCTTGGTATGTCCAACTTCACGGAAATCTTTAGTAAAAGGCGAAAGATTTGCTCGATATGAAATTAGACCAGAGCTGTAATTCCGGAACATACAGTTAATGCCAAACAAATGTTGGAAAGTTTTCCAATTTGCAGGATGCATTTCTCCGAATATTTCTTCAGTGCATTGAAGACCGATAACATATCGTTGAACGACGAATGTCCAGTAAAATTATATTGATTATTTCCAACATCATTGACGTAAATTTTTAGAAACAATATAAAATCACACCACAACTGTGTTGTGGTTTCAACAAATCGTTTAGACTCTTGGTATGTCCAACTTCACGGAAATCTTTAGTAAAAGGCGAAAGATTTGCTCGATATGAAATTAGACCAGAGCTGTAATTCCGGAACATACAGTTAATGCCAAACAAATGTTGGAAAGTTTTCCAATTTGCAGGATGCATTTCTCCGAATATTTCTTCAGTGCATTGAAGACCGATAACATATCGTTGAACGACGAATGCCCATCAACACTATATTAATGATTTCCAACATCATTGACGTAAATTTTTAGAAACAATATAAAATCACACCACAACTGTGTTGTGGTTTCAACAAATCGATTAGACTCTTGGTATGTCCAACTTCACGGAAATCTTTAGTGAAAGGCGAAAGATTTGCACAATATGAAATTAGACCAGAGCTGTAATTCCGGAACATACAGTTAATGCCAAACAAATGTTGGAAAGTTTTCCAATTTGCAGGATGCATTTCTCCGAATATTTCTTCAGTGCATTGAAGACCGATAACATATCGTTGAACGACGAATGCCCACCAAAACTACATTAATGATTTCCAACATCATTGACGTAAATTTTTAGAAACAATATATAATCACACCACAACTGTGTTGTGGTTTCAACCAATCGTTTAGACTCTTGGTATGTCCAACTTCACGGAAATCTTTAGTAAAAGGCGAAAGATTTGCTCGATATGAAATTAGACCAGAGCTGTAATTCCGAAACATACAGTTAATGCCAAACAAATGTTGGAAAGTTTTCCAATTTGCAGGATGCATTTCTCCGAATATTTCTTCAGTGCATTGAAGACCGATAACATATCGTTGAACGACGAATGCCCAGTAAAATTATATTGATTATTTCCAACATCATTGACGTAAATTTTTAGAAACAATATACAATCACACCACAACTGTGTTGTGGTTTCAACAAATCGTTTAGACTTTTGGTATGTCCAACTTCACGGAAATCTTTAGTAAAAGGCGAAAGATTTGCTCGATATGAAATTAGACCAGAGCTGTAATTCCGGAACATACAGTTAATGCCAAAGAAATGTTGGAAAGTTTTCCAATTTGCAGGATGCATTTCTCCGAATATTTCTTCAGTGCATTGAAGACCGATAACATATCGTTGAACGACGAATGCCCATCAAAACTATATTAATGATTTCCAACATCACTGACGTAAATTTTTAGAAACAATATAAAATCACACCACAACTGTGTTGTGGTTTCAACAAATCGTTTAGACTCTTGGTATGTCCAACTTCACGGAAATCTTTAGTAAAAGGCGAAAGATTTGCTCGATATGAAATTAGACCAGAGCTGTAATTCCGGAACATACAGTTAATGCCAAACAAATGTTGGAAAGTTTTCCAATTTGCAGGATGCATTTCTCCGAATATTTCTTCAGTGCATTGAAGACCGATAACATATCGTTGAACGACGAATGCCCATCAAAACTATATTAATGATTTCCAACATCATTGACGTAAATTTTTAGAAACAATATAAAATCACACCACAACTGTGTTGTGGTTTCAACAAATCGTTTAGACTCTTGGTATGTCCAACTTCACGGAAATCTTTAGTAAAAGGCGAAAGATTTGCTCGATATGAAATTAGACCAGAGCTGTAATTCCGGAACATACAGTTAATGCCAAACAAATGTTGGAAAGTTTTCCAATTTGCCGGATGCATTTCTCCGAATATTTCTTCAGTGCATTGAAGACCGATAACATATCGTTGAACGACGAATGCCCATCAAAACTATATTGATGATTTCCAACATCATTGACGTAAATTTTTAGAAACAATATATAATCATACCACAACTGTGTTGTGGTTTCAACAAATCGTTTAGACTCTTGGTATGTCCAACTTCACGGAAATCTTTAGTAAAAGGCGAAAGATTTGCTCGATATGAAATTAGACCAGAGCTGTAATTCCGGAACATACAGTTAATGCCAAACAAATGTTGGAAAGTTTTCCAATTTGCAGGATGCATTTCTCCGAATATTTCTTCAGTGCATTGAAGACCGATAACATATCGTTGAACGACGAATGTCCAGTAAAATTATATTGATTATTTCCAACATCATTGACGTAAATTTTTAGAAACAATATATAATCACACCACAACTGTGTTGTGGTTTCAACAAATCGTTTAGACTCTTGGTATGTCCAACTTCACGGAAATCTTTAGTAAAAGGCGAAAGATTTGCTCGATATGAAATTAGACCAGAGCTGTAATTCCGGAACATACAGTTAATGCCAAACAAATGTTGGAAAGTTTTCCAATTTGCCGGATGCATTTCTCCGAATATTTCTTCAGTGCATTGAAGACCGATAACATATCGTTGAACGACGAATGCCCATCAAAACTATATTAATGATTTCCAACATCATTGACGTAAATTTTTAGAAACAATATAAAATCACACCACAACTGTGTTGTGGTTTCAACAAATCGTTTAGACTCTTGGTATGTCCAACTTCACGGAAATCTTTAGTAAAAGGCGAAAGATTTGCTCGATATGAAATTAGACCAGAGCTGTAATTCCGGAACATACAGTTAATGCCAAAGAAATGTTGGAAAGTTTTCCAATTTGCAGGATGCATTTCTCCGAATATTTCTTCAGTGCATTGAAGACCGATAACATATCGTTGAACGACGAATGCCCATCAAAACTATATTAATGATTTCCAACATCATTGACGTAAATTTTTAGAAACAATATAAAATCACACCACAACTGTGTTGTGGTTTCAACAAATCGTTTAGACTCTTGGTATGTCCAACTTCACGGAAATCTTTAGTAAAAGGCGAAAGATTTGCTCGATATGAAATTAGACCAGAGCTGTAATTCCGGAACATACAGTTAATGCCAAAACAAATGTTGGAAAGTTTTCCAATTTGCCGGATGCATTTCTCCGAATATTTCTTCAGTGCATTGAAGACCGATAACATATCGTTGAACGACGAATGCCCATCAAAACTATATTAATGATTTCCAACATCATTGACGTAAATTTTTAGAAACAATATAAAATCACACCACAACTGTGTTGTGGTTTCAACAAATCGTTTAGACTCTTGGTATGTCCAACTTCATGGAAATCTTTAGTAAAAGGCGAAAGATTTGCTCGATATGAAATTAGACCAGAGCTGTAATTCCGGAACATACAGTTAATGCCAAACAAATGTTGGAAAGTTTTCCAATTTGCCGGATGCATTTCTCCGAATATTTCTTCAGTGCATTGAAGACCGATAACATATCGTTGAACGACGAATGCCCATCAAAACTATATTAATGATTTCCAACATCATTGACGTAAATTTTTAGAAACAATATATAATCACACCACAACTGTGTTGTGGTTTCAACAAATCGTTTAGACTCTTGGTATGTCCAACTTCACGGAAATCTTTAGTAAAAGGCGAAAGATTTGCTCGATATGAAATTAGACCAGAGCTGTAATTCCGGAACATACAGTTAATGCCAAACAAATGTTGGAAAGTTTTCCAATTTGCAGGATGCATTTCTCCGAATATTTCTTCAGTGCATTGAAGACCGATAACATATCGTTGAACGACGAATGTCCAGTAAAATTATATTGATTATTTCCAACATCATTGACGTAAATTTTTAGAAACAATATAAAATCACACCACAACTGTGTTGTGGTTTCAACAAATCGTTTAGACTCTTGGTATGTCCAACTTCACGGAAATCTTTAGTAAAAGGCGAAAGATTTGCTCGATATGAAATTAGACCAGAGCTGTAATTCCGGAACATACAGTTAATGCCAAACAAATGTTGGAAAGTTTTCCAATTTGCAGGATGCATTTCTCCGAATATTTCTTCAGTGCATTGAAGACCGATAACATATCGTTGAACGACGAATGCCCATCAACACTATATTAATGATTTCCAACATCATTGACGTAAATTTTTAGAAACAATATAAAATCACACCACAACTGTGTTGTGGTTTCAACAAATCGATTAGACTCTTGGTATGTCCAACTTCACGGAAATCTTTAGTGAAAGGCGAAAGATTTGCACAATATGAAATTAGACCAGAGCTGTAATTCCGGAACATACAGTTAATGCCAAACAAATGTTGGAAAGTTTTCCAATTTGCAGGATGCATTTCTCCGAATATTTCTTCAGTGCATTGAAGACCGATAACATATCGTTGAACGACGAATGCCCACCAAAACTACATTAATGATTTCCAACATCATTGACGTAAATTTTTAGAAACAATATATAATCACACCACAACTGTGTTGTGGTTTCAACCAATCGTTTAGACTCTTGGTATGTCCAACTTCACGGAAATCTTTAGTAAAAGGCGAAAGATTTGCTCGATATGAAATTAGACCAGAGCTGTAATTCCGAAACATACAGTTAATGCCAAACAAATGTTGGAAAGTTTTCCAATTTGCAGGATGCATTTCTCCGAATATTTCTTCAGTGCATTGAAGACCGATAACATATCGTTGAACGACGAATGCCCAGTAAAATTATATTGATTATTTCCAACATCATTGACGTAAATTTTTAGAAACAATATACAATCACACCACAACTGTGTTGTGGTTTCAACAAATCGTTTAGACTTTTGGTATGTCCAACTTCACGGAAATCTTTAGTAAAAGGCGAAAGATTTGCTCGATATGAAATTAGACCAGAGCTGTAATTCCGGAACATACAGTTAATGCCAAAGAAATGTTGGAAAGTTTTCCAATTTGCAGGATGCATTTCTCCGAATATTTCTTCAGTGCATTGAAGACCGATAACATATCGTTGAACGACGAATGCCCATCAAAACTATATTAATGATTTCCAACATCACTGACGTAAATTTTTAGAAACAATATAAAATCACACCACAACTGTGTTGTGGTTTCAACAAATCGTTTAGACTCTTGGTATGTCCAACTTCACGGAAATCTTTAGTAAAAGGCGAAAGATTTGCTCGATATGAAATTAGACCAGAGCTGTAATTCCGGAACATACAGTTAATGCCAAACAAATGTTGGAAAGTTTTCCAATTTGCAGGATGCATTTCTCCGAATATTTCTTCAGTGCATTGAAGACCGATAACATATCGTTGAACGACGAATGCCCATCAAAACTATATTAATGATTTCCAACATCATTGACGTAAATTTTTAGAAACAATATAAAATCACACCACAACTGTGTTGTGGTTTCAACAAATCGTTTAGACTCTTGGTATGTCCAACTTCACGGAAATCTTTAGTAAAAGGCGAAAGATTTGCTCGATATGAAATTAGACCAGAGCTGTAATTCCGGAACATACAGTTAATGCCAAACAAATGTTGGAAAGTTTTCCAATTTGCCGGATGCATTTCTCCGAATATTTCTTCAGTGCATTGAAGACCGATAACATATCGTTGAACGACGAATGCCCATCAAAACTATATTGATGATTTCCAACATCATTGACGTAAATTTTTAGAAACAATATATAATCATACCACAACTGTGTTGTGGTTTCAACAAATCGTTTAGACTCTTGGTATGTCCAACTTCACGGAAATCTTTAGTAAAAGGCGAAAGATTTGCTCGATATGAAATTAGACCAGAGCTGTAATTCCGGAACATACAGTTAATGCCAAACAAATGTTGGAAAGTTTTCCAATTTGCAGGATGCATTTCTCCGAATATTTCTTCAGTGCATTGAAGACCGATAACATATCGTTGAACGACGAATGCCCAGTAAAATTATATTGATTATTTCCAACATCATTGACGTAAATTTTTAGAAACAATATAAAATCACACCACAACTGTGTTGTGGTTTCAACAAATCGTTTAGACTCTTGGTATGTCCAACTTCACGGAAATCTTTAGTAAAAGGCGAAAGATTTGCTCGATATGAAATTAGACCAGAGCTGTAATTCCGGAACATACAGTTAATGCCAAAGAAATGTTGGAAAGTTTTCCAATTTGCAGG
Source organism: Ascidia mentula (assembly GCF_947561715.1). Taxonomy (NCBI): domain Eukaryota; kingdom Metazoa; phylum Chordata; class Ascidiacea; order Phlebobranchia; family Ascidiidae; genus Ascidia; species Ascidia mentula. Next base: position 9,924,346 of record NC_138568.1, read on the forward strand.
ATGCATTTCTCCGAATATTTCTTCAGTGCATTGAAGACCGATAACATATCGTTGAACGACGAATGTCCAGTAAAATTATATTGATTATTTCCAACATCATTGACGTAAATTTTTAGAAATAATATAAAATCACACCACAACTGTGTTGTGGTTTCAACAAATCGTTTAGACTCTTGGTATGTCCAACTTCACGGAAATCTTTAGTAAAAGGCGAAAGATTTGCTCGATATGAAATTAGACCAGAGCTGTAATTCCGGAACATACAGTTAATGCCAAAGAAATGTTGGAAAGTTTTCCAATTTGCAGGATGCATTTCTCCGAATATTTCTTCAGTGCATTGAAGACCGATAACATATCGTTGAACGACGAATGCCCATCAAAAGTATATTAATGATTTCCAACATCATTGACGTAAATTTTTAGAAACAATATAAAATCACACCACAACTGTGTTGTGGTTTCAACAAATCGTTTAGACTCTTGGTATGTCCAACTTCACGGAAATCTTTAGTAAAAGGCGAAAGATTTGCTCGATATGAAATTAGACCAGAGCTGTAATTCCGGAACATACAGTTAATGCCAAAGAAATGTTGGAAAGTTTTCCAATTTGCAGGTTGCATTTCTCCGAATATTTCTTCAGTGCATTGAAGACCGATAACATATCGTTGAACGACGAATGTCCAGTAAAATTATATTGATTATTTCCAACATCATTGACGTAAATTTTTAGAAACAATATATAATCACACCACAACTGTGTTGTGGTTTCAACAAATCGTTTAGACTCTTGGTATGTCCAACTTCACGGAAATCTTTAGTAAAAGGCGAAAGATTTGCTCGATATGAAATTAGACCAGAGCTGTAATTCCGGAACATACAGTTAATGCCAAACAAATGTTGGAAAGTTTTCCAATTTGCCGGATGCATTTCTCCGAATATTTCTTCAGTGCATTGAAGACCGATAACATATCGTTGAACGACGAATGCCCATCAAAACTATATTAATGATTTCCAACATCATTGACGTAAATTTTTAGAAACAATATAAAATCACACCACAACTGTGTTGTGGTTTCAACAAATCGTTTAGACTCTTGGTATGTCCAACTTCACGGAAATCTTTAGTAAAAGGCGAAAGATTTGCTCGATATGAAATTAGACCAGAGCTGTAATTCCGGAACATACAGTTAATGCCAAAGAAATGTTGGAAAGTTTTCCAATTTGCAGGATGCATTTCTCCGAATATTTCTTCAGTGCATTGAAGACCGATAACATATCGTTGAACGACGAATGCCCATCAAAACTATATTAATGATTTCCAACATCATTGACGTAAATTTTTAGAAACAATATAAAATCACACCACAACTGTGTTGCGGTTTCAACAAATCGTTTAGACTCTTGGTATGTCCAACTTCACGGAAATCTTTAGTAAAAGGGGAAAGATTTGCTCGATATGAAATTAGACCAGAGCTGTAATTCCGGAACATACAGTTAATGCCAAAGAAATGTTGGAAAGTTTTCCAATTTGCAGGTTGCATTTCTCCGAATATTTCTTCAGTGCATTGAAGACCGATAACATATCGTTGAACGACGAATGTCCAGTAAAATTATATTGATTATTTCCAACATCATTGACGTAAATTTTTAGAAACAATATATAATCACACCACAACTGTGTTGTGGTTTCAACAAATCGTTTAGACTCTTGGTATGTCCAACTTCACGGAAATCTTTAGTAAAAGGCGAAAGATTTGCTCGATATGAAATTAGACCAGAGCTGTAATTCCGGAACATACAGTTAATGCCAAACAAATGTTGGAAAGTTTTCCAATTTGCCGGATGCATTTCTCCGAATATTTCTTCAGTGCATTGAAGACCGATAACATATCGTTGAACGACGAATGCCCATCAAAACTATATTAATGATTTCCAACATCATCGACTTAAATTTTTAGAAACAATATAAAATCACACCACAACTGTGTTGTGGTTTCAACAAATCGTTTAGACTCTTGGTATGTCCAACTTCACGGAAAAAGAAATGTTGGAAAGTTTTCCAATTTGCAGGTTGCATTTCTCCGAATATTTCTTCAGTGCATTGAAGACCGATAACATATCGTTGAACGACGAATGTCCAGTAAAATTATATTGATTATTTCCAACATCATTGACGTAAATTTTTAGAAACAATATATAATCACACCACAACTGTGTTGTGGTTTCAACAAATCGTTTAGACACTTGGTATGTCCAACTTCACGGAAATCTTTAGTAAAAGGCGAAAGATTTGCTCGATATGAAATTAGACCAGAGCTGTAATTCCGGAACATACAGTTAATGCCAAAGAAATGTTGGAAAGTTTTCCAATTTGCAGGATGCATTTCTCCGAATATTTCTTCAGTGCATTGAAGACCGATAACATATCGTTGAACGACGAATGCCCATCAAAACTATATTAATGATTTCCAACATCATTGACGTAAATTTTTAGAAACAATATAAAATCACACCACAACTGTGTTGTGGTTTCAACAAATCGTTTAGACTCTTGGTATGTCCAACTTCACGGAAATCTTTAGTAAAAGGCGAAAGATTTGCTCGATATGAAATTAGACCAGAGCTGTAATTCCGGAACATACAGTTAATGCCAAAGAAATGTTGGAAAGTTTTCCAATTTGCAGGTTGCATTTCTCCGAATATTTCTTCAGTGCATTGAAGACCGATAACATATCGTTGAACGACGAATGTCCAGTAAAATTATATTGATTATTTCCAACATCATTGACGTAAATTTTTAGAAACAATATATAATCACACCACAACTGTGTTGTGGTTTCAACAAATCGTTTAGACTCTTGGTATGTCCAACTTCACGGAAATCTTTAGTAAAAGGCGAAAGATTTGCTCGATATGAAATTAGACCAGAGCTGTAATTCCGGAACATACAGTTAATGCCAAACAAATGTTGGAAAGTTTTCCAATTTGCCGGATGCATTTCTCCGAATATTTCTTCAGTGCATTGAAGACCGATAACATATCGTTGAACGACGAATGCCCATCAAAACTATATTAATGATTTCCAACATCATTGACGTAAATTTTTAGAAACAATATAAAATCACACCACAACTGTGTTGTGGTTTCAACAAATCGTTTAGACTCTTGGTATGTCCAACTTCACGGAAATCTTTAGTAAAAGGCGAAAGATTTGCTCGATATGAAATTAGACCAGAGCTGTAATTCCGGAACATACAGTTAATGCCAAACAAATGTTGGAAAGTTTTCCAATTTGCCGGATGCATTTCTCCGAATATTTCTTCAGTGCATTGAAGACCGATAACATATCGTTGAACGACGAATGCCCATCAAAACTATATTAATGATTTCCAACATCATCGACTTAAATTTTTAGAAACAATATAAAATCACACCACAACTGTGTTGTGGTTTCAACAAATCGTTTAGACTCTTGGTATGTCCAACTTCACGGAAAAAGAAATGTTGGAAAGTTTTCCAATTTGCAGGTTGCATTTCTCCGAATATTTCTTCAGTGCATTGAAGACCGATAACATATCGTTGAACGACGAATGTCCAGTAAAATTATATTGATTATTTCCAACATCATTGACGTAAATTTTTAGAAACAATATATAATCACACCACAACTGTGTTGTGGTTTCAACAAATCGTTTAGACACTTGGTATGTCCAACTTCACGGAAATCTTTAGTAAAAGGCGAAAGATTTGCTCGATATGAAATTAGACCAGAGCTGTAATTCCGGAACATACAGTTAATGCCAAAGAAATGTTGGAAAGTTTTCCAATTTGCAGGATGCATTTCTCCGAATATTTCTTCAGTGCATTGAAGACCGATAACATATCGTTGAACGACGAATGCCCATCAAAACTATATTAATGATTTCCAACATCATTGACGTAAATTTTTAGAAACAATATAAAATCACACCACAACTGTGTTGTGGTTTCAACAAATCGTTTAGACTCTTGGTATGTCCAACTTCACGGAAATCTTTAGTAAAAGGCGAAAGATTTGCTCGATATGAAATTAGACCAGAGCTGTAATTCCGGAACATACAGTTAATGCCAAAGAAATGTTGGAAAGTTTTCCAATTTGCAGGTTGCATTTCTCCGAATATTTCTTCAGTGCATTGAAGACCGATAACATATCGTTGAACGACGAATGTCCAGTAAAATTATATTGATTATTTCCAACATCATTGACGTAAATTTTTAGAAACAATATATAATCACACCACAACTGTGTTGTGGTTTCAACAAATCGTTTAGACTCTTGGTATGTCCAACTTCACGGAAATCTTTAGTAAAAGGCGAAAGATTTGCTCGATATGAAATTAGACCAGAGCTGTAATTCCGGAACATACAGTTAATGCCAAACAAATGTTGGAAAGTTTTCCAATTTGCCGGATGCATTTCTCCGAATATTTCTTCAGTGCATTGAAGACCGATAACATATCGTTGAACGACGAATGCCCATCAAAACTATATTAATGATTTCCAACATCATTGACGTAAATTTTTAGAAACAATATAAAATCACACCACAACTGTGTTGTGGTTTCAACAAATCGTTTAGACTCTTGGTATGTCCAACTTCACGGAAATCTTTAGTAAAAGGCGAAAGATTTGCTCGATATGAAATTAGACCAGAGCTGTAATTCCGGAACATACAGTTAATGCCAAAGAAATGTTGGAAAGTTTTCCAATTTGCAGGATGCATTTCTCCGAATATTTCTTCAGTGCATTGAAGACCGATAACATATCGTTGAACGACGAATGCCCATCAAAACTATATTAATGATTTCCAACATCATTGACGTAAATTTTTAGAAACAATATAAAATCACACCACAACTGTGTTGTGGTTTCAACAAATCGTTTAGACTCTTGGTATGTCCAACTTCACGGAAATCTTTAGTAAAAGGCGAAAGATTTGCTCGATATGAAATTAGACCAGAGCTGTAATTCCGGAACATACAGTTAATGCCAAAGAAATGTTGGAAAGTTTTCCAATTTGCAGGTTGCATTTCTCCGAATATTTCTTCAGTGCATTGAAGACCGATAACATATCGTTGAATGACGAATGTCCAGTAAAATTATATTGATTATTTCCAACATCATTGACGTAAATTTTTAGAAACAATATATAATCACACCACAACTGTGTTGTGGTTTCAACAAATCGTTTAGACTCTTGGTATGTCCAACTTCACGGAAATCTTTAGTAAAAGGCGAAAGATTTGCTCGATATGAAATTAGACCAGAGCTGTAATTCCGGAACATACAGTTAATGCCAAACAAATGTTGGAAAGTTTTCCAATTTGCCGGATGCATTTCTCCGAATATTTCTTCAGTGCATTGAAGACCGATAACATATCGTTGAACGACGAATGCCCATCAAAACTATATTAATGATTTCCAACATCATTGACGTAAATTTTTAGAAACAATATAAAATCACACCACAACTGTGTTGTGGTTTCAACAAATCGTTTAGACTCTTGGTATGTCCAACTTCACGGAAATCTTTAGTAAAAGGCGAAAGATTTGCTCGATATGAAATTAGACCAGAGCTGTAATTCCGGAACATACAGTTAATGCCAAACAAATGTTGGAAAGTTTTCCAATTTGCCGGATGCATTTCTCCGAATATTTCTTCAGTGCATTGAAGACCGATAACATATCGTTGAACGACGAATGCCCATCAAAACTATATTAATGATTTCCAACATCATTGACGTAAATTTTTAGAAACAATATATAATCACACCACAACTGTGTTGTGGTTTCAACAAATCGTTTAGACTCTTGGTATGTCCAACTTCACGGAAATCTTTAGTAAAAGGCGAAAGATTTGCTCGATATGAAATTAGACCAGAGCTGTAATTCCGGAACATACAGTTAATGCCAAACAAATGTTGGAAAGTTTTCCAATTTGCAGGATGCATTTCTCCGAATATTTCTTCAGTGCATTGAAGACCGATAACATATCGTTGAACGACGAATGTCCAGTAAAATTATATTGATTATTTCCAACATCATTGACGTAAATTTTTAGAAACAATATAAAATCACACCACAACTGTGTTGTGGTTTCAACAAATCGTTTAGACTCTTGGTATGTCCAACTTCACGGAAATCTTTAGTAAAAGGCGAAAGATTTGCTCGATATGAAATTAGACCAGAGCTGTAATTCCGGAACATACAGTTAATGCCAAACAAATGTTGGAAAGTTTTCCAATTTGTAGGATGCATTTCTCCGAATATTTCTTCAGTGCATTGAAGACCGATAACATATCGTTGAACGACGAATGCCCATCAAAACTATATTAATGATTTCCAACATCATCGACTTAAATTTTTAGAAACAATATAAAATCACACCACAACTGTGTTGTGGTTTCAACAAATCGTTTAGACTCTTGGTATGTCCAACTTCACGGAAAAAGAAATGTTGGAAAGTTTTCCAATTTGCAGGTTGCATTTCTCCGAATATTTCTTCAGTGCATTGAAGACCGATAACATATCGTTGAACGACGAATGTCCAGTAAAATTATATTGATTATTTCCAACATCATTGACGTAAATTTTTAGAAACAATATATAATCACACCACAACTGTGTTGTGGTTTCAACAAATCGTTTAGACACTTGGTATGTCCAACTTCACGGAAATCTTTAGTAAAAGGCGAAAGATTTGCTCGATATGAAATTAGACCAGAGCTGTAATTCCGGAACATACAGTTAATGCCAAAGAAATGTTGGAAAGTTTTCCAATTTGCAGGTTGCATTTCTCCGAATATTTCTTCAGTGCATTGAAGACCGATAACATATCGTTGAACGACGAATGTCCAGCAAAATTATATTGATTATTTCCAACATCATTGACGTAAATTTTTAGAAACAATATATAATCACACCACAACTGTGTTGTGGTTTCAACAAATCGTTTAGACACTTGGTATGTCCAACTTCACGGAAATCTTTAGTAAAAGGCGACAGATTTGCTCGATATGAAATTAGACCAGAGCTGTAATTCCGGAACATACAGTTAATGCCAAAGAAATGTTGGAAAGTTTTCCAATTTGCAGGATGCATTTCTCCGAATATTTCTTCAGTGCATTGAAGACCGATAACATATCGTTGAACGACGAATGCCCATCAAAACTATATTAATGATTTCCAACATCATTGACGTAAATTTTTAGAAACAATATAAAATCACACCACAACTGTGTTGTGGTTTCAACAAATCGTTTAGACTCTTGGTATGTCCAACTTCACGGAAATCTTTAGTAAAAGGCGAAAGATTTGCTCGATATGAAATTAGACCAGAGCTGTAATTCCGGAACATACAGTTAATGCCAAAGAAATGTTGGAAAGTTTTCCAATTTGCAGGTTGCATTTCTCCGAATATTTCTTCAGTGCATTGAAGACCGATAACATATCGTTGAACGACGAATGTCCAGTAAAATTATATTGATTATTTCCAACATCATTGACGTAAATTTTTAGAAACAATATATAATCACACCACAACTGTGTTGTGGTTTCAACAAATCGTTTAGACTCTTGGTATGTCCAACTTCACGGAAATCTTTAGTAAAAGGCGAAAGATTTGCTCGATATGAAATTAGACCAGAGCTGTAATTCCGGAACATACAGTTAATGCCAAACAAATGTTGGAAAGTTTTCCAATTTGCCGGATGCATTTCTCCGAATATTTCTTCAGTGCATTGAAGACCGATAACATATCGTTGAACGACGAATGCCCATCAAAACTATATTAATGATTTCCAACATCATTGACGTAAATTTTTAGAAACAATATAAAATCACACCACAACTGTGTTGTGGTTTCAACAAATCGTTTAGACTCTTGGTATGTCCAACTTCACGGAAATCTTTAGTAAAAGGCGAAAGATTTGCTCGATATGAAATTAGACCAGAGCTGTAATTCCGGAACATACAGTTAATGCCAAAGAAATGTTGGAAAGTTTTCCAATTTGCAGGATGCATTTCTCCGAATATTTCTTCAGTGCATTGAAGACCGATAACATATCGTTGAACGACGAATGCCCATCAAAACTATATTAATGATTTCCAACATCATTGACGTAAATTTTTAGAAACAATATATAATCACACCACAACTGTGTTGTGGTTTCAACAAATCGTTTAGACTCTTGGTATGTCCAACTTCACGGAAATCTTTAGTAAAAGGCGAAAGATTTGCTCGATATGAAATTAGACCAGAGCTGTAATTCCGGAACATACAGTTAATGCCAAACAAATGTTGGAAAGTTTTCCAATTTGCCGGATGCATTTCTCCGAATATTTCTTCAGTGCATTGAAGACCGATAACATATCGTTGAACGACGAATGCCCATCAAAACTATATTAATGATTTCCAACATCATTGACGTAAATTTTTAGAAACAATATAAAATCACACCACAACTGTGTTGTGGTTTCAACAAATCGTTTAGACTCTTGGTATGTCCAACTTCACGGAAATCTTTAGTAAAAGGCGAAAGATTTGCTCGATATGAAATTAGACCAGAGCTGTAATTCCGGAACATACAGTTAATGCCAAACAAATGTTGGAAAGTTTTCCAATTTGCCGGATGCATTTCTCCGAATATTTCTTCAGTGCATTGAAGACCGATAACATATCGTTGAACGACGAATGCCCATCAAAACTATATTAATGATTTCCAACATCATTGACGTAAATTTTTAGAAACAATATATAATCACACCACAACTGTGTTGTGGTTTCAACAAATCGTTTAGACTCTTGGTATGTCCAACTTCACGGAAATCTTTAGTAAAAGGCGAAAGATTTGCTCGATATGAAATTAGACCAGAGCTGTAATTCCGGAACATACAGTTAATGCCAAACAAATGTTGGAAAGTTTTCCAATTTGCAGGATGCATTTCTCCGAATATTTCTTCAGTGCATTGAAGACCGATAACATATCGTTGAACGACGAATGTCCAGTAAAATTATATTGATTATTTCCAACATCATTGACGTAAATTTTTAGAAACAATATAAAATCACACCACAACTGTGTTGTGGTTTCAACAAATCGTTTAGACTCTTGGTATGTCCAACTTCACGGAAATCTTTAGTAAAAGGCGAAAGATTTGCTCGATATGAAATTAGACCAGAGCTGTAATTCCGGAACATACAGTTAATGGCAAAGAAATTTTGGAAAGTTTTCCAATTTGCAGGATGCATTTCTCCGAATATTTCTTCAGTGCATTGAAGACCGATAACATATCGTTGAACGACGAATGCCCACCAAAACTATATTAATGATTTCCAACATCATTGACGTAAATTTTTAGAAACAATATATAATCACACCACAACTGTGTTGTGGTTTCAACCAATCGTTTAGACTCTTGGTATGTCCAACTTCACGGAAATCTTTAGTAAAAGGCGAAAGATTTGCTCGATATGAAATTAGACCAGAGCTGTAATTCCGAAACATACAGTTAATGCCAAAGAAATGTTGGAAAGTTTTCCAATTTGCAGGATGCATTTCTCCGAATATTTCTTCAGTGCATTGAAGACCGATAACATATCGTTGAACGACGAATGCCCAGTAAAATTATATTGATTATTTCCAACATCATTGACGTAAATTTTTAGAAACAATATAAAATCACACCACAACTGTGTTGTGGTTTCAAAAAATCGTTTAGACACTTGGTATGTCTAACTTCACGGAAATCTTTAGTAAAAGGCGAAAGATTTGCTCGATATGAAATTAGACCAGAGCTGTAATTCCGGAACACACAGTTAATGCCAAAGAAATGTTGGAAAGTTTTCCAATTTGCAGGATGCATTTCTCCGAATATTTCTTCAGTGCATTGAAGACCGATAACATATCGTTGAACGACGAATGCCCATCAAAACTATATTAATGATTTCCAACATCATTGACGTAAATTTTTGGAAACAATATAAAATCACACCACAACTGTGTTGTGGTTTCAACAAATCGTTTAGACTCTTGGTATGTCCAACTTCACGGAAATCTTTAGTAAAAGGCGAAAGATTTGCTCGATATGAAATTAGACCAGAGCTGTAATTCCGAAACATACAGTTAATGCCAAACAAATGTTGGAAAGTTTTCCAATTTGCAGGATGCATTTCTCCGAATATTTCTTCAGTGCATTGAAGACCGATAACATATCGTTGAACGACGAATGCCCAGTAAAATTATACTGATTATTTCCAACATCATTGACGTAAATTTTTAGAAACAATATATAATCACACCACAACTGTGTTGTGGTTTCAACAAATTGTTTAGACTCTTGGTATGTCCAACTTCACGGAAATCTTTAGTAAAAGGCGAAAGATTTGCTCGATATGAAATTAGACCAGAGCTGTAATTCCGGAACATACAGTTAATGCCAAACAAATGTTGGAAAGTTTTCCAATTTGCAGGATGCATTTCTCCGAATATTTCTTCAGTGCATTGAAGACCGATAACATATCGTTGAACGACGAATGCCCATCAAAACTATATTAATGATTTCCAACATCATTGACGTAAATTTTTATAAACAATATAAAATCACACCACAACTGTGTTGTGGTTTCAACAAATCGTTTAGACTCTTGGTACGTCCAACTTCACGGAAATCTTTAGTAAAAGGCGAAAGATTTGCTCGATATGAAATTAGACCAGAGCTGTAATTCCGGAACATACAGTTAATGCCAAACAAATGTTGGAAAGTTTTCCAATTTGCAGGATGCATTTCTCCGAATATTTCTTCAGTGCATTGAAGACCGATAACATATCGTTGAACGACGAATGCCCACCAAAACTATATTAATGATTTCCAACATCATTGACGTAAATTTTTAGAAACAATATATAATCACACCACAACTGTGTTGTGGTTTCAACAAATCGTTTAGACTCTTGGTATGTCCAACTTCACGGAAATCTTTAGTAAAAGGCGAAAGATTTGCTCGATATGAAATTAGACCAGAGCTGTAATTCCGAAACATACAGTTAATGCCAAACAAATGTTGGAAAGTTTTCCAATTTGCAGGATGCATTTCTCCGAATATTTCTTCAGTGCATTGAAGACCGATAACATATCGTTGAACGACGAATGCCCAGTAAAATTATATTGATTATTTCCAACATCATTGACGTAAATTTTTAGAAACAATATAAAATCACACCACAACTGAGTTGTGGTTTCAACAAATCGTTTAGACACTTGGTATGTCCAACTTCACGGAAATCTTTAGTAAAAGGCGAAAGATTTGCTCGATATGAAATTAGACCAGAGCTGTAATTCCGGAACATACAGTTAATGCCAAACAAATGTTGGAAAGTTTTCCAATTTGCAGGATGCATTTCTCCGAATATTTCTTCAGTGCATTGAAGACCGATAACATATCGTTGAACGACGAATGCCCAGTAAAATTATATTGATTATTTCCAACATCATTGACGTAAATTTTTAGAAACAATATATAATCACACCACAACTGTGTTGTGGTTTCAACAAATTGTTTAGACTCTTGGTATGTCCAACTTCACGGAAATCTTTAGTAAAAGGCGAAAGATTTGCTCGATATGAAATTAGACCAGAGCTGTAATTCCGGAACATACAGTTAATGCCAAAGAAATGTTGGAAAGTTTTCCAATTTGCAGGATGCATTTCTCCGAATATTTCTTCAGTGCATTGAAGACCGATAAAATATCGTTGAACGACGAATGCCCATCAAAACTATATTAATGATTTCCAACATCATTGACGTAAATTTTTAGAAACAATATAAAATCACACCACAACTGTGTTGTGGTTTCAACAAATCGTTTAGACTCTTGGTATGTCCAACTTCACGGAAATCTTTAGTAAAAGGCGAAAGATTTGCTCGATATGAAATTAGACCAGAGCTGTAATTCCGGAACATACAGTTAATGCCAAACAAATGTTGGAAAGTTTTCCAATTTGCAGGATGCATTTCTCCGAATATTTCTTCAGTGCATTGAAGACCGATAACATATCGTTGAACGACGAATGCCCAGTAAAATTATATTGATTATTTCCAACATCATTGACGTAAATTTTTAGAAACAATATAAAATCACACCACAACTGTGTTGTGGTTTCAACAAATTGTTTAGACTCTTGGTATGTCCAACTTCACGGAAATCTTTAGTAAAAGGCGAAAGATTTGCTCGATATGAAATTAGACCAGAGCTGTAATTCCGGAACATACAGTTAATGCCAAAGAAATGTTGGAAAGTTTTCCAATTTGCAGGATGCATTTCTCCGAATATTTCTTCAGTGCATTGAAGACCGATAACATATCGTTGAACGACGAATGCCCATCAAAACTATATTAATGATTTCCAACATCATTGACGTAAATTTTTAGAAACAATATAAAATCACACCACAACTGTGTTGTGGTTTCAACAAATCGTTTAGACTCTTGGTATGTCCAACTTCACGGAAATCTTTAGTAAAAGGCGAAAGATTTGCTCGATATGAAATTAGACCAGAGCTGTAATTCCGGAACATACAGTTAATGCCAAAGAAATGTTGGAAAGTTTTCCAATTTGCAGGTTGCATTTCTCCGAATATTTCTTCAGTGCATTGAAGACCGATAACATATCGTTGAATGACGAATGTCCAGTAAAATTATATTGATTATTTCCAACATCATTGACGTAAATTTTTAGAAACAATATATAATCACACCACAACTGTGTTGTGGTTTCAACAAATCGTTTAGACTCTTGGTATGTCCAACTTCACGGAAATCTTTAGTAAAAGGCGAAAGATTTGCTCGATATGAAATTAGACCAGAGCTGTAATTCCGGAACATACAGTTAATGCCAAACAAATGTTGGAAAGTTTTCCAATTTGCCGGATGCATTTCTCCGAATATTTCTTCAGTGCATTGAAGACCGATAACATATCGTTGAACGACGAATGCCCATCAAAACTATATTAATGATTTCCAACATCATTGACGTAAATTTTTAGAAACAATATAAAATCACACCACAACTGTGTTGTGGTTTCAACAAATCGTTTAGACTCTTGGTATGTCCAACTTCACGGAAATCTTTAGTAAAAGGCGAAAGATTTGCTCGATATGAAATTAGACCAGAGCTGTAATTCCGGAACATACAGTTAATGCCAAACAAATGTTGGAAAGTTTTCCAATTTGCCGGATGCATTTCTCCGAATATTTCTTCAGTGCATTGAAGACCGATAACATATCGTTGAACGACGAATGCCCATCAAAACTATATTAATGATTTCCAACATCATTGACGTAAATTTTTAGAAACAATATATAATCACACCACAACTGTGTTGTGGTTTCAACAAATCGTTTAGACTCTTGGTATGTCCAACTTCACGGAAATCTTTAGTAAAAGGCGAAAGATTTGCTCGATATGAAATTAGACCAGAGCTGTAATTCCGGAACATACAGTTAATGCCAAACAAATGTTGGAAAGTTTTCCAATTTGCAGGATGCATTTCTCCGAATATTTCTTCAGTGCATTGAAGACCGATAACATATCGTTGAACGACGAATGTCCAGTAAAATTATATTGATTATTTCCAACATCATTGACGTAAATTTTTAGAAACAATATAAAATCACACCACAACTGTGTTGTGGTTTCAACAAATCGTTTAGACTCTTGGTATGTCCAACTTCACGGAAATCTTTAGTAAAAGGCGAAAGATTTGCTCGATATGAAATTAGACCAGAGCTGTAATTCCGGAACATACAGTTAATGGCAAAGAAATTTTGGAAAGTTTTCCAATTTGCAGGATGCATTTCTCCGAATATTTCTTCAGTGCATTGAAGACCGATAACATATCGTTGAACGACGAATGCCCACCAAAACTATATTAATGATTTCCAACATCATTGACGTAAATTTTTAGAAACAATATATAATCACACCACAACTGTGTTGTGGTTTCAACCAATCGTTTAGACTCTTGGTATGTCCAACTTCACGGAAATCTTTAGTAAAAGGCGAAAGATTTGCTCGATATGAAATTAGACCAGAGCTGTAATTCCGAAACATACAGTTAATGCCAAAGAAATGTTGGAAAGTTTTCCAATTTGCAGGATGCATTTCTCCGAATATTTCTTCAGTGCATTGAAGACCGATAACATATCGTTGAACGACGAATGCCCAGTAAAATTATATTGATTATTTCCAACATCATTGACGTAAATTTTTAGAAACAATATAAAATCACACCACAACTGTGTTGTGGTTTCAAAAAATCGTTTAGACACTTGGTATGTCTAACTTCACGGAAATCTTTAGTAAAAGGCGAAAGATTTGCTCGATATGAAATTAGACCAGAGCTGTAATTCCGGAACACACAGTTAATGCCAAAGAAATGTTGGAAAGTTTTCCAATTTGCAGGATGCATTTCTCCGAATATTTCTTCAGTGCATTGAAGACCGATAACATATCGTTGAACGACGAATGCCCATCAAAACTATATTAATGATTTCCAACATCATTGACGTAAATTTTTGGAAACAATATAAAATCACACCACAACTGTGTTGTGGTTTCAACAAATCGTTTAGACTCTTGGTATGTCCAACTTCACGGAAATCTTTAGTAAAAGGCGAAAGATTTGCTCGATATGAAATTAGACCAGAGCTGTAATTCCGAAACATACAGTTAATGCCAAACAAATGTTGGAAAGTTTTCCAATTTGCAGGATGCATTTCTCCGAATATTTCTTCAGTGCATTGAAGACCGATAACATATCGTTGAACGACGAATGCCCAGTAAAATTATACTGATTATTTCCAACATCATTGACGTAAATTTTTAGAAACAATATATAATCACACCACAACTGTGTTGTGGTTTCAACAAATTGTTTAGACTCTTGGTATGTCCAACTTCACGGAAATCTTTAGTAAAAGGCGAAAGATTTGCTCGATATGAAATTAGACCAGAGCTGTAATTCCGGAACATACAGTTAATGCCAAACAAATGTTGGAAAGTTTTCCAATTTGCAGGATGCATTTATCCGAATATTTCTTCAGTGCATTGAAGACCGATAACATATCGTTGAACGACGAATGCCCATCAAAACTATATTAATGATTTCCAACATCATTGACGTAAATTTTTATAAACAATATAAAATCACACCACAACTGTGTTGTGGTTTCAACAAATCGTTTAGACTCTTGGTACGTCCAACTTCACGGAAATCTTTAGTAAAAGGCGAAAGATTTGCTCGATATGAAATTAGACCAGAGCTGTAATTCCGGAACATACAGTTAATGCCAAACAAATGTTGGAAAGTTTTCCAATTTGCAGGATGCATTTCTCCGAATATTTCTTCAGTGCATTGAAGACCGATAACATATCGTTGAACGACGAATGCCCACCAAAACTATATTAATGATTTCCAACATCATTGACGTAAATTTTTAGAAACAATATATAATCACACCACAACTGTGTTGTGGTTTCAACAAATCGTTTAGACTCTTGGTATGTCCAACTTCACGGAAATCTTTAGTAAAAGGCGAAAGATTTGCTCGATATGAAATTAGACCAGAGCTGTAATTCCGAAACATACAGTTAATGCCAAACAAATGTTGGAAAGTTTTCCAATTTGCAGGATGCATTTCTCCGAATATTTCTTCAGTGCATTGAAGACCGATAACATATCGTTGAACGACGAATGCCCAGTAAAATTATATTGATTATTTCCAACATCATTGACGTAAATTTTTAGAAACAATATAAAATCACACCACAACTGAGTTGTGGTTTCAACAAATCGTTTAGACACTTGGTATGTCCAACTTCACGGAAATCTTTAGTAAAAGGCGAAAGATTTGCTCGATATGAAATTAGACCAGAGCTGTAATTCCGGAACATACAGTTAATGCCAAAGAAATGTTGGAAAGTTTTCCAATTTGCAGGATGCATTTCTCCGAATATTTCTTCAGTGCATTGAAGACCGATAACATATCGTTGAACGACGAATGCCCAGTAAAATTATATTGATTATTTCCAACATCATTGACGTAAATTTTTAGAAACAATATATAATCACACCACAACTGTGTTGTGGTTTCAACAAATTGTTTAGACTCTTGGTATGTCCAACTTCACGGAAATCTTTAGTAAAAGGCGAAAGATTTGCTCGATATGAAATTAGACCAGAGCTGTAATTCCGGAACATACAGTTAATGCCACAGAAATGTTGGAAAGTTTTCCAATTTGCAGGATGCATTTCTCCGAATATTTCTTCAGTGCATTGAAGACCGATAAAATATCGTTGAACGACGAATGCCCATCAAAACTATATTAATGATTTCCAACATCATTGACGTAAATTTTTAGAAACAATATAAAATCACACCACAACTGTGTTGTGGTTTCAACAAATCGTTTAGACTCTTGGTATGTCCAACTTCACGGAAATCTTTAGTAAAAGGCGAAAGATTTGCTCGATATGAAATTAGACCAGAGCTGTAATTCCGGAACATACAGTTAATGCCAAACAAATGTTGGAAAGTTTTCCAATTTGCAGGATGCATTTCTCCGAATATTTCTTCAGTGCATTGAAGACCGATAACATATCGTTGAACGACGAATGCCCAGTAAAATTATATTGATTATTTCCAACATCATTGACGTAAATTTTTAGAAACAATATAAAATCACACCACAACTGAGTTGTGGTTTCAACAAATCGTTTAGACACTTGGTATGTCCAACTTCACGGAAATCTTTAGTAAAAGGCGAAAGATTTGCTCGATATGAAATTAGACCAGAGCTGTAATTCCGGAACATACAGTTAATGCCAAACAAATGTTGGAAAGTTTTCCAATTTGCAGGATGCAATTATCCGAATATTTCTTCAGTGCATTGAAGACCGATAACATATCGTTGAACGACGAATGCCCATCAAAACTATATTAATGATTTCCAACATCATTGACGTAAATTTTTAGAAACAATATAATATCACACCACAACTGTGTTGTGGTTTCAACAAATCGTTTAGACTCTTGGTATGTCCAACTTCACGGAAATCTTTAGTAAAAGGCGAAAGATTTGCTCGATATGAATTTAGACCAGAGCTGTAATTCCGGAACATACAGTTAATGCCAAAGAAATGTTGGAAAGTTTTCCAATTTGCCGGATGCATTTCTCCGAATATTTCTTCAGTGCATTGAAGACCGATAACATATCGTTGAACGACGAATGCCCAGTAAAATTATATTGATTATTTCCAACATCATTGACGTAAATTTTTAGAAACAATATAAAATCACACCACAACTGTGTTGTGGTTTCAACAAATCGTTTAGACACTTGGTATGTCCAACTTCACGGAAATCTTTAGTAAAAGGCGAAAGATTTGCTCGATATGAAATTAGACCAGAGCTGTAATTCCGGAACATACAGTTAATGCCAAAGAAATGTTGGAAAGTTTTCCAATTTGCAGGATGCATTTCTCCGAATATTTCTTCAGTGCATTGAAGACCGATAACATATCGTTGAACGACGAATGCCCATCAAAACTATATTAATGATTTCCAACATCATTGACGTAAATTTTTAGAAACAATATAAAATCACACCACAACTGTGTTGTGGTTTCAACAAATCGTTTAGACTCTTGGTATGTCCAACTTCACGGAAATCTTTAGTAAAAGGCGAAAGATTTGCTCGATATGAAATTAGACCAGAGCTGTAATTCCGAAACATACAGTTAATGCCAAACAAATGTTGGAAAGTTTTCCAATTTGCAGGATGCATTTCTCCGAATATTTCTTCAGTGCATTGAAGACCGATAACATATCGTTGAACGACGAATGCCCATCAAAACTATATTAATGATTTCCAACATCATTGACGTAAATTTTTAGAAACAATATAAAATCACACCACAACTGTGTTGTGGTTTCAACAAATCGTTTAGACTCTTGGTACGTCCAACTTCACGGAAATCTTTAGTAAAAGGCGAAAGATTTGCTCGATATGAAATTAGACCAGAGCTGTAATTCCGGAACATACAGTTAATGCCAAACAAATGTTGGAAAGTTTTCCAATTTGCAGGATGCATTTCTCCGAATATTTCTTCAGTGCATTGAAGACCGATAACATATCGTTGAACGACGAATGCCCACCAAAACTATATTAATGATTTCCAACATCATTGACGTAAATTTTTAGAAACAATATATAATCACACCACAACTGTGTTGTGGTTTCAACAAATCGTTTAGACTCTTGGTATGTCCAACTTCACGGAAATCTTTAGTAAAAGGCGAAAGATTTGCTCGATATGAAATTAGACCAGAGCTGTAATTCCGAAACATACAGTTAATGCCAAACAAATGTTGGAAAGTTTTCCAATTTGCAGGATGCATTTCTCCGAATATTTCTTCAGTGCATTGAAGACCGATAACATATCGTTGAACGACGAATGCCCAGTAAAATTATATTGATTATTTCCAACATCATTGACGTAAATTTTTAGAAACAATATAAAATCACACCACAACTGAGTTGTGGTTTCAACAAATCGTTTAGACACTTGGTATGTCCAACTTCACGGAAATCTTTAGTAAAAGGCGAAAGATTTGCTCGATATGAAATTAGACCAGAGCTGTAATTCCGGAACATACAGTTAATGCCAAAGAAATGTTGGAAAGTTTTCCAATTTGCAGGATGCATTTCTCCGAATATTTCTTCAGTGCATTGAAGACCGATAACATATCGTTGAACGACGAATGCCCAGTAAAATTATATTGATTATTTCCAACATCATTGACGTAAATTTTTAGAAACAATATATAATCACACCACAACTGTGTTGTGGTTTCAACAAATTGTTTAGACTCTTGGTATGTCCAACTTCACGGAAATCTTTAGTAAAAGGCGAAAGATTTGCTCGATATGAAATTAGACCAGAGCTGTAATTCCGGAACATACAGTTAATGCCAAAGAAATGTTGGAAAGTTTTCCAATTTGCAGGATGCATTTCTCCGAATATTTCTTCAGTGCATTGAAGACCGATAAAATATCGTTGAACGACGAATGCCCATCAAAACTATATTAATGATTTCCAACATCATTGACGTAAATTTTTAGAAACAATATAAAATCACACCACAACTGTGTTGTGGTTTCAACAAATCGTTTAGACTCTTGGTATGTCCAACTTCACGGAAATCTTTAGTAAAAGGCGAAAGATTTGCTCGATATGAAATTAGACCAGAGCTGTAATTCCGGAACATACAGTTAATGCCAAACAAATGTTGGAAAGTTTTCCAATTTGCAGGATGCATTTCTCCGAATATTTCTTCAGTGCATTGAAGACCGATAACATATCGTTGAACGACGAATGCCCAGTAAAATTATATTGATTATTTCCAACATCATTGACGTAAATTTTTAGAAACAATATAAAATCACACCACAACTGAGTTGTGGTTTCAACAAATCGTTTAGACACTTGGTATGTCCAACTTCACGGAAATCTTTAGTAAAAGGCGAAAGATTTGCTCGATATGAAATTAGACCAGAGCTGTAATTCCGGAACATACAGTTAATGCCAAACAAATGTTGGAAAGTTTTCCAATTTGCAGGATGCAATTATCCGAATATTTCTTCAGTGCATTGAAGACCGATAACATATCGTTGAACGACGAATGCCCATCAAAACTATATTAATGATTTCCAACATCATTGACGTAAATTTTTAGAAACAATATAATATCACACCACAACTGTGTTGTGGTTTCAACAAATCGTTTAGACTCTTGGTATGTCCAACTTCACGGAAATCTTTAGTAAAAGGCGAAAGATTTGCTCGATATGAATTTAGACCAGAGCTGTAATTCCGGAACATACAGTTAATGCCAAAGAAATGTTGGAAAGTTTTCCAATTTGCCGGATGCATTTCTCCGAATATTTCTTCAGTGCATTGAAGACCGATAACATATCGTTGAACGACGAATGCCCAGTAAAATTATATTGATTATTTCCAACATCATTGACGTAAATTTTTAGAAACAATATAAAATCACACCACAACTGTGTTGTGGTTTCAACAAATCGTTTAGACACTTGGTATGTCCAACTTCACGGAAATCTTTAGTAAAAGGCGAAAGATTTGCTCGATATGAAATTAGACCAGAGCTGTAATTCCGGAACATACAGTTAATGCCAAAGAAATGTTGGAAAGTTTTCCAATTTGCAGGATGCATTTCTCCGAATATTTCTTCAGTGCATTGAAGACCGATAACATATCGTTGAACGACGAATGCCCATCAAAACTATATTAATGATTTCCAACATCATTGACGTAAATTTTTAGAAACAATATAAAATCACACCACAACTGTGTTGTGGTTTCAACAAATCGTTTAGACTCTTGGTATGTCCAACTTCACGGAAATCTTTAGTAAAAGGCGAAAGATTTGCTCGATATGAAATTAGACCAGAGCTGTAATTCCGAAACATACAGTTAATGCCAAACAAATGTTGGAAAGTTTTCCAATTTGCAGGATGCATTTCTCCGAATATTTCTTCAGTGCATTGAAGACCGATAACATATCGTTGAACGACGAATGCCCATCAAAACTATATTAATGATTTCCAACATCATTGACGTAAATTTTTAGAAACAATATAAAATCACACCACAACTGTGTTGTGGTTTCAACAAATCGTTTAGACTCTTGGTACGTCCAACTTCACGGAAATCTTTAGTAAAAGGCGAAAGATTTGCTCGATATGAAATTAGACCAGAGCTGTAATTCCGGAACATACAGTTAATGCCAAAGAAATGTTGGAAAGTTTTCCAATTTGCAGGATGCATTTCTCCGAATATTTCTTCAGTGCATTGAAGACCGATAACATATCGTTGAACGACGAATGCCCATCAAAACTATATTAATGATTTCCAACATCATTGACGTAAATTTTTAGAAACAATATAAAATCACACCACAACTGTGTTGTGGTTTCAACAAATCGTTTAGACTCTTGGTATGTCCAACTTCACGGAAATCTTTAGTAAAAGGCGAAAGATTTGCTCGATATGAAATTAGACCAGAGCTGTAATTCCGAAACATACAGTTAATGCCAAACAAATGTTGGAAAGTTTTCCAATTTGCAGGATGCATTTATCCGAATATTTCTTCAGTGCATTGAAGACCGATAACATATCGTTGAACGACGAATGCCCATCAAAACTATATTAATGATTTCCAACATCATTGACGTAAATTTTTAGAAACAATATAAAATCACACCACAACTGTGTTGTGGTTTCAACAAATCGTTTAGACTCTTGGTACGTCCAACTTCACGGAAATCTTTAGTAAAAGGCGAAAGATTTGCTCGATATGAAATTAGACCAGAGCTGTAATTCCGGAACATACAGTTAATGCCAAAGAAATGTTGGAAAGTTTTCCAATTTGCAGGATGCATTTCTCCGAATATTTCTTCAGTGCATTGAAGACCGATAACATATCGTTGAACGACGAATGCCCATCAAAACTATATTAATGATTTCCAACATCATTGACGTAAATTTTTAGAAACAATA
The DNA here is from genome assembly GCF_947561715.1 of Ascidia mentula. Taxonomy (NCBI): domain Eukaryota; kingdom Metazoa; phylum Chordata; class Ascidiacea; order Phlebobranchia; family Ascidiidae; genus Ascidia; species Ascidia mentula. The sequence goes on from NC_138568.1 coordinate 9,946,033, forward strand.
TAAAATCACACCACAACTATGTTGTGGTTTCAACAAATCGTTTAGACTCTTGGTATGTCCAACTTCACGGAAATCTTTAGTAAAAGGCGAAAGATTTGCTCGATATGAAATTAGACCAGAGCTGTAATTCCGGAACATACAGTTAATGCCAAAGAAATGTTGGAAAGTTTTCCAATTTGCAGGATGCATTTCTCCGAATATTTCTTCAGTGCATTGAAGACCGATAACATATCGTTGAACGACGAATGCCCATCAAAACTATATTAATGATTTCCAACATCATTGACGTAAATTTTTAGAAACAAAATAAAATCACACCACAACTGTGTTGTGGTTTCAACAAATCGTTTAGACTCTTGGTATGTCCAACTTCACGGAAATCTTTAGTAAAAGGCGAAAGATTTGCTCGATATGAAATTAGACCAGAGCTGTAATTCCGGAACATACAGTTAATGCCAAACAAATGTTGGAAAGTTTTCCAATTTGCAGGATGCATTTCTCCGAATATTTCTTCAGTGCATTGAAGACCGATAACATATCGTTGAACGACGAATGCCCAGTAAAATTATAATGATTATTTCCAACATCATTGACGTAAATTTTTAGAAACAATATAAAATCACACCACAACTGTGTTGTGGTTTCAACAAATTGTTTAGACTCTTGGTATGTCCAACTTCACGGAAATCTTTAGTAAAAGGCGAAAGATTTGCTCGATATGAAATTAGACCAGAGCTGTAATTCCGGAACATACAGTTAATGCCAAACAAATGTTGGAAAGTTTTCCAATTTGCAGGATGCAATTATCCGAATATTTCTTCAGTGCATTGAAGACCGATAACATATCGTTGAACGACGAATGCCCATCAAAACTATATTAATGATTTCCAACATCATTGAAGTAAATTTTTAGAAACAATATAAAATCACACCACAACTGTGTTGTGGTTTCAACAAATCGTTTAGACTCTTGGTATGTCCAACTTCACGGAAATCTTTAGTAAAAGGCGAAAGATTTGCTCGATATGAAATTAGACCAGAGCTGTAATTCCGGAACATACAGTTAATGCCAAAGAAATGTTGGAAAGTTTTCCAATTTGCAGGATGCATTTCTCCGAATATTTCTTCAGTGCATTGAAGACCGATAACATATCGTTGAACGACGAATGCCCATCAAAACTATATTAATGATTTCCAACATCATTGACGTAAATTTTTAGAAACAATATAAAATCACACCACAACTGAGTTGTGGTTTCAACAAATCGTTTAGACTCTTGGTATGTCCAACTTCACGGAAATCTTTAGTAAAAGGCGAAAGATTTGCTCGATATGAATTTAGACCAGAGCTGTAATTCCGGAACATACAGTTAATGCCAAAGAAATGTTGGAAAGTTTTCCAATTTGCCGGATGCATTTCTCCGAATATTTCTTCAGTGCATTGAAGACCGATAACATATCGTTGAACGACGAATGCCCATCAAAACTATATTAATGATTTCCAACATCATTGACGTAAATTTTTAGAAACAATATGTAATCACACCACAACTGTGTTGTGGTTTCAACAAATCGTTTAGACTCTTGGTATGTCCAACTTCACGGAAATCTTTAGTAAAAGGCGAAAGATTTGCTCGATATGAAATTAGACCAGAGCTGTAATTCCGGAACATACAGTTAATGCCAAACAAATGTTGGAAAGTTTTCCAATTTGCAGGATGCATTTCTCCGAATATTTCTTCAGTGCATTGAAGACCGATAACATATCGTTGAACGACGAATGCCCAGTAAAATTATATTGATTATTTCCAACATCATTGACGTAAATTTTTAGAAACAATATATAATCACACCACAACTGTGTTGTGGTTTCAACAAATTGTTTAGACTCTTGGTATGTCCAACTTCACGGAAATCTTTAGTAAAAGGCGAAAGATTTGCTCGATATGAAATTAGACCAGAGCTGTAATTCCGGAACATACAGTTAATGCCAAAGAAATGTTGGAAAGTTTTCCAATTTGCAGGATGCATTTCTCCGAATATTTCTTCAGTGCATTGAAGACCGATAACATATCGTTGAACGACGAATGCCCATCAAAACTATATTAATGATTTCCAACATCATTGACGTAAATTTTTAGAAACAATATAAAATCACACCACAACTGTGTTGTGGTTTCAACAAATCGTTTAGACTCTTGGTATGTCCAACTTCACGGAAATCTTTAGTAAAAGGCGAAAGATTTGCTCGATATGAAATTAGACCAGAGCTGTAATTCCGGAACATACAGTTAATGCCAAACAAATGTTGGAAAGTTTTCCAATTTGCAGGATGCATTTCTCCGAATATTTCTTCAGTGCATTGAAGACCGATAACATATCGTTGAACGACGAATGCCCAGTAAAATTATAATGATTATTTCCAACATCATTGACGTAAATTTTTAGAAACAATATAAAATCACACCACAACTGTGTTGTGGTTTCAACAAATTGTTTAGACTCTTGGTATGTCCAACTTCACGGAAATCTTTAGTAAAAGGCGAAAGATTTGCTCGATATGAAATTAGACCAGAGCTGTAATTCCGGAACATACAGTTAATGCCAAACAAATGTTGGAAAGTTTTCCAATTTGCAGGATGCAATTATCCGAATATTTCTTCAGTGCATTGAAGACCGATAACATATCGTTGAACGACGAATGCCCATCAAAACTATATTAATGATTTCCAACATCATTGAAGTAAATTTTTAGAAACAATATAAAATCACACCACAACTGTGTTGTGGTTTCAACAAATCGTTTAGACTCTTGGTATGTCCAACTTCACGGAAATCTTTAGTAAAAGGCGAAAGATTTGCTCGATATGAAATTAGACCAGAGCTGTAATTCCGGAACATACAGTTAATGCCAAAGAAATGTTGGAAAGTTTTCCAATTTGCAGGATGCATTTCTCCGAATATTTCTTCAGTGCATTGAAGACCGATAACATATCGTTGAACGACGAATGCCCATCAAAACTATATTAATGATTTCCAACATCATTGACGTAAATTTTTAGAAACAATATAAAATCACACCACAACTGTGTTGTGGTTTCAACAAATCGTTTAGACTCTTGGTATGTCCAACTTCACGGAAATCATTAGTAAAAGGCGAAAGATTTGCTCGATATGAATTTAGACCAGAGCTGTAATTCCGGAACATACAGTTAATGCCAAAGAAATGTTGGAAAGTTTTCCAATTTGCCGGATGCATTTCTCCGAATATTTCTTCAGTGCATTGAAGACCGATAACATATCGTTGAACGACGAATGCCCATCAAAACTATATTAATGATTTCCAACATCATTGACGTAAATTTTTAGAAACAATATGTAATCACACCACAACTGTGTTGTGGTTTCAACAAATCGTTTAGACTCTTGGTATGTCCAACTTCACGGAAATCTTTAGTAAAAGGCGAAAGATTTGCTCGATATGAAATTAGACCAGAGCTGTAATTCCGGAACATACAGTTAATGCCAAACAAATGTTGGAAAGTTTTCCAATTTGCAGGATGCATTTCTCCGAATATTTCTTCAGTGCATTGAAGACCGATAACATATCGTTGAACGACGAATGCCCATCAAAACTATATTAATGATTTCCAACATCATTGACATAAATTTTTAGAAACAATATAAAATCACACCACAACTGTGTTGTGGTTTCAACAAATCGTTTAGACTCTTGGTATGTCCAACTTCACGGAAATCTTTAGTAAAAGGCGAAAGATTTGCTCGATATGAAATTAGACCAGAGCTGTAATTCCGGAACATACAGTTAATGCCAAAGAAATGTTGGAAAGTTTTCCAATTTGCAGGATGCATTTCTCCGAATATTTCTTCAGTGCATTGAAGACCGATAACATATCCTTGAACGACGAATGCCCATCAAAACTATATTAATGATTTCCAACATCATTGACGTAAATTTTTAGAAACAATATAAAATCACACCACAACTGTGTTGTGGTTTCAACAAATCGTTTAGACTCTTGGTATGTCCAACTTCACGGAAATCTTTAGTAAAAGGCGAAAGATTTGCTCGATATAAATTTAGACCAGAGCTGTAATTCCGGAACATACAGTTAATGCCAAAGAAATGTTGGAAAGTTTTCCAATTTGCCGGATGCATTTCTCCGAATATTTCTTCAGTGCATTGAAGACCGATAACATATCGTTGAACGACGAATGCCCATCAAAACTATATTAATGATTTCCAACATCATTGACGTAAATTTTTAGAAACAATATATAATCACACCACAACTGTGTTGTGGTTTCAACAAATCGTTTAGACTCTTGGTATGTCCAACTTCATGGAAATCTTCAGTAAAAGGCGAAAGATTTGCTCGATATGAAATTAGACCAGAGCTGTAATTCCGGAACATACAGTTAATGCCAAACAAATGTTGGAAAGTTTTCCAATTTGCAGGATGCACTTCTCCGAATATTTCTTCAGTGCATTGAAGACCGATAACATATCGTTGAACGACGAATGCCCATCAAAACTATATTAATGATTTCCAACATCATTGACGTAAATTTTTAGAAACAATATATAATCACTCCACAACTGTGTTGTGGTTTCAACAAATCGTTTAGACTCTTGGTATGTCCAACTTCACGGAAATCTTTAGTAAAAGGCGAAAGATTTGCACGATATGAAATTAGACCAGAGCTGTAATTCCGGAACATACAGTTAATGCCAAACAAATGTTGGAAAGTTTTCCAATTTGCAGGATGCATTTCTCCGAATATTTCTTCAGTGCATTGAAGACCGATAACTTATCTTTGAACGACGAATGTCCAGTAAAATTATATTGATTATTTCCAACATCATTGACGTAAATTTTTAGAAACAATATAAAATCACACCACAACTGTGTTGTGGTTTCAACAAATGGTTTAGACTCTTGGTATGTCCAACTTCACGGAAATCTTTAGTAAAAGGCGAAAGATTTGCTCGATATGACATTAGACCAGAGGTGTAATTCCGGAACATAGAGTTAATGCCAAACAAATGTTGGAAAGTTTTCCAATTTGCAGCTGGCATTTCTCCGAATATTTCTTCAGTGCATTGAAGACCGATAACATATCGTTGAACGACGAATGCCCATCAAAACTATATTAATGATTTCCAACATCATTGACGTAAATTTTTAGAAACAATATAAAATCACACCACAACTGTGTTGTGGTTTCAACAAATCGTTTAGACTCTTGGTATGTCCAACTTCACGGAAATCTTTAGTAAAAGGCGAAAGATTTGTTCGATATGAAATTAGACCAGAGCTGTAATTCCGGAACATGCAGTTAATGCCAAACAAATGTTGGAAAGTTTTCCAATTTGCAGGATGCATTTCTCCGAATATTTCTTCAGTGCATTGAAGACCGATAACATATCGTTGAACGACGAATGCCCATCAACACTATATTAATGATTTCCAACATCATTGACGTAAATTTTTAGAAACAATAAAAAATCACACCACAACTGTGTTGTGGTTTCAACAAATCGTTTAGACTCTTGGTATGTCCAACTTCACGGAAATCTTTAGTAAAAGGCGAAAGATTTGCTCGATATGAAATTAGACCAGAGCTGTAATTCCGGAACATACAGATAATGCCAAACAAATGTTGGAAAGTTTTCCAATTTGCAGGATGCATTTCACCGAATATTTCTTCAGTGCATTGATGACCGATAACATATCGTTGAACGACGAATGCCCATCAAAACTATATTAATGATTTCCAACATCATTGACGTAAATTTTTAGAAACAATATAAAATCACACCACAACTGTGTTGTGGTTTCAACAAATCGTTTAGACTCTTGGTATGTCCAACTTCACGGAAATCTTTAGTAAAAGGCGAAAGATTTGCTCGATATGAAATTAGACCAGAGCTGTAATTCCGAAACATACAGTTAATGCCAAACAAATGTTGGAAAGTTTTCCAATTTGCAGGATGCATTTCTCCGAATATTTCTTCAGTGCATTGAAGACCGATAACATATCCTTGAACGACGAATGCCCATCAAAACTATATTAATGATTTCCAACATCATTGACGTAAATTTTTAGAAACAATATAAAATCACACCACAACTGTGTTGTGGTTTCAACAAATCGTTTAGACTCTTGGTATGTCCAACTTCACGGAAATCTTTAGTAAAAGGCGAAAGATTTGCTCGATATGAAATTAGACCAGAGCTGTAATTCCGGAACATACAGTTAATGCCAAAGAAATGTTGGAAAGTTTTCCAATTTGCCGGATGCATTTCTCCGAATATTTCTTCAGTGCATTGAAGACCGATAACATATCGTTGAACGACGAATGCCCATCAAAACTATATTAATGATTTCCAACATCATTGACGTAAACTTTTAGAAACAATATATAATCACACCACAACTGTGTTGTGGTTTCAACAAATCGTTTAGACTCTTGGTATGTCCAACTTCATGGAAATCTTTAGTAAAAGGCGAAAGATTTGCTCGATATGAAATTAGACCAGAGCTGTAATTCCGGAACATACAGTTAATGCCAAACAAATGTTGGAAAGTTTTCCAATTTGCAGGATGCATTTCTCCGAATATTTCTTCAGTGCATTGAAGACCGATAACATATCGTTGAACGACGAATGCCCATCAAAACTATATTAATGATTTCCAACATCATTGACGTAAATTTTTAGAAACAATATATAATCACTCCACAACTGTGTTGTGGTTTCAACAAATCGTTTAGACTCTTGGTATGTCCAACTTCACGGAAATCTTTAGTAAAAGGCGAAAGATTTGCACGATATGAAATTATACCAGAGCTGTAATTCCGGAACATACAGTTAATGCCAAACAAATGTTGGAAAGTTTTCCAATTTGCAGGATGTACTTCTCCGAATATTTCTTCAGTGCATTGAAGACCGATAACATATCGTTGAACGACGAATGCCCATCAAAACTATATTAATGATTTCCAACATCATTGACGTAAATTTTTAGAAACAATATATAATCACTCCACAACTGTGTTGTGGTTTCAACAAATCGTTTAGACTCTTGGTATGTCCAACTTCACGGAAATCTTTAGTAAAAGGCGAAAGATTTGCACGAAATGAAATTAGACCAGAGCTGTAATTCCGGAACATACAGTTAATGCCAAACAAATGTTGGAAAGTTTTCCAATTTGCAGGATGCATTTCTCCGAATATTTCTTCAGTGCATTGAAGACCGATAACTTATCTTTGAACGACGAATGTCCAGTAAAATTATATTGATTATTTCCAACATCATTGACGTAAATTTTTAGAAACAATATAAAATCACACCACAACTGTGTTGTGGTTTCAACAAATGGTTTAGACTCTTGGTATGTCCAACTTCACGGAAATCTTTAGTAAAAGGCGAAAGATTTGCTCGATATGATATTAGACCAGAGGTGTAATTCCGGAACATAGAGTTAATGCCAAACAAATGTTGGAAAGTTTTCCAATTTGCAGCTGGCATTTCTCCGAATATTTCTTCAGTGCATTGAAGACCGATAACATATCGTTGAACGACGAATGCCCATCAAAACTATATTAATGATTTCCAACATCATTGACGTAAATTTTTAGAAACAATATAAAATCACACCACAACTGTGTTGTGGTTTCAACAAATCGTTTAGACTCTTGGTATGTCCAACTTCACGGAAATCTTTAGTAAAAGGCGAAAGATTTGTTCGATATGAAATTAGACCAGAGCTGTAATTCCGGAACATGCAGTTAATGCCAAACAAATGTTGGAAAGTTTTCCAATTTGCAGGATGCATTTCTCCGAATATTTCTTCAGTGCATTGAAGACCGATAACATATCGTTGAACGACGAATGCCCATCAACACTATATTAATGATTTCCAACATCATTGACGTAAATTTTTAGAAACAATAAAAAATCACACCACAACTGTGTTGTGGTTTCAACAAATCGTTTAGACTCTTGGTATGTCCAACTTCACGGAAATCTTTAGTAAAAGGCGAAAGATTTGCTTGATATGAAATTAGACCAGAGCTGTAATTCCGGAACATACAGATAATGCCAAACAAATGTTGGAAAGTTTTCCCATTTGCAGGATGCATTTCACCGAATATTTCTTCAGTGCATTGATGACCGATAACATATCGTTGAACGACGAATGCCCATCAAAACTATATTAATGATTTCCAACATCATTGACGTAAATTTTTAGAAACAATATAAAATCACACCACAACTGTGTTGTGGTTTCAACAAATCGTTTAGACTCTTGGTATGTCCAACTTCACGGAAATCTTTAGTAAAAGGCGAAAGATTTGCTCGATATGAAATTAGACCAGAGCTGTAATTCCGAAACATACAGTTAATGCCAAACAAATGTTGGAAAGTTTTCCAATTTGCAGGATGCATTTCTCCGAATATTTCTTCAGTGCATTGAAGACCGATAACATATCCTTGAACGACGAATGCCCATCAAAACTATATTAATGATTTCCAACATCATTGACGTAAATTTTTAGAAACAATATAAAATCACACCACAACTGTGTTGTGGTTTCAACAAATCGTTTAGACTCTTGGTATGTCCAACTTCACGGAAATCTTTAGTAAAAGGCGAAAGATTTGCTCGATATGAAATTAGACCAGAGCTGTAATTCCGGAACATACAGTTAATGCCAAAGAAATGTTGGAAAGTTTTCCAATTTGCCGGATGCATTTCTCCGAATATTTCTTCAGTGCATTGAAGACCGATAACATATCGTTGAACGACGAATGCCCATCAAAACTATATTAATGATTTCCAACATCATTGACGTAAATTTTTAGAAACAATATATAATCACACCACAACTGTGTTGTGGTTTCAACAAATCGTTTAGACTCTTGGTATGTCCAACTTCATGGAAATCTTTAGTAAAAGGCGAAAGATTTGCTCGATATGAAATTAGACCAGAGCTGTAATTCCGGAACATACAGTTAATGCCAAACAAATGTTGGAAAGTTTTCCAATTTGCAGGATGCATTTCTCCGAATATTTCTTCAGTGCATTGAAGACCGATAACATATCGTTGAACGACGAATGCCCATCAAAACTATATTAATGATTTCCAACATCATTGACGTAAATTTTTAGAAACAATATATAATCACTCCACAACTGTGTTGTGGTTTCAACAAATCGTTTAGACTCTTGGTATGTCCAACTTCACGGAAATCTTTAGTAAAAGGCGAAAGATTTGCACGATATGAAATTATACCAGAGCTGTAATTCCGGAACATACAGTTAATGCCAAACAAATGTTGGAAAGTTTTCCAATTTGCAGGATGCATTTCTCCGAATATTTCTTCAGTGCATTGAAGACCGATAACTTATCTTTGAACGACGAATGTCCAGTAAAATTATATTGATTATTTCCAACATCATTGACGTAAATTTTTAGAAACAATATAAAATCACACCACAACTGTGTTGTGGTTTCAACAAATCGTTTAGACTCTTGGTATGTCCAACTTCACGGAAATCTTTAGTAAAAGGCGAAAGATTTGCTCGATATGAAATTAGAACAGAGCTGCAATTCCGAAACATACAGTTAATGCCAAACAAATGTTGGAAAGTTTTCCAATTTGCAGGATGCATTTCTCCGAATATTTCTTCAGTGCATTGAAGACCGATAACATATCCTTGAACGACGAATGCCCATCAAAACTATATTAATGATTTCCAACATCATTGACGTAAATTTTTAGAAACAATATAAAATCACACCACAACTGTGTTGTGGTTTCAACAAATCGTTTAGACTCTTGGTATGTCCAACTTCACGGAAATCTTTAGTAAAAGGCGAAAGATTTGCTCGATATGAAATTAGACCAGAGCTGTAATTCCGGAACATACAGTTAATGCCAAAGAAATGTTGGAAAGTTTTCCAATTTGCAGGATGCATTTCTCCGAATATTTCTTCAGTGCATTGAAGACCGATAACATATCGTTGAACGACGAATGCCCATCAAAACTATATTAATGATTTCCAACATCATTGACGTAAATTTTTAGAAACAATATATAATCACACCACAACTGTGTTGTGGTTTCAACAAATCGTTTAGACTCTTGGTATGTCCAACTTCACGGAAATCTTTAGTAAAAGGCGAAAGATTTGCTCGATACGAAATTAGACCAGAGCTGTGATTCCGGAACATACAGTTAATGCCAAACAAATGTTGGAAAGTTTTCCAATTTGCAGGATGCATTTCTCCGAATATTTCTTCAGTGCATTGAAGACCGATAACATATCGTTGAACAACGAATGCCCATCCACACTATATTAATGATTTCCAACATCATTGACGTAATTTTTTAGAAACAATATAAAATCACACCACAACTGTGTTGTGGTTTCAACAAATCGTTTAGACTCTTGGTATGTCCAACTTCACGGAAATCTTTAGTAAAAGGCGAAAGATTTGCTCGATATGAAATTAGACCAGAGCTGTAATTCCGGAACATACAGTTAATGCCAAACAAATGTTGGAAAGTTTTCCAATTTGCAGGATGCATTTCTCCGAATATTTCTTCAGTGCATTGAAGACCGATAACATATCGTTGAACGACGAATGCCCATCAACACTATATTAATGATTTCCAACATCATTGACGTAAATTTTTAGAAACAATATAAAATCACACAACAACTGTGTTGTGGTTTCAACAAATCGTTTAGACTCTTGCTATGTCCAACTTCACGGAAATCTTTAGTAAAAGGCGAAAGATTTGCTCGATATGAAATTAGACCAGAGCTGTAATTCCGGAACATACAGTTCATGCCAAAGAAATGTTGGAAAGTTTTCCAATTTGCAGGATGCATTTCTCCGAATATTTCTTCAGTGCATTGAAGACCGATAACATATCGTTGAACGACGAATGCCCAGTAAAATTATATTGATTATTTCCAACATCATTGACGTAAATTTTTAGAAAAAATATATAATCACACCACAACTGTGTTGTGGTTTCAACAAATCGTTTAGACTCTTGGTATGTCCAACTTCACCGAAATCTTTAGTAAAAGGCGAAAGATTTGCTCGATATGAAATTAGACCAGAGCTGTAATTCCGAAACATACAGTTAATGCCAAACAAATGTTGGAAAGTTTTCCAATTTGCAGGATGCATTTCTCCGAATATTTCTTCAGTGCATTGAAGACCGATAACATATCGTTGAACGACGAATGTCCAGTAAAATTGTATTGATTATTTCCAACATCATTGACGTAAATTTTTAAAAACAATATAAAATCACACCACAACTGTGTTGTGGTTTCAACAAATCGTTTAGACTCTTGGTATGTCCAACTTCACGGAAATCTTTAGTAAAAGGCGAAAGATTTGCTCGATATGAAATTAGACCAGAGCTGTAATTCCGGAACATACAGTTAATGCCAAACAAATGTTGGAAAGTTTTCCAATTTGCAGGATGCATTTCTCCGAATATTTCTTCAGTGCATTGAAGACCGATAATATATCGTTGAACGACGAATGCCCATCAACACTATATTAATGATTTCCAACATCATTGACGTAAATTTTTAGAAACAATATAAAATCACACCACAACTGTGTTGTGGTTTCAACAAATCGTTTAGACTCTTGGTATGTCCAACTTCACGGAAATCTTCAGTAAAAGGCGGAAGATTTGCTCGATATGAAATTAGACCAGAGCTGTAATTCCGGAACATACAGTTAATGCCAAACAAATGTTGGAAAGTTTTCCAAATTGCAGGATGCATTTCTCCGAATATTTCTTCAGTGCATTGAAGACCGATAACATATCGTTGAACGACGAATGCCCATCAACACTATATTAATGATTTCCAACATCATTGACGTAATTTTTTAGAAACAATATAAAATCACACCACAACTGTGTTGTGGTTTCAACAAATCGTTTAGACTCTTGGTATGTCCAACTTCACGGAAATCTTTAGTAAAAGGCGAAAGATTTGCTCGATATGAAATTAGACCAGAGCTGTAATTCCGGAACATACAGTTAATGCCAAACAAATGTTGGAAAGTTTTCCAATTTGCAGGATGCATTTCTCCGAATATTTCTTCAGTGCATTGAAGACCGATAAGATATCGTTGAACGAAGAATGCCCATCAAAATTATATTAATGATTTCCAACATCATTGACGTAAATTTTTAGAAACAATATAAAATCACACCACAACTGTGTTGTGGTTTCAACAAATCGTTTAGACTCTTGGTATGTCCAACTTCACGGAAATCTTTAGTAAAAGGCGAAAGATTTGCTCGATATGAAATTAGACCAGAGCTGTAATTCCGGAACATACAGTTAATGCCAAAGAAATTTTGGAAAGTTTTCCAATTTGCAGGATGCATTTCACCGAATATTTCTTCAGTGCATTGAAGACCGATAACATATCGTTGAACGACGAATGCCCACCAAAACTATATTAATGATTTCCAACATCATTGACGTAAATTTTTAGAAACAATATATAATCACACCACAACTGTGTTGTGGTTTCAACAAATCGTTTAGACTCTTGGTATGTCCAACTTCACGGTAATCTTTAGTAAAAGGCGAAAGATTTGCTCGATATGAAATTAGACCAGAGCTGTAATTCCGGAACATACAGTTAATGCCAAACAAATGTTGGAAAGTTTTCCAATTTGCAGGATGCATTTCTCCGAATATTTCTTCAGTGCATTGAAGACCGATAACATATCGATGAACGACGAATGTCCAGTAAAATTATATTGATTAATTCCAACATCATTGACGTAAATTTTTAGAAACAATATAAAATCACACCACAACTGTGTTGTGGTTTCAACAAATCGTTTAGACTCTTGGTATGTCCAACTTCACGGAAATCTTTAGTAAAAGGCGAAAGATTTGCTCGATATGAAATTAGACCAGAGCTGTAATTCCGGAACATACAGTTAATGCCAAACAAATGTTGGAAAGTTTTCCAATTTGCAGGATGCATTTCTCCGAATATTTCTTCAGTGCATTGAAGACCGATAACATATCCTTGAACGACGAATGCCCATCAAAACTATATTAATGATTTCCAACATCATTGACGTAAATTTTTAGAAACAATATAAAATCACACCACAACTGTGTTGTGGTTTCAACAAATCGTTTAGACTCTTGGTATGTCCAACTTCACGGAAATCTTTAGTAAAAGGCGGAAGATTTGCTCGATATGAAATTAGACCAGAGGTGTAATTCCGGAACATAAAGTTAATGCCAAACAAATGTTGGAAAGTTTTCCAATTTGCAGGATGCATTTCTCCGAATATTTCTTCAGTGCATTGAAGACCGATAACATATCGTTGAACGACGAATGCCCATCAAAACAATATTAATGATTTCCAACATCATTGACGTAAATTTTTAAAAACAATATAAAATCACACCACAACTGTGTTGTGGTTTCAACAAATCGTTTAGACTCTTGGTATGTCCAACTTCACGGAAATCTTTAGTAAAAGGCGAAAGATTTGCTCGATATGAAATTAGACCAGAGCTGTAATTCCGGAACATACAGTTAATGCCAAACAAATGTTGGGAAGTTTTCCAATTTGCAGGATGCATTTCTCCGAATATTTCTTCAGTGCATTGAAGACCGATAACATATCGTTGAACGACGAATGCCCATCAAAACTATATTAATTATTTCCAACATCATTGACGTAAATTTTTAAAAACAATATTAAATCACACCACAACTGTGTTGTGGTTTCAACAAATCGTTTAGACTCTTGGTATGTCCAACTTCACGGAAATCTTTAGTAAAAGGCGAAAGATTTGCTCGATATGAAATTAGACCAGAGCTGTAATTCCGGAACATACAGTTAATGCCAAACAAATGTTGGAAAGTTTTCCAATTTGCAGGATGCATTTCTCCGAATATTTCTTCAGTGCATTGAAGACCGATAACATATCGATGAACGACGAATGTCCAGTAAAATTATATTGATTAATTCCAACATCATTGACGTAAATTTTTAGAAACAATATAAAATCACACCACAACTGTGCTGTGGTTTCAACCAATCGTTTAGACTCTTGGTATGTCCAACTTCACGGAAATCTTTAGTAAAAGGCGAAAGATTTGCTCGATATGAAATTAGACCAGAACTGTAATTCCGGAACATACAGTTAATGCCAAACAAATGTTGGGAAGTTTTCCAATTTGCAGGATGCATTTCTCCGAATATTTCTTCAGTGCATTGAAGACCGATAACATATCGATGAACGACGAATGTCCAGTAAAATTATATTGATTATTTCCAACATCATTGACGTAAATTTTTAGAAACAATATAAAATCACACCACAACTGTGTTGTGGTTTCAACAAATCGTTTAGACTCTTGGTATGTCCAACTTCACGGAAATCTTTAGTAAAAGGCGAAAGATTTGCTCGATATGAAATTAGACCAGAGCTGTAATTCCGGAACATACAGTTAATGCCAAACAAATGTTGGAAAGTTTTCCAATTTGCAGGATGCATTTCTCCGAATATTTCTTCAGTGCATTGAAGACCGATAACATATCGTTGAACGACGAATGCCCATCAACATTATATTAATGATTTCCAACATCATTGACGTAAATTTTTAGAAACAATATAAAATCACACCACAACTGTGTTGTGGTTTCAACAAATCGTTTAGACTCTTGGTATGTCCAACTTCACGGAAATCTTTAGTAAAAGGCGAAAGATTTGCTCGATATGAAATTAGACCAGAGCTGTAATTCCGGAACATACAGTTAATGCCAAACAAATGTTGGAAAGTTTTCCAATTTGCAGGATGCATTTCTCCGAATATTTCTTCAGTGCATTGAAGACCGATAACATATCGTTGAACGACGAATGCCTAGTAAAATTATATTGATTATTTCCAACATCATTGACGTAAATTTTTGGAAACAATATATAATCACACCACAACTGTGTTGTGGTTTCAACAAATCGTTTAGACTCTTGGTATGTCCAACTTCACGGAAATCTTTAGTAAAAGGCGAAAGATTTGCTCGATATGAAATTAGACCAGAGCTGTAATTCCGGAACATACAGTTAATGCCAAACAAATGTTGGAAAGTTTTCCAATTTGCCGGATGCATTTCTCCGAATATTTCTTCAGTGCATTGAAGACCGATAACATATCGTTGAACGACGAATGCCCATCAAAACTATATTAATGATTTCCAACATCATTGACGTAAATTTTTAGAAACAATATAAAATCACACCACAACTGTGTTGTGATTTCAACAAATCGTTTAGACTCTTGGTATGTCCAACTTCACGGAAATCTTTAGTAAAAGGCGAAAGATTTGCTCGATATGAAATTAGACCAGAGCTGTAATTCCGGAACATTCAGTTAATGCCAAACATATGTTGGAAAGTTTTCCAATTTGCAGGATGCATTTCTCCGAATATTTCTTCAGTGCATTGAAGACCGATAACATATCGTTGAACGACGAATGCCCATCAAAACTATATTAATGATTTCCAACATCATTGACGTAAATTTTTAGAAACAATATAAAATCACACCACAACTGTGTTGTGGTTTCAACAAATCGTTTAGACTCTTGGTATGTCCAACTTCACGGAAATCTTTAGTAAAAGGCGAAAGATTTGCTCGATATGAAATTAGACCAGAGCTGTAATTCCGGAACATTCAGTTAATGCCAAACAAACGTTGGAAAGTTTTCCAATTTGCAGGATGCATTTCTCCGAATATTTCTTCAGTGCACTGAAGACCGATAACATATCGTTGAACGACGAATGCCCATCAAAACTATATTAATGATTTCCAACATCATTGACGTAAATTTTTAGAAACAATATAAAATCACACCACAACTGTGTTGTGGTTTCAACAAATCGTTTAGACTCTTGGTATGTCCAACTTCACGGAAATCTTTAGTAAAAGGCGAAAGATTTGCTCGATATGAAATTAGACCAGAACTGTAATTCCGGAACATACAGTTAATGCCAAACAAATGTTGGAAAGTTTTCCAATTTGCAGGATGCATTTCTCCGAATATTTCTTCAGTGCATTGAAGACCGATAACATATCGATGAACGACGAATGTCCAGTAAAATTATATTGATTATTTCCAACATCATTGACGTAAATTTTTAGAAACAATATAAAATCACACCACAACTGTGTTGTGGTTTCAACAAATACACGGAAATCTTTAGTAAAAGGCGAAAGATTTGCTCGATATGAAATTAGACCAGAGCTGTAATTCCGGAACATACAGTTAATGCCAAACAAATGTTGGAAAGTTTTCAAATTTGCAGGATGCATTTCTCCGAATATTTCTTCAGTGCATTGAAGACCGATAACATATCGTTGAACGACGAATGCCCATCAACATTATATTAATGATTTCCAACATCATTGACGTAAATTTTTAGAAACAATATAAAATCACACCACAACTGTGTTGTGGTTTCAACAAATCGTTTAGACTCTTGGTATGTCCAACTTCACGGAAATCTTTAGTAAAAGGCGAAAGATTTGCTCGATATGAAATTAGACCAGAGCTGTAATTCCGGAACATACAGTTAATGCCAAACAAATGTTGGAAAGTTTTCCAATTTGCAGGATGCATTTCTCCGAATATTTCTTCAGTGCATTGAAGACCGATAACATATCGTTGAACGACGAATGCCTAGTAAAATTATATTGATTATTTCCAACATCATTGACGTAAATTTTTGGAAACAATATATAATCACACCACAACTGTGTTGTGGTTTCAACAAATCGTTTAGACTCTTGGTATGTCCAACTTCACGGAAATCTTTAGTAAAAGGCGAAAGATTTGCTCGATATGAAATTAGACCAGAGCTGTAATTCCGGAACATACAGTTAATGCCAAACAAATGTTGGAAAGTTTTCCAATTTGCAGGATGCATTTCTCCGAATATTTCTTCAGTGCATTGAAGACCGATAACATATCGTTGAACGACGAATGCCCATCAAAACTATATTAATGATTTCCAACATCATTGACGTAAATTTTTAGAAACAATATAAAATCACACCACAAATGTGTTGTGGTTTCAACAAATCGTTTAGACTCTTGGTATGTCCAACTTCACGGAAATCTTTAGTAAAAGGCGAAAGATTTGCTCGATATGAAATTAGACCAGAGCTGTAATTCCGGAACATTCAGTTAATGCCAAACATATGTTGGAAAGTTTTCCAATTTGCAGGATGCATTTCTCCGAATATTTCTTCAGTGCATTGAAGACCGATAACATATCGTTGAACGACGAATGCCCATCAAAACTATATTAATGATTTCCAACATCATTGACGTAAATTTTTAGAAACAATATAAAATCACACCACAACTGTGTTGTGGTTTCAACAAATCGTTTAGACTCTTGGTATGTCCAACTTCACGGAAATCTTTAGTAAAAGGCGAAAGATTTGCTCGATATGAAATTAGACCAGAGCTGTAATTCCGGAACATTCAGTTAATGCCAAACAAACGTTGGAAAGTTTTCCAATTTGCAGGATGCATTTCTCCGAATATTTCTTCAGTGCACTGAAGACCGATAACATATCGTTGAACGACGAATGCCCATCAAAACTATATTAATGATTTCCAACATCATTGACGTAAATTTTTAGAAACAATATA
This sequence comes from Ascidia mentula, assembly GCF_947561715.1. Taxonomy (NCBI): domain Eukaryota; kingdom Metazoa; phylum Chordata; class Ascidiacea; order Phlebobranchia; family Ascidiidae; genus Ascidia; species Ascidia mentula. The sequence goes on from NC_138568.1 coordinate 9,963,815, forward strand.
AAATCACACCACAACTGTGTTGTGGTTTCAACAAATCGTTTAGACTCTTGGTATGTCCAACTTCACGGAAATCTTTAGTAAAAGGCGAAAGATTTGCTCGATATGAAATTAGACCAGAGCTGTAATTCCGGAACATTCAGTTAATGCCAAACAAATGTTGGAAACTTTTCCAATTTGCAGGATGCATTTCTCCGAATATTTCTTCAGTGCATTGAAGACCGATAACATATCGTTGAACGACGAATGCCCATCAAAACTATATTAATTATTTCCAACATCATTGACGTAAATTTTTAGAAACAATATAAAATCACACCACAACTGTGTTGTGGTTTCAACAAATCGTTTAGACTCTTGGTATGTCCAACTTCACGGAAATCTTTAGTAAAAGGCGAAAGATTTGCTCGATATGAAATTAGACCAGAGCTGTAATTCCGGAACATACACTTAATGCCAAACAAATGTTGGGAAGTTTTCCAATTTGCAGGATGCATTTCTCGGAATATTTCTTCAGTGCATTGAAGACCGATAACATATCGTTGAACGACGAATGCCCATCAAAACTATATTAATGATTTCCAACATCATTGACGTAAATTTTTAGAAACAATATAAAATCACACCACAACTGTGTTGTGGTTTCAACAAATCGTTTAGACTCTTGGTATGTCCAACTTCACGGAAATCTTTAGTAAAAGGCGAAAGATTTGCTCGATATGAAATTAGACCAGAGCTGTAATTTCGGAACATACACTTAATGCCAAAAAATGTTGGGAAGTTTTCCAATTTGCAGGATGCATTTCTCCGAATATTTCTTCAGTGCATTGAAGACCGATAACATATCGTTGAACGACGAATGCCCAGCAAAATTATATTGATTATTTCCAACATCATTGACGTAAATTTTTAGAAACAATATATAATCACACCACAACTGTGTTGTGGTTTCAACAAATCGTTTAGACTCTTGGTATGTCCAACTTCACGGAAATCTTTAGTAAAAGGCGAAAGATTTGCTCGATATGAAATTAGACCAGAGCTGTAATTCCGGAACATACACTTATTGCCAAACAAATGTTGGGAAGTTTTCCAATTTGCAGGATGCATTTCTCCGAATATTTCTTCAGTGCATTGAAGACCGATAACATATCGTTGAACGACGAATGCCCATCAAAACTATATTAATGATTTCCAACATCATTGACGTAAATTTTTAGAAACAATATAAAATCACACCACAACTGTGTTGTGGTTTCAACAAATCGTTTAGACTCTTGGTATGTCCAACTTCACGGAAATCTTTAGTAAAAGGCGAAAGATTTGCTCGATATGAAATTAGACCAGAGCTGTAATTCCGGAACATACACTTAATGCCAAAAAATGTTGGGAAGTTTTCCAATTTGCAGGATGCATTTCTCCGAATATTTCTTCAGTGCATTGAAGACCGATAACATATCGTTGAACGCCGAATGCCCAGTAAAATTATATTGATTATTTCCAACATCATTGACGTAAATTTTTAGAAACAATATATAATCACACCACAACTGTGTTGTGGTTTCAACAAATCGTTTAGAATCTTGGTATGTCCAACTTCACGGAAATCTTTAGTAAAAGGCGAAAGATTTGCTCGATATGAAATTAGACCAGAGCTGTAATTCCGGAATATACAGTTAATGCCAAACAAATGTTGGAAAGTTTTCCAATTTGCAGGATGCATTTATCCGAATATTTCTTCAGTGCATTGAAGACCGATAACATATCGTTGAACGACGAATGCCCATCAAAACTATATTAATGATTTCCAACATCATTGACGTAAATTTTTAGAAACAATATAAAATCACACCACAACTGTGTTGTCGTTTCAACAAATCGTTTAGACTCTTGGTATGTCCAACTTCACGGAAATCTTTAGTAAAAGGCGAAAGATTTGCTCGATATGAAATTAGACCAGAGCTGTAATTCCGGAACATTCAGTTAATGCCAAACAAACGTTGGAAAGTTTTCCAATTTGCAGGATGCATTTCTCCGAATATTTCTTCAGTGCATTGAAGACCGATAACATATCGTTGAACGACGAATGCCCATCAAAACTATATTAATGATTTCCAACATCATTGACGTAAATTTTTAGAAACAATATAAAATCACACCACAACTGTGTTGTGGTTTCAACAAATCGTTTAGACTCTTGGTATGTCCAACTTCACGGAAATCTTTAGTAAAAGGCGAAAGATTTGCTCGATATGAAATTAGACCAGAGCTGTAATTCCGGAACATTCAGTTAATGCCAAACAAACGTTGGAAAGTTTTCCAATTTGCAGGATGCATTTCTCCGAATATTTCTTCAGTGCATTGAAGACCGATAACATATCGTTGAACGACGAATGCCTATCAAAACTATATTAATGATTTCCAACATCATTGACGTAAACTTTTAGAAACAATATAAAATCACACCACAACTGTGTTGTGGTTTCAACAAATCGTTTAGACTCTTGGTATGTCCAACTTCACGGAAATCTTTAGTAAAAGGCGAAAGATTTGCTCGATATGAAATTAGACCAGAGCTGTAATTCCGGAACATTCAGTTAATGCCAAACAAATGTTGGAAACTTTTCCAATTTGCAGGATGCATTTCTCCGAATATTTCTTCAGTGCATTGAAGACCGATAACATATCGTTGAACGACGAATGCCCATCAAAACTATATTAATGATTTCCAACATCATTGACGTAAATTTTTAGAAACAATATAAAATCACACCACAACTGTGTTGTGGTTTCAACAAATCGTTTAGACTCTTGGTATGTCCAACTTCACGGAAATCTTTAGTAAAAGGCGAAAGATTTGCTCGATATGAAATTAGACCAGAGCTGTAATTCCGGAACATACAGTTAATGCCAAACAAATGTTGGAAAGTTTTCCAATTTTCCGGATGCATTTCTCCGAATATTTCTTCAGTGCATTGAAGACCGATAACATATCGTTGAACGACGAAATCCCATCAACACTATATTAATGATTTCCAGCATCATTGACGTAAATTTTTAGAAACAATATAAAATCACACCACAACTGTGTTGTGGTTTCAACAAATCGTTTAGACTCTTGGTATGTCCAACTTCACGGAAATCTTTAGTAAAAGGCGAAAGATTTGCTCGATATGAAATTAGACCAGAGCTGTAATTCCGGAACATACAGTTAATGCCAAACAAATGTTGGAAAGTTTTCCAATTTGCAGGATGCATTTATCCGAATATTTCTTCAGTGCATTGAAGACCGATAACATATCGTTGAACGACGAATGCCCATCAAAACTATATTAATGATTTCCAACATCATTGACGTAAATTTTTAGAAACAATATAAAATCACACCACAACTGTGTTGTGGTTTCAACAAATCGTTTAGACTCTTGGTATGTCCAACTTCACGGAAATCTTTAGTAAAAGGCGAAAGATTTGCTCGATATGAAATTAGACCAGAGCTGTAATTCCGGAACATTCAGTTAATGCCAAACAAATGTTGGAAACTTTTCCAATTTGCAGGATGCATTTCTCCGAATATTTCTTCAGTGCATTGAAGACCGATAACATATCGTTGAACGACGAATGCCCATCAAAACTATATTAATTATTTCCAACATCATTGACGTAAATTTTTAGAAACAATATAAAATCACACCACAACTGTGTTGTGGTTTCAACAAATCGTTTAGACTCTTGGTATGTCCAACTTCACGGAAATCTTTAGTAAAAGGCGAAAGATTTGCTCGATATGAAATTAGACCAGAGCTGTAATTCCGGAACATACACTTAATGCCAAACAAATGTTGGGAAGTTTTCCAATTTGCAGGATGCATTTCTCGGAATATTTCTTCAGTGCATTGAAGACCGATAACATATCGTTGAACGACGAATGCCCATCAAAACTATATTAATGATTTCCAACATCATTGACGTAAATTTTTAGAAACAATATAAAATCACACCACAACTGTGTTGTGGTTTCAACAAATCGTTTAGACTCTTGGTATGTCCAACTTCACGGAAATCTTTAGTAAAAGGCGAAAGATTTGCTCGATATGAAATTAGACCAGAGCTGTAATTTCGGAACATACACTTAATGCCAAAAAATGTTGGGAAGTTTTCCAATTTGCAGGATGCATTTCTCCGAATATTTCTTCAGTGCATTGAAGACCGATAACATATCGTTGAACGACGAATGCCCAGTAAAATTATATTGATTATTTCCAACATCATTGACGTAAATTTTTAGAAACAATATATAATCACACCACAACTGTGTTGTGGTTTCAACAAATCGTTTAGACTCTTGGTATGTCCAACTTCACGGAAATCTTTAGTAAAAGGCGAAAGATTTGCTCGATATGAAATTAGACCAGAGCTGTAATTCCGGAACATACACTTATTGCCAAACAAATGTTGGGAAGTTTTCCAATTTGCAGGATGCATTTCTCCGAATATTTCTTCAGTGCATTGAAGACCGATAACATATCGTTGAACGACGAATGCCCATCAAAACTATATTAATGATTTCCAACATCATTGACGTAAATTTTTAGAAACAATATAAAATCACACCACAACTGTGTTGTGGTTTCAACAAATCGTTTAGACTCTTGGTATGTCCAACTTCACGGAAATCTTTAGTAAAAGGCGAAAGATTTGCTCGATATGAAATTAGACCAGAGCTGTAATTCCGGAACATTCAGTTAATGCCAAACAAACGTTGGAAAGTTTTCCAATTTGCAGGATGCATTTCTCCGAATATTTCTTCAGTGCATTGAAGACCGATAACATATCGTTGAACGACGAATGCCCATCAAAACTATATTAATGATTTCCAACATCATTGACGTAAATTTTTAGAAACAATATAAAATCACACCACAACTGTGTTGTGGTTTCAACAAATCGTTTAGACTCTTGGTATGTCCAACTTCACGGAAATCTTTAGTAAAAGGCGAAAGATTTGCTCGATATGAAATTAGACCAGAGCTGTAATTCCGGAACATTCAGTTAATGCCAAACAAACGTTGGAAAGTTTTCCAATTTGCAGGATGCATTTCTCCGAATATTTCTTCAGTGCATTGAAGACCGATAACATATCGTTGAACGACGAATGCCTATCAAAACTATATTAATGATTTCCAACATCATTGACGTAAACTTTTAGAAACAATATAAAATCACACCACAACTGTGTTGTGGTTTCAACAAATCGTTTAGACTCTTGGTATGTCCAACTTCACGGAAATCTTTAGTAAAAGGCGAAAGATTTGCTCGATATGAAATTAGACCAGAGCTGTAATTCCGGAACATACAGTTAATGCCAAACAAATGTTGGAAAGTTTTCCAATTTGCAGGATGCATTTATCCGAATATTTCTTCAGTGCATTGAAGACCGATAACATATCGTTGAACGACGAATGCCCATCAAAACTATATTAATGATTTCCAACATCATTGACGTAAATTTTTAGAAACAATATAAAATCACACCACAACTGTGTTGTGGTTTCAACAAATCGTTTAGACTCTTGGTATGTCCAACTTCACGGAAATCTTTAGTAAAAGGCGAAAGATTTGCTCGATATGAAATTAGACCAGAGCTGTAATTCCGGAACATTCAGTTAATGCCAAACAAATGTTGGAAACTTTTCCAATTTGCAGGATGCATTTCTCCGAATATTTCTTCAGTGCATTGAAGACCGATAACATATCGTTGAACGACGAATGCCCATCAAAACTATATTAATTATTTCCAACATCATTGACGTAAATTTTTAGAAACAATATAAAATCACACCACAACTGTGTTGTGGTTTCAACAAATCGTTTAGACTCTTGGTATGTCCAACTTCACGGAAATCTTTAGTAAAAGGCGAAAGATTTGCTCGATATGAAATTAGACCAGAGCTGTAATTCCGGAACATACACTTAATGCCAAACAAATGTTGGGAAGTTTTCCAATTTGCAGGATGCATTTCTCGGAATATTTCTTCAGTGCATTGAAGACCGATAACATATCGTTGAACGACGAATGCCCATCAAAACTATATTAATGATTTCCAACATCATTGACGTAAATTTTTAGAAACAATATAAAATCACACCACAACTGTGTTGTGGTTTCAACAAATCGTTTAGACTCTTAGTATGTCCAACTTCACGGAAATCTTTAGTAAAAGGCGAAAGATTTGCTCGATATGAAATTAGACCAGAGCTGTAATTTCGGAACATACACTTAATGCCAAAAAATGTTGGGAAGTTTTCCAATTTGCAGGATGCATTTCTCCGAATATTTCTTCAGTGCATTGAAGACCGATAACATATCGTTGAACGACGAATGCCCAGTAAAATTATATTGATTATTTCCAACATCATTGACGTAAATTTTTAGAAACAATATATAATCACACCACAACTGTGTTGTGGTTTCAACAAATCGTTTAGACTCTTGGTATGTCCAACTTCACGGAAATCTTTAGTAAAAGGCGAAAGATTTGCTCGATATGAAATTAGACCAGAGCTGTAATTCCGGAACATACACTTATTGCCAAACAAATGTTGGGAAGTTTTCCAATTTGCAGGATGCATTTCTCCGAATATTTCTTCAGTGCATTGAAGACCGATAACATATCGTTGAACGACGAATGCCCATCAAAACTATATTAATGATTTCCAACATCATTGACGTAAATTTTTAGAAACAATATAAAATCACACCACAACTGTGTTGTGGTTTCAACAAATCGTTTAGACTCTTGGTATGTCCAACTTCACGGAAATCTTTAGTAAAAGGCGAAAGATTTGCTCGATATGAAATTAGACCAGAGCTGTAATTCCGGAACATACACTTAATGCCAAAAAATGTTGGGAAGTTTTCCAATTTGCAGGATGCATTTCTCCGAATATTTCTTCAGTGCATTGAAGACCGATAACATATCGTTGAACGCCGAATGCCCAGTAAAATTATATTGATTATTTCCAACATCATTGACGTAAATTTTTAGAAACAATATATAATCACACCACAACTGTGTTGTGGTTTCAACAAATCGTTTAGAATCTTGGTATGTCCAACTTCACGGAAATCTTTAGTAAAAGGCGAAAGATTTGCTCGATATGAAATTAGACCAGAGCTGTAATTCCGGAATATACAGTTAATGCCAAACAAATGTTGGAAAGTTTTCCAATTTGCAGGATGCATTTATCCGAATATTTCTTCAGTGCATTGAAGACCGATAACATATCGTTGAACGACGAATGCCCATCAAAACTATATTAATGATTTCCAACATCATTGACGTAAATTTTTAGAAACAATACAAAATCACACCACAACTGTGTTGTCGTTTCAACAAATCGTTTAGACTCTTGGTATGTCCAACTTCACGGAAATCTTTAGTAAAAGGCGAAAGATTTGCTCGATATGAAATTAGACCAGAGCTGTAATTCCGGAACATTCAGTTAATGCCAAACAAACGTTGGAAAGTTTTCCAATTTGCAGGATGCATTTCTCCGAATATTTCTTCAGTGCATTGAAGACCGATAACATATCGTTGAACGACGAATGCCCATCAAAACTATATTAATGATTTCCAACATCATTGACGTAAATTTTTAGAAACAATATAAAATCACACCACAACTGTGTTGTGGTTTCAACAAATCGTTTAGACTCTTGGTATGTCCAACTTCACGGAAATCTTTAGTAAAAGGCGAAAGATTTGCTCGATATGAAATTAGACCAGAGCTGTAATTCCGGAACATTCAGTTAATGCCAAACAAACGTTGGAAAGTTTTCCAATTTGCAGGATGCATTTCTCCGAATATTTCTTCAGTGCATTGAAGACCGATAACATATCGTTGAACGACGAATGCCTATCAAAACTATATTAATGATTTCCAACATCATTGACGTAAACTTTTAGAAACAATATAAAATCACACCACAACTGTGTTGTGGTTTCAACAAATCGTTTAGACTCTTGGTATGTCCAACTTCACGGAAATCTTTAGTAAAAGGCGAAAGATTTGCTCGATATGAAATTAGACCAGAGCTGTAATTCCGGAACATTCAGTTAATGCCAAACAAATGTTGGAAACTTTTCCAATTTGCAGGATGCATTTCTCCGAATATTTCTTCAGTGCATTGAAGACCGATAACATATCGTTGAACGACGAATGCCCATCAAAACTATATTAATGATTTCCAACATCATTGACGTAAATTTTTAGAAACAATATAAAATCACACCACAACTGTGTTGTGGTTTCAACAAATCGTTTAGACTCTTGGTATGTCCAACTTCACGGAAATCATTAGTAAAAGGCGAAAGATTTGCTCGATATGAAATTAGACCAGAGCTGTAATTCCGGAACATACACTTAATGCCAAACAAATGTTGGGATGTTTTCCAATTTGCAGGATGCATTTCTCCGAATATTTCTTCAGTGCATTGAAGACCGATAACGTACTGTTGAACGACGAATACCCACCAAAACTATATTAATAAATTCCAACATCATTGACGTAAATTTTTAGAAACAATATAAAATCACACCACAACTGTGTTGTGGTTTCAACAAATCGTTTAGACTCTTGGTATGTCCAACTTCACGGAAATCTTTAGTAAAAGGCGAAAGATTTGCTCGATATGAAATTAGACCAGAGCTGTAATTCCGGAACATACAGTTAATGCCAAACAAACGTTGGAAAGTTTTCCAATTTGCAGGATGCATTTCTCCGAATATTTCTTCAGTGCATTGAAGACCGATAACATATCGTTGAACGACGAATGCCCATCAAAACTATATTAATGATTTCCAACATCATTGACGTAAATTTTTAGAAACAATATAAAATCACACCACAACTGTGTTGTGGTTTCAACAAATCGTTTAGGCTCTTGGTATGTGCAACTTCACGGAAATCTTTAGTAAAAGGCGAAAGATTTGCTCGATATGAAATTAGACCAGAGCTGTAATTACGGAACATTCAGTTAATGCCAAACAAATGTTGGAAACTTTTCCAATTTGCAGGATGCATTTCTCCGAATATTTCTTCAGTGCATTGAAGACCGATAACATATCGTTGAACGACGAATGCCCATCAAAACTATATTAATGATTTCCAACATCATTGACGTAAATTTTTAGAAACAATATAAAATCACACCACAACTGTGTTGTGGTTTCAACAAATCGTTTAGACTCTTGGTATGTCCAACTTCACGGAAATCTTTAGTAAAAGGCGAAAGATTTGCTCGATATGAAATTAGACCAGAGCTGTAATTCCGGAACATACACTTAATGCCAAACAAATGTTGGGAAGTTTTCCAATTTGCAGGATGCATTTCTCCGAATATTTCTTCAGTGCATTGAAGACCGATAACATATCGTTGAACGACGAATGCCCATCAAAACTATATTAATGATTTCCAACATCATTGACGTAAATTTTTAGAAACAATGTAAAATCACACCACAACTGTGTTGTGGTTTCAACAAATCGTTTAGACTCTTGGTATGTCCAACTTCACGGAAATCTTTAGTAAAAGGCGAAAGATTTGCTCCATATGAAATTAGACCAGAGCTGTAATTCCGGAACATTCAGTTAATGCCAAACAAATGTTGGAAAGTTTTCCAATTTGCAGGATCCATTTCTCCGAATATTTCTTCAGTGCATTGAAGACCGATAACATATCGTTGAACGACGAATGCCCATCAAAACTATATTAATGATTTCCAACATCATTGACGTAAATTTTTAGAAACAATATAAAATCACACCACAACTGTGTTGTGGTTTCAACAAATCGTTTAGACTCTTGGTATGTCCAACTTCACGGAAATCTTTAGTAAAAGGCGAAAGATTTGCTCGATATGAAATTAGACCAGAGCTGTAATTCCGGAACATACACTTAATGCCAAACAAATGTTGGGAAGTTTTCCAATTTGCAGGATGCATTTCTCCGAATATTTCTTCAGTGCATTGAAGACCGATAACATATCGTTGAACGACGAATGCCCATCAAAACTATATTAATGATTTCCAACATCATTGACGTAAATTTTTAGAAACAATATAAAATCACACCACAACTGTGTTGTGGTTTCAACAAATCGTTTAGACTCTTGGTATGTCCAACTTCACGGAAATCTTTAGTAAAAGGCGAAAGATTTGCTCGATATGAAATTAGACCAGAGCTGTAATTCCGGAACATTCAGTTAATGCCAAACAAATGTTGGAAAGTTTTCCAATTTGCAGGATGCATTTCTCCGAATATTTCTTCAGTGCATTGAAGACCGATAACATATCGTTGAACGACGAATGCCCATCAAAACTATATTAATGATTTCCAACATCATTGACGTAAAGTTTTAGAAACAATGTAAAATCACACCACAACTGTGTTGTGGTTTCAACAAATCGTTTAGACTCTTGGTATGTCCAACTTCACGGAAATCTTTAGTAAAAGGCGAAAGATTTGCTCGATATGAAATTAGACCAGAGCTGTAATTCCGGAACATACACTTAATGCCAAACAAATGTTGGGAAGTTTTCCAATTTGCAGGATGCATTTCTCCGAATATTTCTTCAGTGCATTGAAGACCGATAACATATCGTTGAACGACGAATGCCCATCAAAACTATATTAATGATTTCCAACATCATTGACGTAAATTTTTAGAAACAATGTAAAATCACACCACAACTGTGTTGTGGTTTCAACAAATCGTTTAGACTCTTGGTATGTCCAACTTCACGGAAATCTTTAGTAAAAGGCGAAAGATTTGCTCGATATGAAATTAGACCAGAGCTGTAATTCCGGAACATACAGTTAATGCCAAACAAACGTTGGAAAGTTTTCCAATTTGCAGGATGCATTTCTCCGAATATTTCTTCAGTGCATTGAAGACCGATAACATATCGTTGAACGACGAATGCCCATCAAAACTATATTAATGATTTCCAACATCATTGACATAAATTTTTAGAAACAATATAAAATCACACCACAACTGTGTTGTGGTTTCAACAAATCGTTTAGGCTCTTGGTATGTGCAACTTCACGGAAATCTTTAGTAAAAGGCGAAAGATTTGCTCGATATGAAATTAGACCAGAGCTGTAATTACGGAACATTCAGTTAATGCCAAACAAATGTTGGAAACTTTTCGAATTTGCAGGATGCATTTCTCCGAATATTTCTTCAGTGCATTGAAGACCGATAACATATCGTTGAACGACGAATGCCCATCAAAACTATATTAATGATTTCCAACATCATTGACGTAAATTTTTAGAAACAATATAAAATCACACCACAACTGTGTTGTGGTTTCAACAAATCGTTTAGACTCTTGGTATGTCCAACTTCACGGAAATCTTTAGTAAAAGGCGAAAGATTTGCTCGATATGAAATTAGACCAGAGCTGTAATTCCGGAACATACACTTAATGCCAAACAAATGTTGGGAAGTTTTCCAATTTGCAGGATGCATTTCTCCGAATATTTCTTCAGTGCATTGAAGACCGATAACATATCGTTGAACGACGAATGCCCATCAAAACTATATTAATGATTTCCAACATCATTGACGTAAATTTTTAGAAACAATGTAAAATCACACCACAACTGTGTTGTGGTTTCAACAAATCGTTTAGACTCTTGTTATGTCCAACTTCACGGAAATCTTTAGTAAAAGGCGAAAGATTTGCTCGATATGAAATTAGACCAGAGCTGTAATTCTGGAACATACAGTTAATGCCAAACAAATGTTGGAAAGTTTTCCAATTTGCAGGATGCATTTCTCCGAATATTTCTTCAGTGCATTGAAGACCGATAACGTACCGTTGAACGACGAATACCCACCAAAACTATATTAATAAATTCCAACATCATTGACGTAAATTTTTAGAAACAATATAAAATCACACCACAACTGTGTTGTGGTTTCAACAAATCGTTTAGACTCTTGGTATGTCCAACTTCACGGAAATCTTTAGTAAAAGGCGAAAGATTTGCTCGATATGAAATTAGACCAGAGCTGTAATTCCGGAACATACAGTTAATGCCAAACAAACGTTGGAAAGTTTTCCAATTTGCAGGATGCATTTCTCCGAATATTTCTTCAGTGCATTGAAGACCGATAACATATCGTTGAACGACGAATGTCCATCAAAACTATATTAATGATTTCCAACATCATTGACGTAAATTTTTAGAAACAATATAAAATCACACCACAACTGTGTTGTGGTTTCAACAAATCGTTTAGGCTCTTGGTACGTCCAACATCACGGAAATCTTTAGTAAAAGGCGAAAGATTTGCTCGATATGAAATTAGACCAGAGCTGTAATTACGGAACATTCAGTTAATGCCAAACAAATGTTGGAAACTTTTCGAATTTGCAGGATGCATTTCTCCGAATATTTCTTCAGTGCATTGAAGACCGATAACATATCGTTGAACGACGAATGCCCATCAAAACTATATTAATGATTTCCAACATCATTGACGTAAATTTTTAGAAACAATATAAAATCACACCACAACTGTGTTGTGGTTTCAACAAATCGTTTAGACTCTTGGTATGTCCAACTTCACGGAAATCTTTAGTAAAAGGCGAAAGATTTGCTCGATATGAAATTAGACCAGAGCTGTAATTCCGGAACATATACTTAATGCCAAACAAATGTTGGGAAGTTTTCCAATTTGCAGGATGCATTTCTCCGAATATTTCTTCAGTGCATTGAAGACCGATAACATATCGTTGAACGACGAATGCCCATCAAAACTATATTAATGATTTCCAACATCATTGACGTAAATTTTTAGAAACAATGTAAAATCACACCACAACTGTGTTGTGGTTTCAACAAATCGTTTAGACTCTTGGTATGTCCAACTTCACGGAAATCTTTAGTAAAAGGCGAAAGATTTGCTCGATATGAAATTAGACCAGAGCTGTAATTCCGGAACAAACAGTTAATGCCAAACAAATGTTGGAAAGTTTTCCAATTTGCAGGATGCATTTCTCCGAATATTTCTTCAGTGCATTGAAGACCGATAACATATCGTTGAACGACGAATGCCCATCAAAACTATATTAATGATTTCCAACATCATTGACGTAAATTTTTAGAAACAATATAAAATCACACCACAACTGTGTTGTGGTTTCAACAAATCGTTTAGACTCTTGGTATGTCCAACTTCACGGAAATCATTAGTAAAAGGCGAAAGATTTGCTCGATATGAAATTAGACCAGAGCTGTAATTCCGGAACATACACTTAATGCCAAACAAATGTTGGGATGTTTTCCAATTTGCAGGATGCATTTCTCCGAATATTTCTTCAGTGCATTGAAGACCGATAACATATCGTTGAACGACGAATGCCCATCAAAACTATATTAATGATTTCCAACATCATTGACGTAAATTTTTAGAAACAATGTAAAATCACACCACAACTGTGCTGTGGTTTCAACAAATCGTTTAGACTCTTGGTATGTCCAACTTCACGGAAATCTTTAGTAAAAGGCGAAAGATTTGCTCGATATGAAATTAGACCAGAGCTGTAATTCCGGAACATACAGTTAATGCCAAACAAATGTTGGAAACTTTTCCAATTTGCAGGATGCATTTCTCCGAATATTTCTTCAGTGCATTGAAGACCGATAACATATCGTTGAACGACGAATGCCCATCAAAATTATATTAATGATTTCCAACATCATTGACGTAAATTTTTAGAAACAATATAAAATCACACCACAACTGTGTTGTGATTTCAACAAATCGTTCAGACTCTTGGTGTGTCCAACTTCACGGAAATCTTTAGTAAAAGGCGAAAGATTTGCTCGATATGAAATTAGACCAGAGCTGTAATTCCGGAACATACAGTTAATGCCAAACAAATGTTGGAAACTTTTCCAATTTGCAGGATGCATTTCTCCGAATATTTCTTCAGTGCATTGAAGACCGATAACATATCGTTGAACGACGAATGCCCAGTAAAATTGTATTGATTATTTCCAACATCATTGACGTAAATTTTTAGAAACAATATAAAATCACACCACAACTGTGTTGTGGTTTCAACAAATCGTTTAGACTCTTGGTATGTCCAACTTCACGGAAATCTTTAGTAAAAGGCGGAAGATTTGCTCGATATGAAATTAGACCAGAGCTGTAATTCCGGAACATACAGTTAATGCCAAACAAATGTTGGAAAGTTTTCCAATTTGCAGGATGCATTTCTCCGAATATTTCTTCAGTGCATTGAAGACCGATAACATATCGTTGAACGACGAATGCCCAGTAAAATTGTATTGATTATTTCCAACATCATTGACGTAAATTTTTAGAAACAATATAAAATCACACCACAACTGTGTTGTGGTTTCAACAAATCGTTTAGACTCTTGGTATGTCCAACTTCACGGAAATCTTTAGTAAAAGGCGAAAAATTTGCTCGATATGAAATTAGACCAGAGCTGTAATTCCGGAACATACAGTTAATGCCAAACAAATGTTGAAAAGTTTTCCAATTTGCAGGATGCATTTCCCCCCATATATTTCTTCAGTGCATTGAAGACCGATAACATATCGTTGAACGACGAATGCCCATCAAAACTATATTAACGATTTCCAACATCATTGACGTAAATTTTTAGAAACAATATAAAATCACACCACAACTGTGTTGTGGTTTCAACAAATCGTTTAGACTCTTGTTATGTCCAACTTCACGGAAATCTTTAGTAAAAGGCGAAAGATTTGCTCGATATGAAATTAGACCAGAGCTGTTATTCCGGAACATACAGTTAATGCCTAACAAATGTTGGGAAGTTTTCCAATTTGCAGAATGCATTTCTCCGAATATTTCTTCAGTGCATTGAAGACCGATAACATATCGTTGAACGACGAATGCCCATCAAAACTATATTAATGATTTCCAACATCATTGACGTAAATTTTTAGAAACAATATAAAATCACACCACAACTGTGTTGTGGTTTCAACAAATCGTTTAGACTCTTGGTATGTCCAACTTCACGGAAATCTTTAGTAAAAGGCGAAAGATTTGCTCGATTTGAAATTAGACCAGAGCTGTAATTCCGGAACATACAGTTAATGCCAAACAAATGTTGGAAAGTTTTCCAATTTGCAGGATGCATTTCTCCGAATATTTCTTCAGTGCATTGAAGACCGATAACATATCGTTGAACGACGAATGCCCATCAAAACTATATTAATGATTTCCAACATCATTGACGTAAATTTTTAGAAACAATATAAAATCACACCACAACTGTGTTGTGGTTTCAACAAATCGTTTAGACTCTTGGTATGTCCAACTTCACGGAAATCTTTAGTAAAAGGCGAAAGATTTGCTCGATATGAAATTAGACCAGAGCTGTAATTCAACAAATCATGTTTATTTTGCGAGAAAAGCAACTACGCGACGAACAAAAAACAAGGAAATGAAATGGCATGGGCACCGATAAAACCATAAAGGTTATCGAGTCAGGCGCCCATGTAAAGGTGATTTCCTCACGGAGAATCACCGTCTGCCGTAGGATCGCAGCCAGTCGCACTGGGAGGTGATGGGTTGCGACAAGCTGCATGTGACGAAAAGGTGGCCACCCGGCCGTGCTGGCCAAAGCAAAACCCATCGAAACGCAAACGCCAACTCGGTTCTCAGAACGTTTCCTTTGATCCACATCGACAGACCTTAACGTCCCGAGGACAGTCCAAACTTGGTGGTTTTTGTTGGAGATGGTCAGGATCGTATGGAGGTTGCGCTTGTTGAATCATCGTAGGTCTTGCTGATGATCAATCGCACGTTATGATGTTGGTGTGCAGCGCTCCTAGGTCTGAAACAACAACGGATCCTACGGCAGTAAATTGTTCATTTAGGCGTAGAGTGTACAGTGGAATATGCATAAAAACACAAATAAAAACACCATAAAAAAAGACAGAAGAAACGCAATAAACGACAGGAGGACTACAAGAAAAAGGGGAAAACGGACTGCTAACAGGGTGGATGAAAAAGGAAGTTAATACTGAGATGTGAAACATTGGCGGATTTTTTTTTTAAATGATGGACGGGAGAGCGATCTAATGGAAGGGTTTATTTCCTCCCATATCTGTGGGCCCCTATATTTTAGCATACGTAAGCCGAAGGTGGTGTTAACTCTTGGGTGAAATAAGTTCTTTTGCGATGCATTTCTTGTGAAATGATCGTGCACTGTGCCTACTAACGAAAATAAGGAGTTGTAGGAGGCCGGTAGATTGCCGGTATGGAAATCATGCATTACTTTGGCCAGTTCGAGTTTGTAAATGTCTCTAATTTTTGTGAGATCTAATTTCTTATATAATGGCGTGACGTGGCTTTGAAAGGAACTAAAGGTTATGGAGCGGAGTATATTATTATGAATAGTGTTGAGTTTTTTCAGTGTGAGTGCCGATCCTCCACCCCAAGCACCGATAGCGTACTGAATATGGGAATATACAAATGAATAGTAAACGTTTCTCAAAGTTTTAACGTCAAGATAATTTCGCAACTGAAAAAAAGTGCCGCATGCTTGTGACAATTTCTTTTCTAAATGATGAATGTGAGTTGTCCAGGTTAGTTTGTCATCAATGTATACACCGAGGTACTTAATATTATCTGATCGCAAAAGTTTTTCATGACCAATGGTGACGGTGAAATTGCCAGTGCTTGAGGTGGAAGGGGAAAACAATAGGAACTTTGTTTTCCGAATGTTGAGAGAAAGTCGATTGTGCCTTAACCAGTTGTCAACATTTGTGAGTTGTTCGTTAACACGGGATTGTAAGTCAATAAGTGAAGGGGAGGTCATTGAAAGAACCGTGTCGTCAGCAAACAATTTGGTTGTAAAAGAGGATACTTGCGGAAGGTCATTGATGTACATTAGCTCCCAGTAAAGGAGCTAATGGCGAACCCTGTGGGCAACCGCATGTTATGGGTTTAATATCCGACACAGAATTTCCTATTCTAGTGCATTGACTTCTACCTACAAGGTAACTGCGGATTAAGTGTAGGGTATTTCCCCTAATTCCATACCGGCGCTCTAACTTTTCCAACAACTTCTCGTGATTTACGGTGTCGAATGCCTTAGACAGGTCTAGAAAAATGGCGCATGTAAACTGTTTATTGTCAAAAGATTCTAACAGCTTCTCGTAAATATCGTAAATGGCGAGTGACGTGGAATGTTTGCTTCTAAATCCGTATTGATGCTGTGAAATTAACTTACTTTTTTCAAGGTAGTTATATAGGCGGCTGTGAATAATTTTTTCAAAAATTTTTGCAAAAGGGGACAATAATGATATTGGCCTGTAATTAGTGCACTCACTCACAGAACCATTTTTGTGTATGGGAATTACTTCTGCCGACTTAAGAACTACGGGATATTGTCCATTACGAATACACCAGTTATACACCTCCGACAGAAAGGGTGAAATTATGTATTTAACTAGCTTAATGAACCTAATGGGGATATCATGAGATGGTACCGATTTTGTTGCATCTAAAAGGGATATATACATTTCTATCTCGTCTGGTGTTGTTTCATAGAAGAAGAAGGATGAAGACACATTGCCACTTAAAGCAACAGCTGGGAGGGGTTTATCTGGAGACGGTATGGAGAGTGCAATGCTATGTCCTATGCTGGCAAAGAAGGAATTAAAAGTGTTCGATATAATTAAAGGGTCATGTGACACATTTCCATGGTTTGTTCTTACAACAGTGGGTTTATGGGGTTTGGACTGTTTACGCTGCAATATACTGTTGATTATTTTCCATATTCCAGCAATGTCTTTTTCACTACCTTTTAGTTTTTTCTTGTAAATGATTTTCGCTTGTTTCATTACATGGTTCAAACGGTTTCTGTATGCCTTATATTGGTTGTATTTGCTAATACTGGAAAAATGTGATTTGCATAACATGTGAAAAAGTCTATTTTTTTTCTTAATGGAAGTGTATATAGCTTTGCTTATCCATGGTTTCTGTGCTAGTTTCCTTCTTCTTCTGGACAGGTGGGATAGTGGTGCATGATGTTGTAAAATGGAAATAAAGTTTTGGACAAAATGAGTAAATTGATCAATAGGGTTTTGGTTGGAATGAATTAAGCTTTCGATCAGAAAGTTTATGTCTTGCATTAGGTTTGGGGCAGAAAAATGTTGCATATCTCTAACAAGTATTTTCTCTAGTGGTTTACTGAGGGCTACTGTGTGGAGTATGATAAATATTCCAAGATGGTCAGATATGTCTGTTGTAATAATGCCAGATTTAAACTTTACATTGGAATTAGTCGAGAAAAAATTATCAATTAGAGTTGCACTGTGGGGAGTTATCCTGGTAGGTTGGCATATCAGAGGTGTATAACTGTACGAGGCAAGGGTATCTATGAAATTGCACACTGAGTCAGAACTGTTATGTTTCATCAAATCAATGTTAAAATCACCACCAATATAAACTGGAATATTATGTTTATTAAGATCATGTAAGGTTTGGGAAAGTGCATCTTGGAATGAGTCATGAGAGTATGTGGGATGTCTGTATATTACACCAAGGACAATTTGTTGTTTCTTAAGTGATAATTCAACCCATAAGTTTTCACTATCTTGACAAAGGAGTGTGATGTCATGCCTTATGTGAAAAGAAAGTGACTGTTTAATGTACATTCCTACACCACCTGCATTAAAAACTGTGTCAATGTGGCAAAATTCATACCCTTCAATATCTGTGGTGTAAATAACACTATGCTTCATTCTCGTTTCGGTTATCATTATTATATCAGGAATTTTAGACATATTTGATATCCAATTCTCTAAATCATCTTTGTGTTTTTTTAAACTGCAAATGTTAATGTGGATAATATATAGATCATTCTCCAACATATTTCTCAGTGTCATATCCAGTGATGCATGATCATAGTACTGTGAGTGAGTGTGTTCATTACTAGCCAAAAAACATAGGTCTGGGGACTTAGTTTTAAACTGGGCCATCATGAGGAGGTATTACTAATAATGAAATCATTGACACAAAATATATAACAAACATACAACTACATAAGTAAATATTATAGAATTTTGTGACGTACCAAATCATTGTCATTGCGAATGACAATGACATTGCTCTCTTCATCCTTCTTTAAATAAGTTGTTCCATTCCGAGTCCAGATGTGGTGGAAGTGGTGCTCCCGTTTGTACCGGAGACAGGTGTTAAATCTGTCCCGGTTCCTCTTTGTCAAGCTCTCATTGACAAAAATCTGCTTCTCTGGAGCCACACCTCGGTTGACCGCCTTTAGTTTCTGCCTGTTGAAGTAAATGGCATCCCGCAGTTTCCTATTTATAAATTTAGCAATGATTACTGGCCTTGGGTGATCTTTTGACGGTCTTCGCAGTCGATGGGATATGCTGATGTCATGTTTTGTAACAGTGACATCCAGCTTCCTCGCGACAGAGATGACCAGGTCGTCGGTGCTCTCCTCATCTGAGTAGGGAAGGCCTTTAAACTCCAGGCATGGCCGACGGCCATACTGCTCCAAATCATTTATGGATTGCTCATTTGAAGCAGAGCTTGCCTGGAGTTCCTTTACGGCCTTCTTTAACTCCCTGTTCTCAGATTGGAGGGAGTGAATCACCACTTCGTTTGTGAAGAGCTTCTTCTTCATCTCCTCAAACTTCTCTTGGAGAAAGGCCTGACTCTTCCGCATCTCTTTCATCTCCAGCACCAGCTCCTTCAAGGTGTTATCAGTGGAGTCCTTGCTCTCCCGTACTTCATCTCTCAGAGAGTCGATGCGGTCAAGGACAGCAGATTGCTCCTTGTCTTTCTTTGAACGCTGTGACATCTTATGCACAGTTAGTCTATTCTTACAGGAAATATGTTAGCAGTAACAAAGTGTAAATAGATGTAAAATAACAACAATAATAATAATAAAGGTTAGTAATATCAATGTACTTAACTTTTGTAGAAATTCCTTCAATGTCGTTGAACAGAAAAAAACAGCAGTATTTGTTCAGCAGTATGTACGCTCTATTTGTCTAAGTCTGTGAACCTTATTCAAATAGAATAAAATTCCGGAACATAAAGTTAATGCCAAACAAATGTTGGAAAGTTTTCCAATTTGCAGGATGCATTTCTCCGAATATCTCTTCAGTGCATTGAAGACCGATAACATATCGTTGAACGACGAATGCCCGTTGAAAAGTTTTCCAATTTGCAGGATGCGTTTCCCCCCATATATTTCTTCAGTGCATTGAAGACCGATAACATATCGTTGAACGACAAATGCCCATCAAAACTATATTAACGGTTTCCAACATCATTGACGTAAATTTTTAGAAACAATATAAAATCACACCACAACTGTGTTGTGGTTTCAACAAATCGTTTAGACTCTTGTTATGTCCAACTTCACGGAAATCTTTAGTAAAAGGCGAAAGATTTGCTCGACATGAAATTGGGCCAGAGCTGTAATTCCGGAACATACAGTTAATGCCTAACAAATGTTGGAAAGTTTTCCAATTTGCAGGATGCATTTCTCCGAATATTTCTTCAGTGCATTGAAGACCGATAACATATCGTTGAACGACGAATGCCCATCAAAACTGTATTAATGATTTCCAACATCATTGACGTAAATTTTTAGAAACAATATATAATCACACCACAACTGTGTTGTGGTTTCAACAAATCGTTTAGACTCTTGGTATGTCCAACTTCACGGAAATCTTTAGTAAAAGGCGAAAAATTTGCTCGATATGAAATTAGACCAGAGCTGTAATTCCGGAACATACAGTTTATGCCAAACAAATGTTGGAAAGTTTTCCAATTTGCAGGATGCATTTCCCCCCATATATTTCTTCAGTGCATTGAAGACCGATAACATATCTTTGAACGACGAATGCCCACCAAAACTACATTAATGATTTCCAACATCATTGACGTAAATTTTTAGAAACAATATAAAATCACACCACAACTGTGTTGTGGTTTCAACCAATCGTTTAGACTCTTGGTATGTCCAACTTCACGGAAATCTTTAGTAAAAGGCGAAAGATTTGCTCGATATGAAATTAGACCACAGCTGTAATTCCGGAACATACAGTTTATGCCAAACAAATGTTGGAAAGTTTTCCAATTTGCAGGATGCATTTCCCCCCATATATTTCTTCAGTGCATTGAAGACCGATAACATATCTTTGAACGACGAATGCCCACCAAAACTACATTAATGATTGCCAACATCATTGACGTAAATTTTTAGAAACAATATAAAATCACACCACAACTGTGTTGTGGTTTCAACAAATCGTTTAGACTCTTGGTATGTCCAACTTCACGGAAATCTTTAGTAAAAGTCGAAAGATTTGCTCGATATGAAATTAGACCAGAGCTGTAATTTCGGAACATACAGTTAATGCCAAACAAATGTTGGAAAGTTTTCCAATTTGCAGAATGCATTTCTCCGAATATTTCTTCAGTGCATTGAAGACCGATAACATATCGTTGAACGACGAATGCCCATCAAAACTATATTAATGATTTCCAACATCATTGACGTAAATTTTAAGAAACAATATAAAATTACACCACAACTGTGTTGTGGTTTCAACAAATCGTTTAGACTCTTCGCATGTCCAACTTCACGGAAATCTTTAGTAAAAGGCGAAAGATTTGCTCGATATGAAATTAGACCAGAGCTGTAATTTCGGAACATACAGTTAATGCCAAACAAATGTTGGAAAGTTTTCCAATTTGCAGGATGCATTTCTCCGAATATTTCTTCAGTGCATTGAAGACCGATAACATATCGTTGAACGACGAATGCCCATCAAAACTATATTAATGATTTCCAACATCATTGACGTAAATTTTCAGAAACAATATAAAATCACACCACTACTTTCTTGTGGTTTCAACAAATCGTTTAGACTCATGGTATGTCCAACTTCACGGAAATCTTTAGTAAAAGGCGAAAGATTTGCTCGATATGAAATTAGACCAGAGCTGTAATTTCGGAACATACAGTTAATGCCTAACAAATGTTGGAAAGTTTTCCAATTTGCAGAATGCATTTCTCCGAATATTTCTTCAGTGCATTGAAGACCGATAACATATCGTTGAACGACGAATGCCCATCAAAACTATATTAATGATTTCCAACATCATTGACGTAAATTTTTAGAAACAATATAAAATCACACCACAACTGTGCTGTGGTTTCAACAAATCGTTTAGACTCTTGTTATGTCCAACTTCACGGAAATCTTTAGTAAAAGGCGAAAGATTTGCTCGATATGAAATTAGACCAGAGCTGTAATTCCGGAACATACAGTTAATGCCAAACAAATGTTGGAAAGTTTTCCAATTTGCAGAATGCATTTCTCCGAATATTTCTTCAGTGCATTGAAGACCGATAACATATCGTTGAACGTCGAATGCCCATCAAAACTATATTAATGATTTCCAACATCATTGACATAAATTTTAAGAAACAATATAAAATCACACCACAACTGTGTTGTGGTTTCAACAAATCGTTTAGACTCTTGGTATGTCCAACTTCACGGAAAACTTTGGTAAAAGGCGAAAGATTTGCTCGATACGAAATTAGACCAGTGTTGTAATTCCGGAACATCAAGTTGATGTCAAACAGATGCTTGAAAGTTTTCCAATTTGCAGGATGCATTTCTGCGAATATTTCCTTAGTGCATTGACGACCGATAACATATCGTTGAACGAAGATATCCCATCAAAACTATTCTAACGATTTCCAACATCAATGCCTTAAATTTTTAGAAACAATATAAAAACCACAACTGCCCTTCACTCCAGTGCCCAATCCCGGGCCTTCGTAAACGGCTTTGCGACAATGGATTTTCCGATCAGGAGAGGTATCAGACAAGGTGACCACCTTATACGCAAGGCAATCGCTTACGCCGATGACGTCACTCTAGTGGTGGCTCATCGGCACTCACTTACCAAAACCCTCGGCCTCTTTGCCAATTTTGCTAAATTCTCTTGTTTAAAACTGAACCCCGCCAAAGCCGAAGCGATTGCCATTCTTCGACCTCCTCGTGAAGACCCAACCTTGTGTAATATAAAGTGGAACCCTTTATCTATAAACCCTGTAAATACCCCAATAGGCGCATCATCGGACATTACCGCGACATTGCACAAAATAATAACCAAATCACTGCCAGGTCTATCAGCAACCCGTTTCTTACCTTTGACTCTAAATGCATCCTATCAAAACCTTTACTTTTACCCCAAATTTCATGACTTGCTTAAACTTACCCCTTACCACCCCAGCAATGACAACGAATCGATGGCATTGTGGTAAAGTTCGTCGTCGGCCTAAACAATCCCATCTTGCCAATTAACATCCTGGCAGCCCGTCGTAACCATGGCGGTTACGGCGCTGCAAACATTCCCCTCTACTCTGACCAATCACTTCTCTATTCTCTCAAACAATATTATCATCACCTCATTTTAAACTCCCCAACTACTCCGCAACTTTCCTTCATGCACCTCCTAATGAACGGGTAGATTTATTGTTGTTGTTTTCGTCTGAAGCTCACCTACCGGTAAATAAGCAACAAACTAAGCTGGTGACTATGAGAATCAAATATTGAATTCTTATTTGCTTAGATCAGTGGTTCTCAAACTGTGGTACCCGTACCACTAGTGGTACGCGAGAGCTTTTCAAGTGGTACGCGAATTAGTCTACTCTATACAATTTGCCGCACTTTGCAGAAGCCAAAACCGCTGCAAATACATGATGTCGGCTTTCTTTATTGTGTTTTTGTGACGAAATAGTATCAACGTGAAAATGTTGCAGTGTTGAAGTAATTCCGACATCGTGTATTTAACTGTGCAACAATTTCACGTTGATACTACTGCGTTACAAATGCACAATAAAGAAATCCAAGCAACTGGTGATATTGGCTAAATTGTTATTCATTGGTGGTATGTCATAACAGTTATGGTATAGTAATACGGTGGTACGCAGTGTATTAAAAAACAAATGAGCGGTACGTGATTGGAAAAAGTTTGAGAAACACTGGCTTTGATGATGGGCGCAGGAGTGTTCGAAATGTCTAATCTATTGAAACTCTATTAAGCTTATTTCAAACTCTGCTAATAAGTTATGTTAACCATTGTACTAATTCAGGTGATCACGCATTTGTTGTAACAAAACTTGCGGCATGTGTTCTTGTCATAACCGTCACGACCTGTTGCTAATATGATGACCCTTCGTTGTTAAGACAAACAAACCGATGCGACAAACAAACCGGGACAGGGTATAGTGTTATTCAAACTAATTTTCGCGCATCACTGCGGTACTTCAGTTGACAAGAACGCTCCAATACGTTACAACCGTCAAGTAAACACGTTTATTGCCCTAAATCAGTAGTTCCCAATATTTAACTTTGCCGTCCTCTTTGAAATTCGCAACGGTTTCTGGCACCCCACATACATTACACAGTAAACCTCGGTTTACCTTCCCTTCATTCGCATGAAATTGTGTTGGGTTTCTCAACAAACAAACTCATTTAATAAATTTATTCATTCAAATCGAGAAATCCCACCTATAGTATACGTAAACGCAATGGTTTATTTTATTTCTGTAAACACAATCGTTTCGGCAAGAATTTTATGTTAGTTTTTAGGGATAACTGCGACTATAAGGATAAACTTTTTCAAAAGAATTCTTTACGAGGTCGCTCATAGTCTGTGGTTAATTGGCGATATCGTTCTTTTTCATCTCAAGATTTTTAACCGAAAGCTCAACGAAATAAAAATAAAAATTAAAAATTTTTCGTCATGCGTATCTACAAACAGTTGCATGTAAGAAATAGCCATTTTTTGATGTCGATGCAGCCCTGTTTTCTTACGCCGAACTATCAGTTTGCTGTTTACAGATTGATATTCATTTTAAGGACAGCGACACGTTCAACGACATATAACAAGATACCCATATGTATTTTTTTGCACTCATAGCTCGTATTTCATTTAAATGACTTTCAGTCCGACAAGGCCACATATGCTAAACAGTGTACGATCAACCGAAACGAATTCAGCTTATTTCAGACAAATTCTTGTTAATTGTCAAAAAAAATATATTTTCGTAGTTTTGAGACCACTGTCATTTCGGCGAAATGATTTTTTTTTGACGAAATATATTTCACGCAAGAAAGAACACAACAAAGCCGTTAACCTGCGGTTAAGTTCATTTCATAGGTAAACATAGTGCATCATTGTTTGGCTTATTGGAAGTAATGACAGAGATTTTGTGGTGAAAAGATAGTAGGTCTGGCGGTTACATGGCTTTGGGGTGCGCTTTTACTGCCTTGTTGGCAGGGAAAGTCTATGAAACAAAACGCACTAAATCAATTAATAAACGTGATCTCCTAATTCTCTAGGTCATTTTAGAAGTCCTGCAGAAGATAATAATATTTATGAATTTTTATCATTTGTAAGCATTGACAAAATCGCAACAGATAAACTTTAGTGTCCATCTCCTGTGATTTTCCATGCGATCAAGAATTAATCGCCGCTGTAAAACCGCACGTTAAAGCCATCTTATTGCCAGACGTTTGTTGCCGTTAATTCCACACGTTTTTCTTCGCCAAAACGTAAAATTTCGTGCTATATACTTATATTCTACGACAATTTCTGCTTTGCCTAAACGTAAATTTTTTTCCGCAAAAAGGATTTTTCGCTGCTATACATGCGTTTTATTGACAAACTCATGTTTAAACCAATGCATTTTCAGCCAATCTTTTCCTACAGCATTGTGACATCAGACCTATTGTTGACGCGAAGTCGGAACCACGACTGGGTGTCAAATATAGCTATTGCCTTTGTATTCTGTGTGAGAAAAGTTCGGCGGTTCGATAGATCCCAAAAATTGTTGTCATATTTATTGTGTTTTATGTGAACAACTATATATTAGTCTCACTGGATTGAAAGTCATTTCAAAGTAATGCGAACTGTGAGTGCCCAAAAAACGCTACATTGTTTCTTAGTGCTCTTGGCTACATTTGAGGCGAGTTTTAAAAAAATGAACCAGGCTCACACTTTAAGCCGTACGACTTGTTATTTACCATAGGCATATTTTTGCGTTACAGGCAAACGACGATTGTCTATTTCACTGCTTTTAGCTGGAAGTTGTCAGTTATGGAGATGGATAAGAAATTTTGTTGTGATAGTGTACCGGAAGGTTACTGAGGTAAAAATTCGTCGTTTCGGTATATTTTCCAAAGTTGTTGCTAATGAAACTGCGTGGTATGTGTACAGATACGTATCAGTTGTACTGGACTAAAAGTCATGTAGTTGAAAAACGAAATATTCTCGGCACTGAACATTTTCAACTTTTGGTCAAACACATTGTCTGGAATGTGCACTTGCTTATATGCTACAAACATTTCGCTGCATTTCAACCGATCATGAAGTCATAGTATGCAGTTTGGGAGAAGCGTTATTGTGATATACAAAGAAAAATGAATGTCAATGCCACTGTGAGGTATCAAAAATGAGTTTTTTCGTCATATTCCGCAGCAACATGTAATTTTTTGGGTATTTATGTGCAGTATTCCGTGACGAAATCTAGGGAAAATTTGTTTTTATTTTGCTGAAATGAAAACGTTGTATTTTTATCAATGTATTGTAAGATCTTTAAATTTTTCTTGGGCGTTCTGTCCTAACAATTTATTTGTTTTGGCAAAGAAATGTTTGTAATATTCACCACGTGAAATGTATCTGTCGAGCATTGTATGATAGATGTTTTTCTTTCCTGCCAGAAAAATATATGCCTACCTATACTTACTCATGCATAAATAATTTTCCTTGAAAAAAATTGAATTTTGTTTTCATATTTGTCTCGTCTTGTTTAATACTGAGACAGTGTACGCCAGGGTTGCCAGGGTGGCGGTATTCCCGCCCAATTGGGCTGGTTTTCAACATCGAGTTGCGGGTTATTTTTACGAGTTGCGGGTTGCGGTTTATTGGGCGGGTTCGCCAATGACATTTTCAACCCCTATAATCACGCATTCTGGCACTAATGTCTCATACCAACAGTAAACCAATGCGTTCATTTCCCGACAAACGAAACAATCGTACGGCGCAGAGAGTAATAATGCGTTCAGAGAAACACGCAGTGGGTGGGTGGGTTCGACAGAAACTTGAACCATGCAACTGGAGTTGTTTTTGCAAAGCAGCAATGGTGCGGAGAAAATGTTATTTTTGCAAACAAATTTAAAAAATATAGTAACCAATGAACTGAGGATTACTTGAGGAAACAATGCAGTCAAGAGGACTTTCGTAGTGTTTAAATTTTGCCATAATGCTTACAGCTTCCACGTTTGATCGCTTTACGCACGCGTATGACGAAACTACGACATACAGATGTACGAGATTTTGTAGTTGTAAAAATACATGTTTTAATTGATTGCGTTTTTTAAAGTTGTTAGTTTCAGTTATATTATGACCCAAATTCATCGAATATTGCAATGTTTTTGCTATGTATTAATGCTCCTTGCAATTGAAGAAAACGTAATAGGTAGCGCCATGGTCAGAAACAAATGTGAAAAAACGTAACCGCTGTAGGTTACAGCTACCGAGTGCGACAATTCACTAACGGTAGATGCTAAAGAACCACCCCACAGCTAGGTCGGCAATTGTGATCATAGAAATCGTGCAAATATGTGGCACATCGGTTTCGGTAAAGAGTAAACAAACACCTGTCAAATTATTTTGGTAGCATTATTTAAATCCCAATTAATTTGAAAACATTTACCGAACCAGCATTTAATGCCGAAATAACACTAGTACCTTGCAGGCCTCACGTGGGGATATCACAGCATAGTATACTCTTTATGCTATGGTCACAGAATGAACGGCGGGTAAGTAATCACGTATACAAGGTCTTTTTTGTAGCGTGCGATTGCGTTTGTGTAATTTTAACGATTTGCATTATCCTATAATAAAAATAATTTGTTTAACTGTACGTTGTGAGTTTTCTTTATTTGTTAATTTAGAAAAGTTAAGATAAACACTTTTTTTACACTATAAGTTTGGACATCTAATACTATGATTCTAACACATGTGGTGTTAGTGTCCGATAATACCCCTGACTGCAAAGGTGTCTTTCCTACTAATATAGCGTAGTAAGCTATTGGTTTATAAATACTAATCAACTTTGTTTCTGTTTCAGAGTCAGATAGAAATAGAACAAAATGTGAGTGTATATTCTTTCCTACTAATGGTGTAGTAATCCATTTCCTTTTGTTTCTAGAAAGATGCAAAAAGACTTGCAAGTATAGAATGTGTATTTCGCAGTATGCACACACCATGAACTTTGCATCCGTAAGCAATACTGTTAAACATACTAAACTGTGTTAATGTTGTTGATAATAAGCCAGGAATTTTCAGAAAATATGCAGAAGTATGTCAAATAATTTCCTGGACTAATGTTTTCTATATTTTGTAGGAGGATGATCAGACCGCTGTAAGTGCAACAAACATTCTGTGAAGTTTTTGTGCTATTTATTGGAAAAGTTCTCTTTTTATTGGAAAAAATACATACATTTTTTTTATTGTTTTACAGAAAAAAATCATCAATAAATAAGATATGATTTACTTATGGGTTGTGATTTGCAAGTATTAAACAAGATGTTAGTATTAATTAGTCGATGTTTGCACAGAATTTCCAACCATGGCTTAGGGAGCCATCCTGCATGTGGTTGTTGGGCATTTTTGGTAACCCAGAACCTTCGCCATGGCCATATCAAACTGGGTATTTCATAAACTGTTCACATAATTGCATTTAAAAGCGAACAGGCTAATTGGCAACCACACAAAGTGTTCAGGTACATCACAATGTAATGACCTAACGGTCAACCACATTCATACATAAGGGAATTTCAATTTTGTCATGAACCTCATCCCTGTGCACAACATTGAGCCTTTTCAGACTCTTTTGGTTGGTTGACCACACTTGTGTTCAATAGGCCACTGCCCTAGCACAATAATCAATGTATTTATAAAATAAAATTGTATTTACACTGAACAAACAAAGTATTTATCGTCCTTCGCATATTGTGGTGAATAATCAACACACTTTTATGTGAAACCATTGTTTGCATCGAGTGCATTCAATCCAAACAACTTCTGAAGAGTCAACACCTTCATCTTTGCATGATTTACAAATGTCTTTGTTGCATTATCAAGACATTTGCCAGCAATAAAGTTTAGGGTTTGCAATCTGTACCTTTAAACAAAACCATTTTGTTGTAAGATCAATAGGTTGTGGAAATCCAGCAGCCTTAACATCAAAAAGATTGAAAAAATTATCTCATTATTATTTAGTATTCCAAACTTGTACACACTTCCCCAATGACATGACCTGAATGATCGTCATCCCTTGGTAAGCGAATGCTGCAAGCCAGTTCTTTCACCAACCATACATTATTGATCATCTTGCTCTTGATAATTTCATCTCTGATGGATGACTATAAAGAAGGAATATGGATTAGTGCATATAAGTTTTATTGTTTAAACACATTTTATTGTTTCACAATGCAACATTGTTACAAAACCTCATTGAAAAAACACATGATTCTTACAAATTGAAACATGACTCTTACAAATTGCGATTGAAATATAAACCACACAAACGCAATCGCACGCTACAAAAAAGACCTTGTATACGTGATTACTTACCCGCCGTTCATTATGTGATATCCCCACATGAGGCCTGCAAGGTACTAGTGTTATTTCGGCATTAGATGCTGGTTCAGTAAATGTTTTCAAATTACTTGAGATTTAAATAATGCTACCAAAATAATTTGACAAGTGTTTGTTTATTCTTTACCGAAACCGATGTGCCACATATTTGCACGATTTCTATGATCACAATTGCCGACCTAGCTGTGGGGTGGTTCTTTAGCATCTACCTTCACTAACAGTTGTCGATTTCAAGCTAAGTCAGAGTAAAATTGGGCTGGTTTTGGGCTTGTTTCAGAAATTTCTTGTTTGGGCGGTTTTTGGGCTAGTTTTGACAAGGCGTTGGGCGGTTTTTGAAAATTTTACCTGGCAACACTGGTGTACGCTGTTCAGACGCTAAAGCATAGGCAGCAAAGAAAGCTTGTGTTCTGTGTGAAATCAACATTCACCGAAATTACAAACTTTCCAATCTGGCATGCAAACTATGGGCAATGTTTTTCATATGTTGGTGTATTTTTTATGTGCAGAAGATTTATCTGACAGGCCTAGGCCTACTATGCAATGTTAAAAAAGGTCTTGCATGAAAGATTTACCTTTTTGCACACAATTTGTAAATTCGTTAGCAATCAGCACAAAAAATAAACTAATAAATACATCATGAGGTTTTTAGGCTTGGCAGCCCAGGCAATGCAGCCTAGCTGGATCAGCCACTTTTTCCTGATAATTAGAAGCGAGATATGAAAAATCAAGCTCCCGGTGATGTTTGAACTCACGACCCTGGGCTAACCAGGCCCAACGCTCTACCAACTGAGCTACAGAAGCTCAGTGGTTTCAGGGGGTATACTGTGGCCAAGGTACACTGGTGCGCAAGCGCACAACTTGCCAAGCAACCTTCACATTACATGTATGTGATTTTTCAAATCTCGCTCCGACTTGTCAGGAAAAAGTGGCTGATCCAGCTAGGCTGCATTGCCTGGGCTGCCAAGCCTGAAAACCTCATGATCGCCAAGCAAGGACCTGCGCAGTTGGGCGATCCCGCCTATCATGCCATTGCATGTAATATTACTGCGCTAATAAATACATTTTATACATGCAAACCTTTCGCTTAGTGAATGTTCATTTTGCAGCCAAACCCAACATTTTTCCTGTAACAATGTATTAAAATTTTGAAAATGTGCAGTGAGAATAAATCCATGTTTGCTTTACGTCATCCTTGAAATCAAACCAAGAATTTCCTGTATTTTTTATTTCTTTGGTGTCAGAGTTATATGATTGCATCTTATTAAATTTATATGTGTTGACTCAAGTTATGGCACAATGTAATATTTGTCTCCTTTTTAAATGGTGTTTGATGCAAAATTTGTTATCAAATAGGTTTTGTAGGTGTGAAGTATATCTGGCTGCGTAATTCAAAGAATTATCAAAGTAGTAAACAATATGGACGAAACATCAATACGGAAACGTAATGTTGAGCAACCAAGTGACAAGGAGGTAAACAAACTTTTCACTTGTCGTGACATATTCACAAAAATGTACTATAGCAGTGATGTTCAACCGGTGTTCTGCGGAACACCAGTGTTTCGTGAGAGATCGCCAGGTGTTCCGCAAGAAATTTATTAGTTTTACTGATGTTCCGTGGAACACGGGTCAGAAATCACTTGTTCACACAAAGGGCGTAAATAGTTTTATGAAAATTATCCACTATCACCAGTTTGAATGTTCCATCGTGAATTGCTTCATTTAATTTTGTGTAACAATAAGACTCGTTTTGTAATAATAATAATGTAATTACGCGAGCCTGTTGCTGGTTTAGTATAATGCCGCAATACTTCCAACAGTTTGGTGTTCCGCAAGATTATTTTCATAAAAAAGTGTTTCGTGGCTCAAAAAGGTTGAAAAATACTGTACTATAGGACTTTGATATTCTCACTGATTCAAGTCAAACAAAAACAGAACTACCAACAGTACCACCGAAAGATCAAACACCTGAGTTTATGAAAGAGGCATTGAAGGTCAAAAACTTTGTTGTTTTTAATACATATGTACTTCACTTAAATGTAATGTTTTATTTGCTGTGATCTATAACTCTGTGTAAGTTTGTCTTTTCACAACTGGTTCTATTTCAGGACCTTCCCCCAAAGTGGAAAAATTGGTGGGTAAGAGGCCTTTTTACTGCTGTGATGTTTGGCTTTTTTGCCATTCTTATCTACATTGGTCCAATTGCATTTGTGCTCAGTGTAAGTTTTGTATTCATTCTGTTTTTTCAAAAAATTGACATAATTGCCTACCAAAATTTTTTTCTTTTCCAAAGATCATTCTCTGTCAAGTTAAGTGTTTTCATGAGATTATCACTATTGGACACCAGGTATATTTGTTTTATTGGTGTCATGATTTTAATAATAAAGTTTTAATGTGAATTGCCTGTTCAGGTTTATAAGTCATATGATCTGCCATGGTTTCGAACTTTGAGTTGGTATTTTCTGATATGTTCCAACTACTTTTTTTATGGAGAGACATTGGTGGAGCATTTTGCTGCACTTATACAAAGTGAGGTAAAATACAAACAAGTTTACATATGTTTACTGCATTGGAGTTGTATAAGTATTGAATGAACGTTTTACAGCGGTACTAGTAAGCGTGTTATCCAGTGGTGGATTAAAAAAATGACTGCAACTGATGTTGTTAATGAAATGTATTTATCTTTCAGGTTTATCTAAGTTTTCTGGCCAGATACCATAGAATGATTTCTTATATGGGTTATTTACTTGGTTTTATGATGTTTGTACTAAGCCTGGTGAAGAAACGTTACCGCCTTCAATTCTTTATGGTAATGAGTATAACTATCTTTAGTTTTACCTCCTGACTATAACAAAAAGCAATGTTTAGCATCATTATTACCAAAGATAATTTAGTTATTTGAATTCTTATTTCCCTATGCTTATATATCTCTTCGTAAATGTACAATGGACTGTCTGATAAAGCTTATAGAATGCAAGGCAATCACAATAATAATGTTAATAAAAAAAGTTGTTTTTAATTAGGTTATTCGATACACTATGTATACACAATCACTGTGTTTCATAAGATGTGTTTTAGTTTGGATGGACCCATGTTACACTTCTTATTATTGTCACACAATCTCATTTGCTCATACAAAACATGTTGGAAGGTTTAATCTGGCTTATAGTTCCCGTCTCCATGGTTATTTGCAACGACATTATGGCTTACATTTGTGGCTTCTTCTTTGGAAGAACCCCTTTGATTAAGGTAGCATTTCTTACATTATGCAAATATAATTACTCTTGAATCGTGACTGTCAAGTATGTTTGTGTAATTGTCTTCCAGCTTTCACCAAAGAAAACATGGGAAGGGTTCATTGGTGGAGCAATTTTTACTGTTATCTTTGGATGGTTTGTAAGTATTGCTGTAATTGGTTTTAGATTACACATAAGGCTATTTTATCAAATGTTAACTTTGTGCATACGCATTGTTCTTGCAGTTCTCTGGTTTTTTGGCCCAGTTCCCATACCTTACATGTCCAAGCGATGTTTCAACAAGTTTGAATGTTGACATTGACTGTCAACCATTGACAACCTTCATATTGCAAGAATATGAGGTTCCATTGTTTATCAGAGTACTCCTGAAAATGGTTGGTATTACATCAAAGCTTTAATGCTGCTCTTACGTTGATTTACATTGGATTTGTCATTGTATGGACTATTATTTATATGGACTACTTTTATTGTTATAAATGTTATAAAGAGTATATTAACTTCCAAGCAGTAATAGTAAGTGGTCAAGGCCAATTTATCTTGCATATGTTTAGGTATTCTTGGATCGAGCAACCGTTCAAATGTATCCTTTTCAACTTCATTGCCTAAGCTTTTCCATCTTTAGTTCATCTATTGCTCCATTTGGGGGTTTCTTTGCCAGCGGCTTCAAGAGGGCTTTCAAAATTAAGGTAAGCAACCACAGAGGACTTGGAATATTAATATTTTAATGAAGATGAAAATATTGATTTCTTAGCATTGTTCATGATAAAGAAATACTTTCAGCAATGACATGATAAGCATAGTGATGGTGCAATCAATAAAATTACAATTAAGTTGGAATTATTTTTTAAATTGTATGTACAGGATTTTGGTGACATAATTCCTGGACATGGTGGACTTATGGACCGGTTTGATTGTCAATATTTGATGGCGACTTTTGTCAATGTTTACCTTTCCACCTTTATCAAGTAGGTAACACTCATACATAAAGAGCTTGTATTATTTGTTATTCCACAGTCATGAACTTAACATGCTTGTAAACAATTAACAAATGGTTTATTCACAAAGTGAGAAAATAATTTTGTTCTTTGTTTTTCATGATATGTAAATTACAATCAGCCGTCTCAATACATTGTGATTTAGATGTTAGTATTTTAGTATTTAACCTGTATGTGATTGACTCTAATGACACTTTGCATTTTCCACATATATGTATTAGGGTATATATTTGGGTTAATTAACCTGCTGAAAGTACATGTTTGCTATAAATTTTGTATTGTGTATTTTCAGAACCCAGGCGAGCCTGTCAATCAAATTTATTACACTTTTATAATTAAATTCACATACCTTAATAAGTTGCAGCGCGCATTATATTGTTGATCATTTGCTACTCTATCATGGGCTTACCAAATTACTTCTCGAGCGATTACGTCATTTGTTATGCAGGAAGTGTGTTAGCTTGCAATCAATGCAGGAACACTGTATTTTGACATAGTCTTTTAAATATTAGTTCAAAGCGAATGCATTTACCTCTGTTCCACAATTTTGGTTTTGTTGCGCAGTATTTTTGCAAACCAGTGGTAATATGCCAAAGCGACATCCCACTTTTTTTCTTCAGAATTCCCTCACCAAAGAAGCTCTTTCCTATTATTGCTGCCATGAATCCCAAGGAACAACTGGCACTCTTTACCGAATTAAAAGATTATCTTACAAGCAAGGTTTGTCATCAATACACATGGGAGTTGTAACCATGCGGTATTAGGTATCAGCGCATGGATAAGAATTAAAACTTAAACGAGTTACATTTGGTGCGGTTAACATTTACGTAAAAAAAAAACCTGAAAATAAGGTTTGTATTTTTTTTTGTAACGTGAAATTAACCGCACTTTCGCACCCCTCGAAGAATGTGTCAAATAGCTGAGGGGCGTGTTCGGACACCAAAACACCCCCATATATCCGTCACTGAAAGTGTACACTACTTACATAAATCTACATTAACCACCGTAGCACAGAATCTTTTTGTTCCTTGTAGGGTATTTTAAAGTAAAGGCTACATGTCTGCATCCACCCTAAGAAGCCACAACGTACTTGTCTTGAAATGTGGACGTGTGAGCGTTCAGCTCGCATAACTTTTTGTTTCATGTTGTTATCACTTGTTGTACGCGTATGACGTCACCGTTTGTTCATCGCTATGCATTTGTCACAGTTACTTCGGCATCAGCTTCAGGTGATTAAGTTTGTTTACGCGTCGCATAGGCACAAGCCCACGGCAGTCAACTGTTTGTACATGGTGTCTTGTTTTTATGTGCCGGTTATTTTTTAAGGCAGCTTCGCCCTTGGGTTTTATACGATTGACATTGTACATCTCTACATTTAAACGGAAATCTGGTTTCCTGTTCATCAAATTATGCTTGGTGTTTATTTCTTTTTATTCTTATTTTACAACAATTGCTACCAGTGATCACTGTTGTCTTTGCGATTATTTAACAGCTGCATTGGGTAGATAAGCAACTATATAAAAATAGGATATTCCATGTGAATTCTACATGTTAATATC
Organism: Ascidia mentula; assembly: GCF_947561715.1. Taxonomy (NCBI): domain Eukaryota; kingdom Metazoa; phylum Chordata; class Ascidiacea; order Phlebobranchia; family Ascidiidae; genus Ascidia; species Ascidia mentula. The sequence goes on from NC_138568.1 coordinate 9,999,453, forward strand.
ATGTATCCTCTCTTTAAGCATTCGCAAATAAATTTTGTAAAATATTTGGACCTACCCCAAAGTTGCTACGTTACATGTACGTTTCGTCCACTGCGTTTAAATGACCTCCGTCATTGTATTATATTTTTGTCGTCTCGATGTTGTTGCACATGAAGCCCCAATGTTGTCATCCACCGCACATGAAGCATTTATTTTTATTTGTAATTGTGTACATATTCAAAATATTTCAGTTGCGTATTTAAATTACTGGCTATTTGAAAGCACTTCTCTGCATTGCTGCGAAGGAAATCTGCAAAAATCGGACGGAGATACTGCTGGTGGTGACAATCAAAACAACCGTGTATCGTTTAATGAAACTGTACAGTTTGGTCTGAAAGTAGTCTTGAACAACCGTATATTAAGAAGCGAAAAATCGTTTGTTAAGAAAATAAAGTTGGCGAGATTGCTGCCCACGAACTCTGTGGTAGTTGTACGACGTGGAGGCAATCTCATTCAAACGCTACTTTTTAGAAAGCAATTAACTGCTGGAATATGTCAACAAAACGTTGGGTAGGCGGGGCGGTCGAATCCAACTAGTTGTCCAGAACAGCGTTGTTAATCTGTACACGTCATAACGCACGTTGGACATTTTAGTTTACATATGTCACTTTTTCTTCACCCATCGCCTTCATCATAATTATCTAAAAACACAATGTTCGCTGAAAAACGATAAATTATTCCATTTTCACTCCTTTGCTTGCGTTAAGTTGGTATTGGACATGTAACTAACTAGTACAAATACGTGCTTTACATAACAGGAACTAAATGGAGGACGTATGTAAAGTATTGATGACGAATACAAACCAAAATTACACACAAACAGTGATTGACGATCAGCGTCAGTGTGTTCTTTTATTTTGAAGTCTTGCAGAAATATTAATTTTACCATAAATGGCACTGTCAGTTTTGGAGCTAAAGAAGGAATAAAAATAAATAAATACGTATACTAACCATCGCGTGACGAGTTTGATGAAAAGCGCGTTGAATCGTTTCGCCGAGTTCTCCCTCAGGTAGTTTTTTGGTTTTAACATCACTTTCCATACTGGACTGAACACCATTCAAATGCATGACACCTTCAACCAGATTTGTAAGCTAAACACCAAAAACGTAAATATCAGATAAACACACGAAAAAAATAATTTGGGCCACATCAGTTGGCAACCTTGTTTTCAACATTTTTTGTCCTCGTTTCATAAAATAGACACACCTTACTAAATTGGTGGATTCTAAAGAACCACTTCACAGCTAGGTCGGCATTCGTGATCCTCATATAAGTCTTTGAAACATAGAAATCTGTGCGAAGTTAACGTTCAGGTGCTAACAAAGCAACCACCCGTTATTTTTGGTCGTATATTTAAATTAAAATACTACAGTAAATTGTTCATAACCAGCACAATCATCTTTCGCTCAGATTTCTATGTTACACACACGTATATTGAGGATAACAAATGTCGACGTATAGCTGTGAAGTGGTTCTTTGCCATCTACCTAATGAATTCAAGGATGAATTTTTGAAAAGTTTGAAATGACAAACAATTTGACAATTTACCTCATACTCCTTTAATGAAATATTTGGAACATTTACGGTGTGAGTTGAGGGGAAAATGTCGAAATAACTCTCTCCAGTAAACATGTCAATCCCAGTTAAATGAACCTATACACAATCATAGTGAAAATCCCCTAAACAAACTCCTAATTTGTTGTACCCTACGCCTCCTGTGCAACTTCATCACAATACGACCAAAAGCATGGTTACGATTTGAAAGTTTTTAAACTGTCCTCGATGAAATATTTGACGTTTGAAATATTTTAGCAAAGATTTTTCAGTTTTCATTTATTTATAAACAACTGCAATAAATAAATATTTCCTATTCCATTTCGGCTCTGTAAGCAAACACCGCCGTTCCAGCATTGGTTAATTTAAATACCGCATAGGGGTATATTTTTTATTTTGTTTTATTGTGCCTTTTGAATTAGGACAAATCCTTTTGTCAAGTGGTTCCCAACATTTTTGTTTAAATCAAAAAAGACGCGGAACCCATTTTTGGTTTCTCGACAAATCTGCTTCCGTTGAGATTCTATTCTAGGAAAGTACGCTGCGTTTTATTTTGCCACATAATATGACTGTAGTGTGTTGCTATAATATAAACTTGTTTTCAGACATTTTGTAAAATAAATATTCGTTATTTATCAATTGTATAACACGCATATGCTAGTTTGCTGCGGATGTAAGGTTGAAAACCATTGCCTCATTCCATAAACTATACCGAGACAACAGTCGTTCTTCCAGCATAGATAATTTTTTTTTGAGATAAATCGACCGAATGTCGGTAGAATTGCGAAACCCCACAATGAGACTAAGGTGCGAAAAACTTGGGGCTATTATTCTTCTCATTGAGCAGACGTTTCGAATACCACTGTGCTCATCATCAGTGCTAATTCGGAAATTTAGTTGCCCCGAGGTGCGCACAGAGGAAGGCAACTGAGCAGACAAAAACAACAGCACGATTGAAACACATCACGTGACAGTATCGGAGGTCTATGACAGTGACGTCATCATTTCAGATGTGCCAGGCTGAAAAGATGACCTATAGGTGTTAAAGAGGTAGAGTGATCTGGTGCTAACATCAACGTTTAGGAATAGTTTGGGGTGTGTCATGTAAAGCCTTTCCAAAATTAATAGTTTGGTTTTTACAGTGCAACTAAGTAAAATTTTGGGTAAGTTTGTGTTAACAGTATGGCCTGATTTATTGCTAACCTTAATAAGACATACAGTTGCTTCTTAGAGCTATTTAAAATTTAAACAAACCAAAAGAATTCTGGATTGGCAAATACCGTACTGACCTTAGAATGGCCGTGTTTACCATTCTGTATACTTGACATTTCCGAAATCTTACATGGTCTATTTTTGAGTATTACATATCCACCCTTTTTCAAAGCAGATGCAGAAACAGGATAGAAATCAAGATTTCCATGTGTGTCCATATTTAAAGTTATAACTTAGGCAATATGAAAGAAAATGTAATTTAGTGCTCAAAAACTTTTGCTTACATTTAAAAGTACCAATATATAAATTAACGATACACTGATACGTTTATTATTGCACTTTATACAAACTTGTGTTGATCACTTGATCAAAAACAACTTTTACGCGACAGCTGTTAAGCGACTACACAACAATTTGTTGCAGGCTGCATCTTTTAAGTGGAAAAAGAATGTAGGTGCACAAAATTATAAATCAACGTTATGAATAACAACAGAGATTGAATTAATTGCTTCGTTGCAGTCTCCGTAATTTTTGTACCCATGAAATTGCGACCCCTCTCAAATCTGTCTCAAAAACTGTCTTTCAAACAGGCTTAAATGTCTGTCATGAATAAACTGTAGGATTAAGTATAGGCCACAACCGGCCATTAAAATAGAAACTACTGCATGACCACTTCCTTTTTTTCGGTTTCAAACTTTCAAAACTTGACAACTGATAGTTTACTTGGCATTATACTTTAACAACATGCAAGTTTCGAGTAGAATTGGACATTGGCATTAAAACCGTGCACAGCTAAACACAGCGGAAATACTGAATAACGCTTCCACGTAAACCGAGCTCTGAAGCGTGGGAAAATGGCAAGAAAACTGAAACAAGGCACATCGATTTATATGGTAATAAACTACAATAACAATTATACTGGTTCATTGCTTTAAACTTACCACTCTGATTTACAATTCTGTGGTTTGATTTTTCTACCGCATAAATAAAGGCTAAATCCCGTATTTGTGTTTCTGAGACAAACCTTCATGTATCTTTCATCCACAATATTTGAAAACAACGTAAATTTTTTTCTGGGATTGCATTTTGGTAGAGTTTGCCTCATGCACCGACCACGACAACGCAAGCTTTTGGACATTACACTTTCCGGCAATTCAGTGTGCGTTGCGCAACTCCGATCCCACGCATATTAGTCAGCTCTTGTAACTGCGATGCATTTCCTCCGCTCTTGTGCGACAAATTTAATGGACTATTCAACTTGAAGTGATGTTCTCGCACAAAATACTTATCACCTACACCATATCCATAGTAAAACCCGCCATTCGTTGCAAGCACTACTTACAATAAACCGCCAATAAACCCAGTAACGGAAAAGAAATGACAGTATGATAGCATCTTACCATCAGTGAACATGGGTTATTGTCACACGATTGTTGTTGAGTGTGGAAATCCACCGAAGCTTCATTTCTACCGTGACCTCCAAACATTTTTTGGTCACTGTCCAAAACAATCTTGTACCTTCGGACGGTGGCATCAGCTTTCTTTTGCAGTTATGTAAAAACTGTGGGGAAAGGAAAAATGTCAGTACATTTAAAAAACTATACGACGGCATTTGGCAAATTCGACAAACAATTATATACGCAAGCACAGTATGCCTGTAATTGGACATTATAGTGGATTGTTGTGGCAGAGACAGAGTTAATACAGCTAACTTGGCGTGCAAAATAAAAGTGATTTGATTTGACCATCCATGCTGAAGAGAAGCATAAGCTAATTAAGTACGCCTCTTTTCAAAAAGACAACTTTTATGCTTCTATACGATTACAACATGGTCAAAGTGTCTCTGCAAAACTTATTCTCGGGACAAAGACTAACCTTTGGCGCCTATTCCACAAGGTAGGCGTGTTTGTGAATTTGAAACTTGCGTTCGCAGGGAAGAGGTAGTTAAAAACGTTGTTTTTTATAGTGTCCATAGTTCAAAATCATTTGGGTGGATGTTCATGTGCATATAGTTGTTTAACTGCTATGATTATGTACTGCTATTTTTGTTGCTAGGCATAGTACTTATTGGGAATTGCTCTTCTGGCACAAAATGTTTATTGAAACCGACGTTCCGTCTACCATCCGGCGAAACTTCCATAGCGTAATGTCACACAATAATGCATCAAGCGCATAAACACTAAAAATGCTATGATTATCTTTTGGCATTTTGTTAATGCAGTTCATACAGCAGCTGATTCGCTCAGGTTGTGTTTTGCTTTTTGTTTTTAATCCGAAAAATTGAATTTATAAGCATGTGGAGTTAGCTGTTTAAAAGAACTCTTTATTGCAGCATTGTAAAACAGATTCCGTGAAAGATCTGTCGTATTTTTAATCTTTGGATAAAGTATTGTGTGGTTTGTCATAATTTGTTTAACACGAAAAACTTCCAAATCAATTAGGAAAGACGATTTCAGACTGTACGCAGATGAAAGCAGAAAGGGTATTCTCTAGCACTTTGTACGGACATTTTCAGAGCGCCGAAAAGAAAATGCTTTACAGTTTGTTGAACAACGTGCGTGCATATTCAGTAAACCAGCTTCACAAATCTGAAAAAAATTGGTAATTTTTTCCATTACTACAATGGCCTTAATAGATCTTCAGGGCGGTGTGCTTTCAGCTCACAAAATTAAACCTTGGTGGGAAACTCTCTGTACTTTTACGTATGTAGCTGTGAATGGTACAAGCTTAGTTGTATTGTTGAAAGCAAATACTAACTCATTGTGGTGCCACCATATTGATCCCAATGCAACCAAAGGGTTTGAAGGAATCAAAATTTATTATGTAAATGAACAATGCAAACAGGAGGCCAACTTTTTTCAGCTCAATTTCTGGTGGATTTTAATGCTAGTTTCAATTTGTTTGTACGCAGTCATGCATTTTTGGGAACATATACCCCAAGTGATTAACGAAGTTGCCAGGTTCAGGAAGTTGTTTGATGCTGTATCGAAGTTTGGAAATTCGACTGACGTGCTTATCATGTTGGTTACCACACCAAATTCGCATAATTCGCCATATTTTGAGCGTCAGAAAAGAGGTATGAGCAGAATGATTGCAAAATGTTTTTTGAAACGATCTGAACTTCAAAACAATTTGGTAGGACCAACAGAGACTGACAAACTGCTTGATGAAGTTCACAAAGATATTGTTCGTCACCTCCATGCCTTTCCCCACCTACGCCCAAACACAACCAAAGTCAAAAAAGGTCCAGTGTGTTACTTAGGAGAAAAAGGAAAAGTATATGCTCGGGATTTACCGATTAATGACCTAACCGAAGAACCTGTTAATGAGCTTCTGTATTTGTTAGATAGTTGGGAGGAAGACATGTCACTGAGTTTGGGAACTTTGATAAGAAAAGTATGTAACAAAGAATCAATTCCTAAAATTCCTTTGTCGACCCCCCTGAAAACCTTGCGAAACTTGTCAAAAACAAAAGAGAAAAATGGAGACAAGCAAAATCAAACCGACAGAGTACAGTCATTGAGTCAGCTTTTGGCTCTTCGCCAAATTGAGAGTATTCGAAAATTGAAAGAAAAGTTTTGTGATCTCCCCGAAAAAAGGAAAGAAGTTGTCGAAAGCATTCAGAAAGATGCCACAACCTTACTGAAGCTATTACACAATGAAAGCGACAGGGAAGTGTTTCGACAAACACTCAACCCAACTCAACGAAGCAACTCAAAAACGGAAGTAAATAAACAATACAAAATGTACAAAAATACTCTTTTAGATAATGCAAAGTACGAATGCAACAAAGTATTCAAACCAGGAGACAGCAGTCTTATCTTGACACATCTTAACAGCAATAAAGTAAGTACGAAAAGGCAGTTGTCGGAGTTGATTGAGTGTTTAAACGATTCTCAAGTTGTTGATGGCCTGGAGGCCATTAGAAAAATGTCACCATTAGATCAGCTGCAAAACCTCCCAGAAGGGAAGAAAATCAAAGATTTGATTACCGATAAAAGTTTGTTGGACCAAGTTAGAATTGTAGAAGGATTTAAACAACTTGTCTCCCTCAGGCAGATAGTAACCATTAGCGAATGGAATGCGAAAGAAGACGATTATCAGTCTGCGATCAAAAAAAAAGTACAAAACCAAATAAAAAGTGAACAAAAATTTAATAGCAAATCTTGGTATTTTTTCAGAAATTTTGGATCCTTTTTGTGTACACTAATAGCAGTTGGACTGATTTTGCTTTTCCTTCGCACCTCAGAACCGACTTTTGTCTGCAATCGGGCTTACAAATGTATCTACCATTCATTTAGAACACAACACATGGTTGCCCTTGCACAAAGCATTTTAATGAGCATTCAATGTATCGTCTTTGTTGTTCTTTTACTGGTCTTTCGGTTGCAAAGCAACGATCCGGACGGTGGCATCAACTTTCTTTTGCGGTTATGTGAAAACAGTGGGGAAAAGAAAAATGTCAAGACATTTAAAAAACTATACGACGGCATTTGGCAAATTCGACAAACAATTATATACGGATTGCGCAAAAGTATGATTTCAGCGGCGTCTGTCGGAGATATTGACTTCTTTCAATTTTATTTGGAGATCACTGGTGATGACATCAATGCATTTCTTTGTAGTAATTTTGTGCAAAACAACACAAGCGATGATGTTGGAAATACAGTTTCTCTACTTAAAAGATTAGAGACAATACTTCCAAAAAAAACAGATTGTTCAATTTACCATCAAGGGTTAAGTCGTAATCGACTCGCAAGAAAGATGACATGATCCCTATTCAAGCGACAAAAACATATTTGAAATAATTAAACTTTATATTTTGTCTTCATGACAAGTAGCAGATAAATATTTTATATAAAAACAAAGCGTCCAACAACTGGCTTATACTAGATGTGGTTTGCACGGAAGTTAAATAGCGAAATTGATTTTTCTGATTAATAAACTACCTGACATCAAACCGAGGCTTATTTCTTCATTAAAATGCATCACACGTGCAGTAATTTGATATTGCAGGAATGAAGACAAAGGTCAAAAGAATCGGGGGATGAAGACAATTTTCCAGATTTTTTTGACCTTACTGAGAAATAACGTAGTCATATTATTGTCTGGCACTTTACTAAAACGAAATCTTTTTTATCCTCGTATCCTTTTATAATCAATGTCTGTGAGCTGATATTTTTTGCTCCACACATCAACCGTTAGCTACTGTAAATTCAGGAAAAATCTAGAGTTTAAATAATATCTTTATTCCCGCGAAACAAAATTTGAACGCAATTGGCGATAAACGTGCTTTCAACAAGCGCTAATGCAAACTTAACCGAAAAATAAATGATGTTGAGTCATTTTCAAGAATTGAAGCTCTAATGCACAACAAAACACGACATCGACCGCAGGAAATCCACAACTTTTTCAAAATCAAAATTTATTGTTTATCGGGGATGTATTGTGCTTGGAACCTTCACCTGAAAGGTTGGTCAGTATTATTTATTACAACCCACAACGAACGAAGTTCGCTCTTAAAGGGATTGTAAAGCAATAAAGTGAGATTGGCAAGGATTAGGATAATAATTTTCAATACAAAGAGACTTGATTATTCAACAATGTTCACAGCTTACCACTACATGAACATAACAGGAAGGAATAAGTTTAAATGACAATGTAATTCAACTAGAATGGTCTGAAATCATTTGTGATGCGAATTTAATTCAATATCACAAAGATTAAAATACGGGTGATGCGTTTGGTCGGAATTCAACCAAAAGTACGCTTACACTTTCTCTTATTCAATAATATGATGGGTTTTGGCAATAATGTAAGGTAAACCTCATAAACTTAATGTCACCTCAACAAAATTTCAGGAATGAAAAAACTACTTTCACAAAACAAACCTTTGTACTTGGACGAGTTCCGAGTTATTCAAGGCCGCTCTTGTTGTCTGAATAACGAAAAAAGTGACAAAATCATTTCCGTATTACGCACAAACGTACTCCTGCTGTCGTAAAGATTTGGCGACTTTCCTGGCAAAAACGTTTATTTTACATTCGATGCTTCGGTCGGTGTGCAGCTGACCTTTCTCACAAACGATGGTGATTAGCAGATTATTTCAGTCGCTCGTGCAATTTGTTCGTAATTGCGTTTTAGTTTGTGTTACAAATAAGTTTTTTGTGTGCAAACTATTCCGGTTTTCGATAGACTAGTAGGTCGATGAACAGAAATTATTGTTCCGCAAATATTTAAATATTCAAAAATGTGTATCATCAGCTTTTCTGGATTGTCGAATAGTCATTGCTTACATAATATTGATATAATATTTTAACAAACCGCAAACCAGTCGCTTCTACTGAGATCGTGGTTGCGACAGCATATAACCAAGCAACGTACGAATTTGTCTTTTTCAGTCCGAGTCGAAATGAGCTCGTTCGCGACTATTTTTCTTGTAATATCCACGTGGTAATATTTGCGTTTGCAATACCTAAGTTTCCCCTTGTAACATTCCGCGGGTAAAATCAAGGTCTTGCAAACACTTTTCATTCTATCATAGGTAAGCTTGCTTGACAACTTTCCTCGAGTGCCCATAGGATTTAGCACTTAGTGTCTGTTTGATCACATGCCAACAGCACAACCCTCGCAGCGGGAGCTGCCCGCACATCTGTATTTCCACAAAAGTAAGTTTGGCCGGCGGTAAAAGACCAACTTGTATTCCTCTGTCACAATGTAACGTACATACGACGTAACAAAGCGATCAGTGACGCACGGAGGTCCATTTTTGGTTGAATAGGAACGGGTGCTTGTGCTGGTGCTAGGTCCAATTTGAGCGTGTTTGAAGGAATTTTTAGTGGATTTAGGGGCTGTTTAAAATCATCAGAGTGTTTGTAATACTGGATTAGACATTCTCAGTTGACATTATTTGAATTGGAAAAACACCAAGAAATGCAATTGAAATTTGCAGAGATATAAATCGTGTAGTCTACCTAATCATTTGCGTATTTCTGGCAGTGTATGTTTTACTATGCGTAATTAACATAAAACAACAAACTAGCTGATGCAAACCAAGCCTCCCACTACGGCTGTTTTGGGATATACTGTCGTCATTGTTTCATGGACGTTCGTTTCGTTGTCACGCTAGACGCACAATTGCCATAAAGATATCCCGTCTTTAACCGTTATTGAAACTAAACTTTCGTGAAATTACTGGCCATTTAACGAGGGGTACAGGATTTCGGAATCTCCAACAAAACATCATATCGAATTAAATCTTCACATTGAGTTTATTTTAATTCGGAACATTTACTCCAATAAAGTCCAAAAAACTGTTGTTTATTCAATAATAGCTCTGACAACAATGCAGAAATACAAAGGTCATTTTGTGACACAAACAACAAATAAGAATTACAACAATCAACACAGCACAACAAATATGTAGTTTTGTGTGGATATTTTATTTGAAACCAATCAATATCCCGAAGCCCGACGACCCGAAACGCTTGAAAATCCGACAGATCTGGAACGTGACGGGCTACGACCGTTTCGTTGAAATCGATGAGAAGAGCAGCCAGAAGCATTGTAAACTGGTTGACTTCTGCCAAAACTTGCACATCTGTATGGACTCTTATCTCTTCTCGATTCGCCCAAATTCATCTCCCTCAAGCGAGTTTCACAGCTCGGCGAACGACCACGACTGTGGCTACGTTCACGACGCCACGGTGAAGTGCTCCGTGAGTTGTAGTCACGGCCGCGATCACGACAATCATCGTATCCATAATAAACCCGATTGGCATTCACGTCGTTGGACCAATGAGAAAGGGCGTCGCTCGCCATTACAATAACACAACGTGACGGCAAATAAACCTTGAGCAAAATAGAAAGATTTAGTGATTCGTTTGAATGACAGTATGATAGCATCTTACCATCAGTGAACATGGGTTATTGTCACACGATTGTTGTTGAGTGTGGAAATCCACCGAAGCTTCATTTCTACCGTGACCTCCAAACATTTTTTGGTCACTGTCCAAAACAATCTTGTACCTTCAACGCGAAAGGGTGTTATTTACGACGGAACGCTAACTGTGCAAGGTATACCCAAACCATACTCACGTTCCTGATGTTCGTACACCGATTCGATAATTGGGATAACTTTTTGTAGGATGAAAGTTAAACATGAAGACCAGGCCGGCTCTTTCGAATACAATCACTTTCTCATCATCGTGTTGACGTGTAACAAGTCCCTAGGATCAATTGGATTGTGAAAACGTGCACTGCAAGTGAATACCAACGGAAACAATAATTATCCTATACCTGAGGGGAACTTAGCCAACCAAATCGTTCTTCCAAACGGTTAATTGCGATATCGAAATTATTGAGGTATTTGTATCTCAGCTGCTGGTCATCAGCAAGCTCAAACTGTCTTCTTGCCAGTTGGTAATTGTCTCCATTCTGTAACGATGGAAACTCAACCCAATCTGGATGAGCGAACTCGTTGCCTACGAAAGGGTTCCTTTTGGTAAACATGTAAAAAAACGTTTACGCCAATAAAGTAATTTACCCATAAAATTCAGGTATGATTTTCCACTGAAGGCATTTGTGATAAATCTGATCATCTTGTGGAGACTCATTCCTCTGTCCAATCTCGGTGACATTTCCCGCCGGTCCAACATACACTCATTGTCCATAAGTTGCCTTGCAATCGTCCATTGACAATCCATGCTCTGAACATTAAAATTTATAACATCAGACAATGAATGTTCAAATCTAAAAGTTAAATCGTTAACCTGTTGGTGGTCTTCTGGGTACGTGATATATCTTTCCCCTGTCCTCCGTTCGGACAACATTTGACAAATTTCGCTCATTCCCCAGTTTTCATCCGACATTCCGTTTAATATCTGAAAACGCGAAACCCGTTAGAGTAGAAAATGACGCTCCTTGATGCTGCCATGGTTTTACCTGCATCCATTGACTTGGAATATGCATCGATAATCTGTAATCGAAACCGAATCCACCTTGATTGACAGGACGAGTCAAACTTGGAAATTCGGTATACTCCTATACGCAGCAAAAAACACACTCTTTAAATCTTTGTTCGATTTTTTGTTGACCAAACAAAGACAAGTCCTACCTCTGCAATGGTTATGATTTTTGGATAGTATCGATGCAAAATTTTGTTTGCAAGCAATAGGTAAGCCATTGCTCCAATGTCCATGTGCATTCCGAAATATTGTCGGTAGTTATCAACAGATTGGATGTCTAAAGATCATTAAAAATTTACAAAACAAACGCTTTTTAAGTATTGCAATTGCACTAATACTGATAAGTACATTTACCAGGAATTTGATTGTGGTAGATCATTGGCGTTACTCCATTAAACCGAAAACCGTCGAATCCAAAGTTTTCCACGTAATGACGGAGGTTGGACAGTAAAAATCGAAGAACTTCCCACCTAAACAAGTTTTTACATGCGCCATCACACAGAGATGATTGTACGTAAACCATCGCAATGCCCCTTACTTTGTAAAGTCAAACTTTCGCGCGTCATTTTCCCTGAAATCCCGTCTATCAGAACGGAAGAAACACTCATCAGTGCCATCAAAGCGATCTAAACTTTCCCAGCCATTCTTCGATGCGTGACTGTGCATAACATCCATCATGACGTAAATTCCCATCCCATGTGCGACGTTTATCAACTCCCTCAGATCGTCAGGAGTCCCATATCGGCTGCGATCATAACACAAGTGTTTTTGTAAACTACACGTAATCCTGAACTGAGGCAAAAACTCACAATTCTATCACTAAAACGTGGACTCACCTTGAGGGCGCAAAAAAGTTGGTAACTTGGTAACCAACGCTCGGATAATAAGGATGCTCCATAATTGCCATGAGAAGCACGCAGTTGTAGCCTAGATCGCGAATGCGAGGAAGAACATCTGTGGTGAACTGCTTGTAAGAAGATACTTGACAACGATCGGAGCTGATCCCAATGTGAGCTTCGTAAATGCGCAAACGTTCGGGCTTCGAAATTTGATTGTTTGCAAACTGGAAATAAAGTTTTAATTTGTTTTTCTGTTCGGCTCTCGCTTTTGACAACGTGAAGAAAAGCAAACCATATCACGTACTCGTTGACAAGATTTATTTGATGACGGATTCCAAAAGCGCCATGTAAACGTTGATCCGCACTGGGTCACGTATTTTGCCCACGGTGAAATTCTTTCCAATATCTGATTGTCTTTCGTTTCAACCACAAGCTGAAATTAAACAATTTTGTTATTTGTGTTTCTACATCAATGTCTGCGTAAAGCAAGCCATCTACCTTCAGTTCGGATAGATGGTTTATTGGGCATCTACCATCTCGATTTGGTGGCATGAACATTTCCCACTGACCATATCCGATGTCCTTGTACATTATTTTTTCCCAGTTGTCTGAACAAGCATTGTGGCTTAAATACACGAAGAGATTCGATTTGAAGCTACACACTCACTAAAATCTCCCATTAGGTAGACGGCCCTCGCATTGGGAACCCATTCCCTGCATTGAATTCCTCCCTCTTGTGTGAGAACAACACCGAAAGTTTCGTAACTTCGACTGAACCGATCCATTCCTTCCTCGCGTTCAATGTCCATCAGAGCCTTTTCAAACATTCCATATCTACAACACCAATATTAGTTTTATTATTTATAGTTACTTGACCAACCTTTAGATTTAATTACAACGGTTTTGTGTTTTACTGTCTTTTATTTACCTAAGTCTAATATCCTTTACAAAGCTTCTTAATCTTGGGTCATTTGCAAACAAGCTTTCGATTTCGGGAACTCCCCATTGTTGAAGATTGTCGTGACCTGAGAACTCCATTTTTGCTCCACGATATGAGATTCGAATCAAAGGTTAAGTAAGCGGTTATAAAGCAGCTTGACCGAAATTTCAACGAATGTTGTGATGTAGGTATGTTGCGATGGAATTTATATAGGGCGTAAAAAGGAAGAAGTTCGCTCTTAATGGGATTGTCGGGCAATAAAGTGAGATTGGCAAGGATTAGGATAATAATTTTGAATACAAAGAGACTTGATTATTCAACAATATTCACAGCTTACCACTACATGAACATAACAGGAAGGAATAAGTTTAATGACAATGTAATCCAACTATAATGGTCCGAAATCATTTGTGATGCGAATTTAATTCAATATCACAAAGATTAAAATGGGGGTGTGTTTGGTCGGAATTCAACCAAAAGTACGCTTACACTTTCTCTTATTCAATAATATGATGCGTTTTGGCAATAATGTAAGGTAAACCTCATAAACTTAATGTCACCTCAACAAAATTTCAGGAATGAAAAAACTACTTTCACAAACAAACCTTTGTACTTGGACGAGTTCCGAGTTATTCAAGGCCGCTCTTATTGTCTGAATAACGAAAAAGTGACAAAATCATTTCCGTATTACGCACAAACGTACTCCTTCTGTCGTAAAGATTTGGCGACTTTGCTGGCAAAAACGTTTATTTTACATTCGATGCTTCGGTCGGTGTGCAACTGATCTTTCTCGCAAACGATGGTGATTAGCGCCGTAAGAATTTAGATTATTTCAGTCGCTCGTGCAATTTGTTCGTAATTGCGTTTTAGTTTGTGTTACAAATAAGTTTTTTGTGTGCAGACTATTCCGGTTTTCGATAGACTGGTAAGTCGATGAACAGAAATTATTGTTCCGCAAATATTTAAATATTCAAAAATGTGTATCATCAGCTTTTCTGGATTGTCGAATAGTCATTGCTTATATAATATTGATATAATATTTTGACAAACCGCAAACCAGTCGCTTCTACTGAGATCGTGGTTGCGACAGCATATAACCAAGCAACGTACGAATTTGTCTTTTTCAGTCCGAGTCGAAATGAGCTCGTTCGCTACTATTTTTCTTGTAATATCCACGTTATAATATTTGCGTTTGCAATACCTAAGTTTTCCCTTGAAACATTCGGCGGGTAAAATCAATATTTCGCAAACACTTTTCATTCTACCATAGGTAAGCTTGCTTGACAACTTTCCTCGAGTGCCCATAGGATTTAGCACTTAGTGTCAGTTTGATCACATGCCAACAGCACAACCCTCGCAGCGGGAGCTGCCCGCACATCTGTATTTCCACTAAAATAAGTTTGGCCGGCGGTAATAGACCAACATGTAATCCTCTGTCACAATGTAACGTACATACGACGTAACAAAGCGATCAGTGACGCACGGAGGTCCATTTTTGGTTGAATAGGAACGGGTGCATGTGCTGGTGCTACGTCCAACTTGAGCGTGTTTGAAGGAATTTTTAGTGGATTTAGGGGGGGTTTCAAATCATCAGAGTGTTTGTAATACAGGATTAGACATTCTCAGTTGACATTATTTGGGTTGTAAAAACACCAAGAAATGCAATTGAAATTTGCAGAGATATGAATCGTGTAGTCTACCAGATCATTTGCGTATTTTTGGCAGTGTATGTTTTACTATGCGTAATTAACATAAAACAACAAACTAGCTGATGCAAACCAAGCCTCCCACTACGGCTGTTTTGGGATATACTGTCGTCATTGTTTCATGGACGTTCGCTTCGTTGTCACGCTAGACGCACAATTGCCATAAAGGTATCCCGTCTTTAACCGTTATTGAAACTAAACTTTCGTAAAATTACTGGCCATTTAACGAGGGGTACAGGATTTCGGAATCTCCAACAAAACATCATATCGAATTAAATCTTCACATTGAGTTTATTTTAATTCGTAACATTTACACCAATAGAGTCCAATAAACTTTTGTTTATTCAATAATAGCTCTGACAACAATGCAGAAAGACAAAGGTCATTTTGTTACACAAACAACAAATAAGAATTACAACAATCAACACAGCACAACAAATATGCAGTTTCGTGTGGATATTTTATTTGAAACCAATCAATATCCCGAAGCTCGACGACCAGAAACGCCTGAAAATCCAACAGATCTGGAACGTGACGGGCTACGCCCGTTTTGTTGAAATCGATGAGAAGAGCAGCCAGAAGCATTGTAAACTGGTTGACTTCTACCAAAACTTGCACATCTGTATGGACTCTTGTCTCTTCTCGATTCGCCCAAATTCATCTCCCTCAAGCGAGTTTCACAGCTCGGCGAACGACCACGACTGTGGCTACGTTCACGACGCCACGGTGAAGTGCTCCGCGAGTTGTAGTCACGGCCGCGATCACGACAATCATCGTATCCATAATAAACCCGATTGGCATTCACGGTGTTGGACCAATGAGAAAGGGCGTCGCTCGCCATTACAATAACACAACGTGACGGCAAATAAACCTTGAGCAAAATAGAAAGATTTAGTGATTCGTTTGAATGACAGTATGATAGCATCTTACCATCAGTGAACATGGGTTATTGTCACACGATTGTTGTTGAGTGTGGAAATCCACCGAAGCTTCATTTCTACCGTGACCTCCAAACATTTTTTGGTCACTGTCCAAAACAATCTTGTACCTTCAACGCGAAAGGGTGTTATTTACGACGGAACGCGAACTGTGCAAGGTATACCCAAACCATACTCACGTTCCTGATGTTCGTACACCGATTCGATAATTGGGATAACTTTGTGTAGGATGAAAGTTAAACATGAAGACCAGGCCGGCTCTTTCGAATACAATCACTTTCTCATCATCGTGTTGACGTGTAACAAGTCCCTTAAGATCAAATGGATTGTGGAAACGTGCACTGCAAGTGAATATACCAACGGAAAAAATAATTATCCTATACCTGAGGGGAACTTAGCCAACCAAATCGTTCTTCCAAACGGTTAATTGCGATATCGAAATTATTGAGGTATTTGTATCTCAGCTGCTGGTCATCAGCAAGCTCAAACTGTCTTCTTGCCAGTTGGTAATTGTCTCTATTCTGTAACGATGGAAACTCAACCCAATCTGGATGAGCGAACTCGTTGCCTACGAAAGGGTTCCTTTTGGTAAACATGTAAAAAAATGTTTACGCCAATAAAGTAATTTACCCATAAAATTCAGGTATGATTTTCCACTGAAGGCATTTGTGATAAGTCTGATCATCTTGTGGAGACTCATTCCTCTGTCCAATCTCGGTGACATTTCCCGCCGGTCCAACATGCACTCATTGTCCATAAGTTGCCTTGCAATCGTCCATTGACAATCCATGCTCTGAACATTAAAATTTATAACATCAGACAATGAATGTTCAAATCTAAAAGTTAAATCGTCAACCTGTTGGTGGTCTTCTGGGTACGTGATATATCTTTCCCCTGTCCTCCGTTCGGACAACATTTGACAAATTTCGCTCATTCCCCAGTTTTCATCCGACATTCCGTTTAATATCTGAAAACGCGAAACCCGTTAGAGTAGAAAATGACGCTCCTTGATGCTGCCATGGTTTTACCTGCATCCATTGACTTGGAATATGCATCGATAATCTGTAATCGAAACCGAATCCACCTTGATTGACAGGACGAGTCAAACTTGGAAATTCGGTATACTCCTATACGCAGCAAAAAACACACTCTTTAAATCTTTGTTCGATTTTTTGTTGACCAAACAAAGACAAGTCCTACCTCTGCAATGGTTATGATTTTTGGATAGTATCGATGCAAAATTTTGTTTGCAAGCAATAGGTAAGCCATTGCTCCAATGTCCATGTGCATTCCGAAGTATTGTCGGTAGTTATCAACAGATTGGATGTCTAAAGATCATTAAAAATTTACAAAGCAAACGCTTTTTAAGTATTGCAATTGCACCAATACTGATCAGTACATTTACCAGGAATTTGATTGTGGTAGATCATTGGCGTTACTCCATTAAACCGAAAACCGTCGAATCCAAAGTTTTCCACGTAATGACGGAGGTTGGACAGTAAAAATCGAAGAACTTCCCACCTAAACAAGTTTTTACATGCGCCATCACACAGATATGATTGTACGTAAACCATCGCAATGCCCCTTACTTTGTAAAGTCAAACTTTCGCGCGTCATTTTCCCTGAAATCCCGTCTATCAGAACGGAAGAAACACTCATCAGTGCCATCAAAGCGATCTAAACTTTCCCAGCCATTCTTCGATGCGTGACTGTGCATAACATCCATCATGACGTAAATTCCCATCCCATGTGCGACGTTTATCAACTCCCTCAGATCGTCAGGAGTCCCATATCGGCTGCGATCATAACACAAGTGTTTTTGTAAACTACACGTAATCCTGAACTGAGGCAAAAACTCACAATTCTATCACTAAAACGTGGACTCACCTTGAGGGCGCAAAAAAGTTGGTAACTTGGTAACCTACGCTCGGATAATAAGGATGCTCCATAATTGCCATGAGAAGCACGCAGTTGTAGCCTAGATCGCGAATGCGAGGAAGAACATCTGTGGTGAACTGCTTGTAAGAAGATACTTGACAACGATCGGAGCTGATCCCAATGTGAGCTTCGTAAATGCGCAAACGTTCGGGCTTCGAAATTTGATTGTTTGCAAACTGGAAATAAAGTTTTAATTTGTTTTTCTGTTCGACTCTCGCTTTTGACAACGTGAAGAAAAGCAAACCATATCACGTACTCGTTGACAAGATTTATTTGAAGACGGATTCCAAAAGCGCCATGTAAACGTTGATCCGCACTGGGTCACGTATTTTGCCCACGGTGAAATTCTTTCCAATATCTGATTGTCTTTCGTTTCAACCACAAGCTGAAATTAAACAATTTTGTTATTTGTGTTTCCACATCAATGTCTGAGTAAAGCAAGCCATCTACCTTCAGTTCGGATAGATGGTTTATTGGGCATCTACCATCTCGATTTGGTGGCATGAACATTTCCCACTGACCATATCCGATGTCCTTGTACATTATTTTTTCCCAGTTGTCTGAACAAGCATTGTGGCTTAAATAGACGAAGAGATTCGATTTGAAGCTACACACTCACTAAAATCTCCCATTAGGTAGACGGCCCTCGCATTGGGAACCCATTCCCTGCATTGAATTCCTCCCTCTTGTGTGAGAACAACACCGAAAGTTTTGTAACTTCGACTGAACCGATCCATTCCTTCCTCGCGTTCAATGTCCATCAGCGCTTTTTCAAACATTCCATATCTACAACACCAATATTAGTTATATTATTTATAGTTACTTGACCAACCTTTAGATTTAATTACAACGGTTTTGTATTTTACTGTCTTTTATTTACCTAAGTCTGATATCCTTTTCAAAGCTTCTTAATCTTGGGTCATTTGCAAACAAGCTTTCGATTTCGGGAACTCCCCATTGTTGAAGATTGTCGTGACCTGAGAATTCCATTTTTGCTCCACGATATGAGATTCGAATCAAAGGTTAAGTAAGCGGTTATAACGCAGCTTGACCGAGATTTCAACGAATGTTGTGATGTAGGTATGTTGCGATGGAATTTATATAGGGCGTAAAAAGGAAGAAGTTCGCTCTTAATGGGATTGTCGGGCAATAAAGTGAGATTGGCAAGGATTAGGATAATAATTTGGAATACAAAGAGACTTGATTATTCAACAATGTTCACAGCTTACCACTACATGAACATAACAGGAAGGAATAAGTTTAATGACAATGTAATCCAACTATAATGGTCTGAAATCATTTGTGATGCGAATTTAATTCAATATCACAAAGATTAAAATGCGGGTGCGTTTGGTCGGAATTCAACCAAAAGTACGCTTACACTTTCTCTTATTCAATAATATGATGCGTTTTGACAATAATGTAGATAAACCTCATAAACTTAATGCCACCTCAACAAAATGTCAGGAATGAAAAAATTACTTTCACAAAAAAAACCTTTGTACTTGGACGAGTTCCGAGTTATTCAAGGCCGCTCTTGTTGTCTGAATAACGAAAAAGCGACAAAATCATTTCCGTATTACGCACAAACGTACTCCTGCTGTCGTAAAGTTTTGGCGACTTTGCTGGCAAAAACGTTTATTTTACATTCGATGCTTCGGTCGGTGTGCAACTGATCTTTCTCTTTAGCACCATCGTGCGCCGTAAGAATTTAGATTATTTCAGTCGCTCGTGCAATTTGTTCGTAATTGCGTTTTAGTTTGTGTTACAAATAAGTTTTTTGTGTGCAGACTATTCCCGTTTTCGATAGACTAGTAAGTCGATGAACAGAAATTATTGTTCCGCAAATATTTAAATGCTCAAAAATGTGTATCACCAGCTTTTCTGGATTGTCGAATGGTCATTGCTTATATAATATTGACATAATATTTTAACAAACCGCAAACCAGTCGCTTCTCCTGAGATCGTGGTTGCGACAGCATATAACCAAGCAACGTACGAATTGTCTTTTTTAGTCCGAGTCGCAATGAGCTCGTTCGCTACTATTTTTCTTGTAATATCCACGTGATAATATTTGCGTTTGCAATACCTAAGTTTTCCCTTGAGACATTCCGCGGGTAAAATTAATATTTTGCAAACACTTTTCATTCTATCATAGGTAAGCTTGCTTGACAACTTTCCTCGAGTGCCCATAGGATTTAGCACTTAGTGTCAGTTTGATCACATGCCAACAGCACAACCCTCGCAGCGGGAGCTGCCCGCACATCTGTATTTCCACTAAAGTAAGTTTGGCCGGCGGTAAAAGACCAACTTGTATTCCTCTGTCACAATGTAACGTACATACGACGTAACAAAGCGATCAGTGACGCACGAAGGTCCATTTTTGGTTGAATAGGAACGGGTGCTTGTGCTGGTGCTAGGTCCAATTTGAGCGTGTTTGGAGGAATTTTTAGTGGATTTAGGGGCTGTTTAAAATCATCAGAGTGTTTGTAATACTGGATTAGACATTCTCAGTCGACATTATTTGAATTGTAAAAACACCAAGAAATGCAATTGAAATTTGCAGAGATATGAATCGTGTAGTCTACCTAATCATTTGCGTATTTCTGGCAGTGTATGTTTTACTATGCGTAATTAACATAAAACAACAAACTAGCTGATGCAAACCAAGCCTCCCACTACGGCTGTTTTGGGATATACTGTCGTCATTGTTTTATGGACGTTCGTTTCGTTGTCACGCTAGACGCACAATTGCCATAAAGATATCCCGTCTTTAACCGTTATTGAAACTAAACTTTCGTGAAATTACTGGCCATTTAACGAGGGGTACAGAATTTCGGAATCTCCAACAAAACATCATATCGAATTAAATCTTCACATTGAGTTGATTTTAATTCGGAACATTTACTCCAATAAAGTCCAAAAAACTGTTGTTTATTCAATAATAGCTCTGACAACAATGCAGAAATACAAAGGTCATTTTGTGACACAAACAACAAATAAGAATTACAACAATCAACACAGCACAACAAATATGTAGTTTTGTGTGGATATTTTATTTGAAACCAATCAATATCCCGAAGCCCGACGACCCGAAACGCTTGAAAATCCGACAGATCTGGAACGTGACGGGCTACGACCGTTTCGTTGAAATCGATGAGAAGAGCAGCCAGAAGCATTGTAAACTGGTTGACTTCTACCAAAACTTGCACATCTGTATGGACTCTTATCTCTTCTCGATTCGCCCAAATTCATCTCCCTCAAGCGAGTTTCACAGCTCGGCGAACGACCACGACTGTGGCTACGTTCACGACGCCACGGTGAAGTGCTCCGTGAGTTGTAGTCACGGCCGCGATCACGACAATCATCGTATCCATAATAAACCCGATTGGCATTCACGTCGTTGGACCAATGAGAAAGGGCGTCGCTCGCCATTACAATAACACAACGTGACGGCAAATAAACCTTGAGCAAAATAGAAAGATTTAGTGATTCGTTTGAATGACAGTATGATAGCATCTTACCATCAGTGAACATGGGTTATTGTCACACGATTGTTGTTGAGTGTGGAAATCCACCGAAGCTTCATTTCTACCGTGACCTCCAAACATTTTTTGGTCACTGTCCAAAACAATCTTGTACCTTCAACGCGAAAGGGTGTTATTTACGACGGAACGCGAACTGTGCAAGGTATACCCAAACCATACTCACGTTCCTGATGTTCGTACACCGATTCGATAATTGGGATAACTTTGTGTAGGATGAAAGTTAAACATGAAGACCAGGCCGGCTCTTTCGAATACAATCACTTTCTCATCATCGTGTTGACGTGTAACAAGTCCCTTAAGATCAAATGGATTGTGGAAACGTGCACTGCAAGTGAATATACCAACGGAAAAAATAATTATCCTATACCTGAGGGGAACTTAGCCAACCAAATCGTTCTTCCAAACGGTTAATTGCGATATCGAAATTATTGAGGTATTTGTATCTCAGCTGCTGGTCATCAGCAAGCTCAAACTGTCTTCTTGCCAGTTGGTAATTGTCTCCATTCTGTAACGATGGAAACTCAACCCAATCTGGATGAGCGAACTCGTTGCCTACGAAAGGGTTCCTTTTGGTAAACATGTAAAAAAACGTTTACGCCAATAAAGTAATTTACCCATAAAATTCAGGTATGATTTTCCACTGAAGGCATTTGTGATAAGTCTGATCATCTTGTGGAGACTCATTCCTCTGTCCAATCTCGGTGACATTTCCCGCCGGTCCAACATGCACTCATTGTCCATAAGTTGCCTTGCAATCGTCCATTGACAATCCATGCTCTGAACATTAAAATTTATAACATCAGACAATGAATGTTCAAATCTAAAAGTTAAATCGTCAACCTGTTGGTGGTCTTCTGGGTACGTGATATATCTTTCCCCTGTCCTCCGTTCGGACAACATTTGACAAATTTCGCTCATTCCCCAGTTTTCATCCGACATTCCGTTTAATATCTGAAAACGCGAAACCCGTTAGAGTAGAAAATGACGCTCCTTGATGCTGCCATGGTTTTACCTGCATCCATTGACTTGGAATATGCATCGATAATCTGTAATCGAAACCGAATCCACCTTGATTGACAGGACGAGTCAAACTTGGAAATTCGGTATACTCCTATACGCAGCAAAAAACACACTCTTTAAATCTTTGTTCGATTTTTTGTTGACCAAACAAAGACAAGTCCTACCTCTGCAATGGTTATGATTTTTGGATAGTATCGATGCAAAATTTTGTTTGCAAGCAATAGGTAAGCCATTGCTCCAATGTCCATGTGCATTCCGAAGTATTGTCGGTAGTTATCAACAGATTGGATGTCTAAAGATCATTAAAAATTTACAAAGCAAACGCTTTTTAAGTATTGCAATTGCACCAATACTGATAAGTACATTTACCAGGAATTTGATTGTGGTAGATCATTGGCGTTACTCCATTAAACCGAAAACCGTCGAATCCAAAGTTTTCCACGTAATGACGGAGGTTGGACAGTAAAAATCGAAGAACTTCCCACCTAAACAAGTTTTTACATGCGCCATCACACAGATATGATTGTACGTAAACCATCGCAATGCCCCTTACTTTGTAAAGTCAAACTTTCGCGCGTCATTTTCCCTGAAATCCCGTCTATCAGAACGGAAGAAACACTCATCAGTGCCATCAAAGCGATCTAAACTTTCCCAGCCATTCTTCGATGCGTGACTGTGCATAACATCCATCATGACGTAAATTCCCATCCCATGTGCGACGTTTATCAACTCCCTCAGATCGTCAGGAGTCCCATATCGGCTGCGATCATAACACAAGTGTTTTTGTAAACTACACGTAATCCTGAACTGAGGCAAAAACTCACAATTCTATCACTAAAACGTGGACTCACCTTGAGGGCGCAAAAAAGTTGGTAACTTGGTAACCAACGCTCGGATAATAAGGATGCTCCATAATTGCCATGAGAAGCACGCAGTTGTAGCCTAGATCGCGAATGCGAGGAAGAACATCTGTGGTGAACTGCTTGTAAGAAGATACTTGACAACGATCGGAGCTGATCCCAATGTGAGCTTCGTAAATGCGCAAACGTTCGGGCTTCGAAATTTGATTGTTTGCAAACTGGAAATAAAGTTTTAATTTGTTTTTCTGTTCGACTCTCGCTTTTGACAACGTGAAGAAAAGCAAACCATATCACGTACTCGTTGACAAGATTTATTTGAAGACGGATTCCAAAAGCGCCATGTAAACGTTGATCCGCACTGGGTCACGTATTTTGCCCACGGTGAAATTCTTTCCAATATCTGATTGTCTTTCGTTTCAACCACAAGCTGAAATTAAACAATTTTGTTATTTGTGTTTCCACATCAATGTCTGAGTAAAGCAAGCCATCTACCTTCAGTTCGGATAGATGGTTTATTGGGCATCTACCATCTCGATTTGGTGGCATGAACATTTCCCACTGACCATATCCGATGTCCTTGTACATTATTTTTTCCCAGTTGTCTGAACAAGCATTGTGGCTTAAATAGACGAAGAGATTCGATTTGAAGCTACACACTCACTAAAATCTCCCATTAGGTAGACGGCCCTCGCATTGGGAACCCATTCCCTGCATTGAATTCCTCCCTCTTGTGTGAGAACAACACCGAAAGTTTCGTAACTTCGACTGAACCGATCCATTCCTTCCTCGCGTTCAATGTCCATCAGCGCTTTTTCAAACATTCCATATCTACAACACCAATATTAGTTATATTATTTATAGTTACTTGACCAACCTTTAGATTTAATTACAACGGTTTTGTATTTTACTGTCTTTTATTTACCTAAGTCTGATATCCTTTTCAAAGCTTCTTAATCTTGGGTCATTTGCAAACAAGCTTTCGATTTCGGGAACTCCCCATTGTTGAAGATTGTCGTGACCTAAGAATTCCATTTTTGCTCCACGATATGAGATTCGAATCAAAGGTTAAGTAAGCGGTTATAACGCAGCTTGACCGAGATTTCAACGAATGTTGTGATGTAGGTATGTTGCGATGGAATTTATATAGGGCGTAAAAAGGAAGAAGTTCGCTCTTAATGGGATTGTCGGGCAATAAAGTGAGATTGGCAAGGATTAGGATAATAATTTGGAATACAAAGAGACTTGATTATTTAACAATGTTCACAGCTTACCACTACATGAACATAACAGGAAGGAATAAGTTTAATGACAATGTAATCCAACTATAATGGTCTGAAATCATTTGTGATGCGAATTTAATTCAATATCACAAAGATTAAAATGCGGGTGCGTTTGGTCGGAATTCAACCAAAAGTACGCTTACACTTTCTCTTATTCAATAATATGATGCGTTTTGACAATAATGTAAGGTAAACCTCATAAACTTAATGCCACCTCAACAAAATGTCAGGAATGAAAAAATTACTTTCACAAAAAAAACCTTTGTACTTGGACGAGTTCCGAGTTATTCAAGGCCGCTCTTGTTGTCTGAATAACGAAAAAGCGACAAAATCATTTCCGTATTACGCACAAACGTACTCCTGCTGTCGTAAAGTTTTGGCGACTTTGCTGGCAAAAACGTTTATTTTACATTCGATGCTTCGGTCGGTGTGCAACTGATCTTTCTCTTTAGCACCATCGTGCGCCGTAAGAATTTAGATTATTTCAGTCGCTCGTGCAATTTGTTCGTAATTGCGTTTTAGTTTGTGTTACAAATAAGTTTTTTGTGTGCAGACTATTCCCGTTTTCGATAGACTAGTAAGTCGATGAACAGAAATTATTGTTCCGCAAATATTTAAATGCTCAAAAATGTGTATCACCAGCTTTTCTGGATTGTCGAATGGTCATTGCTTATATAATATTGACATAATATTTTAACAAACCGCAAACCAGTCGCTTCTCCTGAGATCGTGGTTGCGACAGCATATAACCAAGCAACGTACGAATTGTCTTTTTTAGTCCGAGTCGCAATGAGCTCGTTCGCTACTATTTTTCTTGTAATATCCACGTGATAATATTTGCGTTTGCAATACCTAAGTTTTCCCTTGAGACATTCCGCGGGTAAAATTAATATTTTGCAAACACTTTTCATTCTATCATAGGTAAGCTTGCTTGACAACTTTCCTCGAGTGCCCATAGGATTTAGCACTTAGTGTCAGTTTGATCACATGCCAACAGCACAACCCTCGCAGCGGGAGCTGCCCGCACATCTGTATTTCCACTAAAGTAAGTTTGGCCGGCGGTAAAAGACCAACTTGTATTCCTCTGTCACAATGTAACGTACATACGACGTAACAAAGCGATCAGTGACGCACGAAGGTCCATTTTTGGTTGAATAGGAACGGGTGCTTGTGCTGGTGCTAGGTCCAATTTGAGCGTGTTTGGAGGAATTTTTAGTGGATTTAGGGGCTGTTTAAAATCATCAGAGTGTTTGTAATACAGGATTAGACATTCTCAGTTGACATTATTTGGGTTGTAAAAACACCAAGAAATGCAATTGAAATTTGCAGAGATATGAATCGTGTAGTCTACCTAATCATTTGCGTATTTCTGGCAGTGTATGTTTTACTATGCGTAATTAACATAAAACAACAAACTAGCTGATGCAAACCAAGCCTCCCACTACGGCTGTTTTGGGATATACTGTCGTCATTGTTTCATGGACGTTCGTTTCGTTGTCACGCTAGACGCACAATTGCCATAAAGATATCCCGTCTTTAACCGTTATTGAAACTAAACTTTCGTGAAATTACTGGCCATTTAACGAGGGGTACAGAATTTCGGAATCTCCAACAAAACATCATATCGAATTAAATCTTCACATTGAGTTTATTTTAATTCGGAACATTTACTCCAATAAAGTCCAAAAAACTGTTGTTTATTCAATAATAGCTCTGACAACAATGCAGAAATACAAAGGTCATTTTGTGACACAAACAACAAATAAGAATTACAACAATCAACACAGCACAACAAATATGTAGTTTTGTGTGGATATTTTATTTGAAACCAATCAATATCCCGAAGCCCGACGACCCGAAACGCTTGAAAATCCGACAGATCTGGAACGTGACGGGCTACGACCGTTTCGTTGAAATCGATGAGAAGAGCAGCCAGAAGCATTGTAAACTGGTTGACTTCTGCCAAAACTTGCACATCTGTATGGACTCTTATCTCTTCTCGATTCGCCCAAATTCATCTCCCTCAAGCGAGTTTCACAGCTCGGCGAACGACCACGACTGTGGCTACGTTCACGACGCCACGGTGAAGTGCTCCGTGAGTTGTAGTCACGGCCGCGATCACGACAATCATCGTATCCATAATAAACCCGATTGGCATTCACGTCGTTGGACCAATGAGAAAGGGCGTCGCTCGCCATTACAATAACACAACGTGACGGCAAATAAACCTTGAGCAAAATAGAAAGATTTAGTGATTCGTTTGAATGACAGTATGATAGCATCTTACCATCAGTGAACATGGGTTATTGTCACACGATTGTTGTTGAGTGTGGAAATCCACCGAAGCTTCATTTCTACCGTGACCTCCAAACATTTTTTGGTCACTGTCCAAAACAATCTTGTACCTTCAACGCGAAAGGGTGTTATTTACGACGGAACGCGAACTGTGCAAGGTATACCCAAACCATACTCACGTTCCTGATGTTCGTACACCGATTCGATAATTGGGATAACTTTGTGTAGGATGAAAGTTAAACATGAAGACCAGGCCGGCTCTTTCGAATACAATCACTTTCTCATCATCGTGTTGACGTGTAACAAGTCCCTTAAGATCAAATGGATTGTGGAAACGTGCACTGCAAGTGAATATACCAACGGAAAAAATAATTATCCTATACCTGAGGGGAACTTAGCCAACCAAATCGTTCTTCCAAACGGTTAATTGCGATATCGAAATTATTGAGGTATTTGTATCTCAGCTGCTGGTCATCAGCAAGCTCAAACTGTCTTCTTGCCAGTTGGTAATTGTCTCCATTCTGTAACGATGGAAACTCAACCCAATCTGGATGAGCGAACTCGTTGCCTACGAAAGGGTTCCTTTTGGTAAACATGTAAAAAAACGTTTACGCCAATAAAGTAATTTACCCATAAAATTCAGGTATGATTTTCCACTGAAGGCATTTGTGATAAGTCTGATCATCTTGTGGAGACTCATTCCTCTGTCCAATCTCGGTGACATTTCCCGCCGGTCCAACATGCACTCATTGTCCATAAGTTGCCTTGCAATCGTCCATTGACAATCCATGCTCTGAACATTAAAATTTATAACATCAGACAATGAATGTTCAAATCTAAAAGTTAAATCGTCAACCTGTTGGTGGTCTTCTGGGTACGTGATATATCTTTCCCCTGTCCTCCGTTCGGACAACATTTGACAAATTTCGCTCATTCCCCAGTTTTCATCCGACATTCCGTTTAATATCTGAAAACGCGAAACCCGTTACAGTAGAAAATGACGCTCCTTGATGCTGCCATGGTTTTACCTGCATCCATTGACTTGGAATATGCATCGATAATCTGTAATCGAAACCGAATCCACCTTGATTGACAGGACGAGTCAAACTTGGAAATTCGGTATACTCCTATACGCAGCAAAAAACACACTCTTTAAATCTTTGTTCGATTTTTTGTTGACCAAACAAAGACAAGTCCTACCTCTGCAATGGTTATGATTTTTGGATAGTATCGATGCAAAATTTTGTTTGCAAGCAATAGGTAAGCCATTGCTCCAATGTCCATGTGCATTCCGAAGTATTGTCGGTAGTTATCAACAGATTGGATGTCTAAAGATCATTAAAAATTTACAAAGCAAACGCTTTTTAAGTATTGCAATTGCACCAATACTGATCAGTACATTTACCAGGAATTTGATTGTGGTAGATCATTGGCGTTACTCCATTAAACCGAAAACCGTCGAATCCAAAGTTTTCCACGTAATGACGGAGGTTGGACAGTAAAAATCGAAGAACTTCCCACCTAAACAAGTTTTTACATGCGCCATCACACAGATATGATTGTACGTAAACCATCGCAATGCCCCTTACTTTGTAAAGTCAAACTTTCGCGCGTCATTTTCCCTGAAATCCCGTCTATCAGAACGGAAGAAACACTCATCAGTGCCATCAAAGCGATCTAAACTTTCCCAGCCATTCTTCGATGCGTGACTGTGCATAACATCCATCATGACGTAAATTCCCATCCCATGTGCGACGTTTATCAACTCCCTCAGATCGTCAGGAGTCCCATATCGGCTGCGATCATAACACAAGTGTTTTTGTAAACTACACGTAATCCTGAACTGAGGCAAAAACTCACAATTCTATCACTAAAACGTGGACTCACCTTGAGGGCGCAAAAAAGTTGGTAACTTGGTAACCAACGCTCGGATAATAAGGATGCTCCATAATTGCCATGAGAAGCACGCAGTTGTAGCCTAGATCGCGAATGCGAGGAAGAACATCTGTGGTGAACTGCTTGTAAGAAGATACTTGACAACGATCGGAGCTGATCCCAATGTGAGCTTCGTAAATGCGCAAACGTTCGGGCTTCGAAATTTGATTGTTTGCAAACTGGAAATAAAGTTTTAATTTGTTTTTCTGTTCGACTCTCGCTTTTGACAACGTAAAGAAAAGCAAACCATATCACGTACTCGTTGACAAGATTTATTTGAAGACGGATTCCAAAAGCGCCATGTAAACGTTGATCCGCACTGGGTCACGTATTTTGCCCACGGTGAAATTCTTTCCAATATCTGATTGTCTTTCGTTTCAACCACAAGCTGAAATTAAACAATTTTGTTATTTGTGTTTCCACATCAATGTCTGAGTAAAGCAAGCCATCTACCTTCAGTTCGGATAGATGGTTTATTGGGCATCTACCATCTCGATTTGGTGGCATGAACATTTCCCACTGACCATATCCGATGTCCTTGTACATTATTTTTTCCCAGTTGTCTGAACAAGCATTGTGGCTTAAATACACGAAGAGATTCGATATGAAGCTACACACTCACTAAAATCTCCCATTAGGTAGACGGCCCTCGCATTGGGAACCCATTCCCTGCATTGAATTCCTCCCTCTTGTGTGAGAACAACACCGAAAGTTTCGTAACTTCGACTGAACCGATCCATTCCTTCCTCGCGTTCAATGTCCATCAGCGCTTTTTCAAACATTCCATATCTACAACACCAATATTAGTTATATTATTTATAGTTACTTGACCAACCTTTAGATTTAATTACAACGGTTTTGTATTTTACTGTCTTTTATTTACCTAAGTCTGATATCCTTTTCAAAGCTTCTTAATCTTGGGTCATTTGCAAACAAGCTTTCGATTTCGGGAACTCCCCATTGTTGAAGATTGTCGTGACCTGAGAATTCCATTTTTGCTCCACGATATGAGATTCGAATCAAAGGTTAAGTAAGCGGTTATAACGCAGCTTGACCGAGATTTCAACGAATGTTGTGATGTAGGTATGTTGCGATGGAATTTATATAGGGCGTAAAAAGGAAGAAGTTCGCTCTTAATGGGATTGTCGGGCAATAAAGTGAGATTGGCAAGGATTAGGATAATAATTTGGAATACAAAGAGACTTGATTATTCAACAATGTTCACAGCTTACCACTACATGAACATAACAGGAAGGAATAAGTTTAATGACAATGTAATCCAACTATAATGGTCTGAAATCATTTGTGATGCGAATTTAATTCAATATCACAAAGATTAAAATGCGGGTGCGTTTGGTCGGAATTCAACCAAAAGTACGCTTACACTTTCTCTTATTCAATAATATGATGCGTTTTGACAATAATGTAAGGTAAACCTCATAAACTTAATGCCACCTCAACAAAATGTCAGGAATGAAAAAATTACTTTCACAAAAAAAAACCTTTGTACTTGGACGAGTTCCGAGTTATTCAAGGCCGCTCTTGTTGTCTGAATAACGAAAAAGTGACAAAATCATTTCCGTATTACGCACAAACGTACTCCTGCTGTCGTAAAGATTTGGCGACTTTGCTGGCAAAAACGTTTATGTTACATTCGATGCTTCGGTCGGTGTGCAACTGACCTTTCTCACAAACGATGGTGATTAGCGCCATCGTGCGCCGAAAGAATTTAGATTATTTCAGTCGCTCGTGCAATTTGTTCGTAATTGCGTTTTAGTTTGTGTTACAAATAAGTTTTTTGTGTGCAGACTATTCCCGTTTTCGATAGACTATTAAGTCGATAAACAGAAATTATTGTTCCGCAAATATTTAAATATTCAAAAATGTGTATCATCAGCTTTTCTGGATTGTCGAATAGTCATTGCTTATATAATATTGATATAATATTTTAACAAACCGCAAACCAGTCGCTTCTACTGAGATCGTGGTTGCGACAGCATATAACCAAGCAACGTACGAATTTGTCTTTTTTAGTCCGAGTCGCAATGAGCTCGTTCGCTACTATTTTTCTTGTAATATCCACGTTATAATATTTGCGTTTGCAATAC
This sequence comes from Ascidia mentula, assembly GCF_947561715.1. Classification (NCBI taxonomy): domain Eukaryota; kingdom Metazoa; phylum Chordata; class Ascidiacea; order Phlebobranchia; family Ascidiidae; genus Ascidia; species Ascidia mentula. The sequence goes on from NC_138568.1 coordinate 10,030,632, forward strand.
CTAAGTTTTCCCTTGAAACATTCCGCGGGTAAAATCAATATTTCGCAAACACTTTTCATTCTACCATAGGTAAGCTTGCTTGACAACTTTCCTCGAGTGCCCATAGGATTTAGCACTTAGTGTCAGTTTGATCACATGCCAACAGCACAACCCTCGCAGCGGGAGCTGCCCGCACATCTGTATTTCCACTAAACTAAGTTTGGCCGGCGGTAAAAGACCAACTTGTATTCCTCTGTCACAATGTAACGTACATACGACGTAACAAAGCGATCAGTGACGCACGGAGGTCCATTTTTGGTTGAATAGGAACGGGTGCTTGTGCTGGTGCTAGGTCCAATTTGAGCGTGTTTGGAGGAATTTTTAGTGGATTTAGGGGCTGTTTAAAATCATCAGAGTGTTTGTAATACTGGATTAGACATTCTCCGTTGACATTATTTGAATTGTAAAAACACCAAGAAATGCAATTGAAATTTGCAGAGATATGAATCGTGTAGTCTACCTAATCATTTGCGTATTTCTGGCAGTGTATGTTTTACTATGCGTAATTAACATAAAACAACAAACTAGCTGATGCAAACCAAGCCTCCCACTACGGCTGTTTTGGGATATACTGTCGTCATTGTTTCATGGACGTTCGTTTCATTGTCACGCTAGACGCACAATTGCCATAAAGATATCCCGTCTTTAACCGTTATTGAAACTAAACTTTCGTAAAATTACTGGCCATTTAACCAGGGATACAGGATTTCGGAATCTCCAACAAAACATCATATCGAATTAAATCTTCACATTGAGTTTATTTTAATTCGGAACATTTACTCCAATAAAGTCCAAAAAACTGTTGTTTATTCAATAATAGCTCTGACAACAATGCAGAAATACAAAGGTCATTTTGTGACACAAACAACAAATAAGAATTACAACAATCAACACAGCACAACAAATATGTAGTTTTGTGTGGATATTTTATTTGAAACCAATCAATATCCCGAAGTCCGACGACCCGAAACGCTTGAAAATCCGACAGATCTGGAACGTGACGGGCTACGACCGTTTCGTTGAAATCGATGAGAAGAGCAGCCAGAAGCATTGTAAACTGGTTGACTTCTGCCAAAACTTGCACATCTGTATGGACTCTTATCTCTTCTCGATTCGCCCAAATTCATCTCCCTCAAGCGAGTTTCACAGCTCGGCGAACGACCACGACTGTGGCTACGTTCACGACGCCACGGTGAAGTGCTCCGTGAGTTGTAGTCACGGCCGCGATCACGACAATCATCGTATCCATAATAAACCCGATTGGCATTCACGTCGTTGGACCAATGAGAAAGGGCGTCGCTCGCCATTACAATAACACAACGTGACGGCAAATAAACCTTGAGCAAAATAGAAAGATTTAGTGATTCGTTTGAATGACAGTATGATAGCATCTTACCATCAGTGAACATGGGTTATTGTCACACGATTGTTGTTGAGTGTGGAAATCCACCGAAGCTTCATTTCTACCGTGACCTCCAAACATTTTTTGGTCACTGTCCAAAACAATCTTGTACCTTCAACGCGAAAGGGTGTTATTTACGACGGAACGCGAACTGTGCAAGGTATACCCAAACCATACTCACGTTCCTGATGTTCGTACACCGATTCGATAATTGGGATAACTTTGTGTAGGATGAAAGTTAAACATGAAGACCAGGCCGGCTCTTTCGAATACAATCACTTTCTCATCATCGTGTTGACGTGTAACAAGTCCCTTAAGATCAAATGGATTGTGGAAACGTGCACTGCAAGTGAATATACCAACGGAAAAAATAATTATCCTATACCTGAGGGGAACTTAGCCAACCAAATCGTTCTTCCAAACGGTTAATTGCGATATCGAAATTATTGAGGTATTTGTATCTCAGCTGCTGGTCATCAGCAAGCTCAAACTGTCTTCTTGCCAGTTGGTAATTGTCTCCATTCTGTAACGATGGAAACTCAACCCAATCTGGATGAGCGAACTCGTTGCCTACGAAAGGGTTCCTTTTGGTAAACATGTAAAAAAACGTTTACGCCAATAAAGTAATTTACCCAAAAAATTCAGGTATGATTTTCCACTGAAGGCATTTGTGATAAGTCTGATCATCTTGTGGAGACTCATTCCTCTGTCCAATCTCGGTGACATTTCCCGCCGGTCCAACATGCACTCATTGTCCATAAGTTGCCTTGCAATCGTCCATTGACAATCCATGCTCTGAACATTAAAATTTATAACATCAGACAATGAATGTTCAAATCTAAAAGTTAAATCGTCAACCTGTTGGTGGTCTTCTGGGTACGTGATATATCTTTCCCCTGTCCTCCGTTCGGACAACATTTGACAAATTTCGCTCATTCCCCAGTTTTCATCCGACATTCCGTTTAATATCTGAAAACGCGAAACCCGTTAGAGTAGAAAATGACGCTCCTTGATGCTGCCATGGTTTTACCTGCATCCATTGACTTGGAATATGCATCGATAATCTGTAATCGAAACCGAATCCACCTTGATTGACAGGACGAGTCAAACTTGGAAATTCGGTATACTCCTATACGCAGCAAAAAACACACTCTTTAAATCTTTGTTCGATTTTTTGTTGACCAAACAAAGACAAGTCCTACCTCTGCAATGGTTATGATTTTTGGATAGTATCGATGCAAAATTTTGTTTGCAAGCAATAGGTAAGCCATTGCTCCAATGTCCATGTGCATTCCGAAGTATTGTCGGTAGTTATCAACAGATTGGATGTCTAAAGATCATTAAAAATTTACAAAACAAACGCTTTTTAAGTATTGCAATTGCACTAATACTGATAAGTACATTTACCAGGAATTTGATTGTGGTGGATCATTGGCGTTACTCCATTAAACCGAAAACCGTCGAATCCAAAGTTTTCCACGTAATGACGGAGGTTGGACAGTAAAAATCGAAGAACTTCCCACCTAAACAAGTTTTTACATGCGCCATCACACAGAGATGATTGTACGTAAACCATCGCAATGCCCCTTACTTTGTAAAGTCAAACTTTCGCGCGTCATTTTCCCTGAAATCCCGTCTATCAGAACGGAAGAAACACTCATCAGTGCCATCAAAGCGATCTAAACTTTCCCAGCCATTCTTCGATGCGTGACTGTGCATAACATCCATCATGACGTAAATTCCCATCCCATGTGCGACGTTTATCAACTCCCTCAGATCGTCAGGAGTCCCATATCGGCTGCGATCATAACACAAGTGTTTTTGTAAACTACACGTAATCCTGAACTGAGGCAAAAACTCACAATTCTATCACTAAAACGTGGACTCACCTTGAGGGCGCAAAAAAGTTGGTAACTTGGTAACCAACGCTCGGATAATAAGGATGCTCCATAATTGCCATGAGAAGCACGCAGTTGTAGCCTAGATCGCGAATGCGAGGAAGAACATCTGTGGTGAACTGCTTGTAAGAAGATACTTGACAACGATCGGAGCTGATCCCAATGTGAGCTTCGTAAATGCGCAAACGTTCGGGCTTCGAAATTTGATTGTTTGCAAACTGGAAATAAAGTTTTAATTTGTTTTTCTGTTCGACTCTCGCTTTTGACAACGTAAAGAAAAGCAAACCATATCACGTACTCGTTGACAAGATTTATTTGAAGACGGATTCCAAAAGCGCCATGTAAACGTTGATCCGCACTGGGTCACGTATTTTGCCCACGGTGAAATTCTTTCCAATATCTGATTGTCTTTCGTTTCAACCACAAGCTGAAATTAAACAATTTTGTTATTTGTGTTTCCACATCAATGTCTGAGTAAAGCAAGCCATCTACCTTCAGTTCGGATAGATGGTTTATTGGGCATCTACCATCTCGATTTGGTGGCATGAACATTTCCCACTGACCATATCCGATGTCCTTGTACATTATTTTTTCCCAGTTGTCTGAACAAGCATTGTGGCTTAAATACACGAAGAGATTCGATTTGAAGCTACACACTCACTAAAATCTCCCATTAGGTAGACGGCCCTCGCATTGGGAACCCATTCCCTGCATTGAATTCCTCCCTCTTGTGTGAGAACAACACCGAAAGTTTCGTAACTTCGACTGAACCGATCCATTCCTTCCTCGCGTTCAATGTCCATCAGCGCTTTTTCAAACATTCCATATCTACAACACCAATATTAGTTATATTATTTATAGTTACTTGACCAACCTTTAGATTTAATTACAACGGTTTTGTATTTTACTGTCTTTTATTTACCTAAGTCTGATATCCTTTTCAAAGCTTCTTAATCTTGGGTCATTTGCAAACAAGCTTTCGATTTCGGGAACTCCCCATTGTTGAAGATTGTCGTGACCTGAGAATTCCATTTTTGCTCCACGATATGAGATTCGAATCAAAGGTTAAGTAAGCGGTTATAACGCAGCTTGACCGAGATTTCAACGAATGTTGTGATGTAGGTATGTTGCGATGGAATTTATATAGGGCGTAAAAAGGAAGAAGTTCGCTCTTAATGGGATTGTCGGGCAATAAAGTGAGATTGGCAAGGATTAGGATAATAATTTGGAATACAATGAGACTTGATTATTCAACAATGTTCACAGCTTACCACTACATGAACATAACAGGAAGGAATAAGTTTAATGACAATGTAATCCAACTATAATGGTCTGAAATCATTTGTGATGCGAATTTAATTCAATATCACAAAGATTAAAATGCGGGTGCGTTTGGTCGGAATTCAACCAAAAGTACGCTTACACTTTCTCTTATTCAATAATATGATGCGTTTTGACAATAATGTAAGGTAAACCTCATAAACTTAATGCCACCTCAACAAAATGTCAGGAATGAAAAAATTACTTTCACAAAAAAAAACCTTTGTACTTGGACGAGTTCCGAGTTATTCAAGGCCGCTCTTGTTGTCTGAATAACGAAAAAGTGACAAAATCATTTCCGTATTACGCACAAACGTACTCCTGCTGTCGTAAAGATTTGGCGACTTTGCTGGCAAAAACGTTTATGTTACATTCGATGCTTCGGTCGGTGTGCAACTGACCTTTCTCACAAACGATGGTGATTAGCGCCATCGTGCGCCGAAAGAATTTAGATTATTTCAGTCGCTCGTGCAATTTGTTCGTAATTGCGTTTTAGTTTGTGTTACAAATAAGTTTTTTGTGTGCAGACTATTCCCGTTTTCGATAGACTATTAAGTCGATAAACAGAAATTATTGTTCCGCAAATATTTAAATATTCAAAAATGTGTATCATCAGCTTTTCTGGATTGTCGAATAGTCATTGCTTATATAATATTGATATAATATTTTAACAAACCGCAAACCAGTCGCTTCTACTGAGATCGTGGTTGCGACAGCATATAACCAAGCAACGTACGAATTTGTCTTTTTTAGTCCGAGTCGCAATGAGCTCGTTCGCTACTATTTTTCTTGTAATATCCACGTTATAATATTTGCGTTTGCAATACCTAAGTTTTCCCTTGAAACATTCCGCGGGTAAAATCAATATTTCGCAAACACTTTTCATTCTACCATAGGTAAGCTTGCTTGACAACTTTCCTCGAGTGCCCATAGGATTTAGCACTTAGTGTCAGTTTGATCACATGCCAACAGCACAACCCTCGCAGCGGGAGCTGCCCGCACATCTGTATTTCCACTAAACTAAGTTTGGCCGGCGGTAAAAGACCAACTTGTATTCCTCTGTCACAATGTAACGTACATACGACGTAACAAAGCGATCAGTGACGCACGGAGGTCCATTTTTGGTTGAATAGGAACGGGTGCTTGTGCTGGTGCTAGGTCCAATTTGAGCGTGTTTGGAGGAATTTTTAGTGGATTTAGGGGCTGTTTAAAATCATCAGAGTGTTTGTAATACTGGATTAGACATTCTCCGTTGACATTATTTGAATTGTAAAAACACCAAGAAATGCAATTGAAATTTGCAGAGATATGAATCGTGTAGTCTACCTAATCATTTGCGTATTTCTGGCAGTGTATGTTTTACTATGCGTAATTAACATAAAACAACAAACTAGCTGATGCAAACCAAGCCTCCCACTACGGCTGTTTTGGGATATACTGTCGTCATTGTTTCATGGACGTTCGTTTCATTGTCACGCTAGACGCACAATTGCCATAAAGATATCCCGTCTTTAACCGTTATTGAAACTAAACTTTCGTAAAATTACTGGCCATTTAACCAGGGGTACAGGATTTCGGAATCTCCAACAAAACATCATATCGAATTAAATCTTCACATTGAGTTTATTTTAATTCGGAACATTTACTCCAATAAAGTCCAAAAAACTGTTGTTTATTCAATAATAGCTCTGACAACAATGCAGAAATACAAAGGTCATTTTGTGACACAAACAACAAATAAGAATTACAACAATCAACACAGCACAACAAATATGTAGTTTTGTGTGGATATTTTATTTGAAACCAATCAATATCCCGAAGCCCGACGACCCGAAACGCTTGAAAATCCGACAGATCTGGAACGTGACGGGCTACGACCGTTTCGTTGAAATCGATGAGAAGAGCAGCCAGAAGCATTGTAAACTGGTTGACTTCTGCCAAAACTTGCACATCTGTATGGACTCTTATCTCTTCTCGATTCGCCCAAATTCATCTCCCTCAAGCGAGTTTCACAGCTCGGCGAACGACCACGACTGTGGCTACGTTCACGACGCCACGGTGAAGTGCTCCGTGAGTTGTAGTCACGGCCGCGATCACGACAATCATCGTATCCATAATAAACCCGATTGGCATTCACGTCGTTGGACCAATGAGAAAGGGCGTCGCTCGCCATTACAATAACACAACGTGACGGCAAATAAACCTTGAGCAAAATAGAAAGATTTAGTGATTCGTTTGAATGACAGTATGATAGCATCTTACCATCAGTGAACATGGGTTATTGTCACACGATTGTTGTTGAGTGTGGAAATCCACCGAAGCTTCATTTCTACCGTGACCTCCAAACATTTTTTGGTCACTGTCCAAAACAATCTTGTACCTTCAACGCGAAAGGGTGTTATTTACGACGGAACGCGAACTGTGCAAGGTATACCCAAACCATACTCACGTTCCTGATGTTCGTACACCGATTCGATAATTGGGATAACTTTGTGTAGGATGAAAGTTAAACATGAAGACCAGGCCGGCTCTTTCGAATACAATCACTTTCTCATCATCGTGTTGACGTGTAACAAGTCCCTTAAGATCAAATGGATTGTGGAAACGTGCACTGCAAGTGAATATACCAACGGAAAAAATAATTATCCTATACCTGAGGGGAACTTAGCCAACCAAATCGTTCTTCCAAACGGTTAATTGCGATATCGAAATTATTGAGGTATTTGTATCTCAGCTGCTGGTCATCAGCAAGCTCAAACTGTCTTCTTGCCAGTTGGTAATTGTCTCCATTCTGTAACGATGGAAACTCAACCCAATCTGGATGAGCGAACTCGTTGCCTACGAAAGGGTTCCTTTTGGTAAACATGTAAAAAAACGTTTACGCCAATAAAGTAATTTACCCATAAAATTCAGGTATGATTTTCCACTGAAGGCATTTGTGATAAGTCTGATCATCTTGTGGAGACTCATTCCTCTGTCCAATCTCGGTGACATTTCCCGCCGGTCCAACATGCACTCATTGTCCATAAGTTGCCTTGCAATCGTCCATTGACAATCCATGCTCTGAACATTAAAATTTATAACATCAGACAATGAATGTTCAAATCTAAAAGTTAAATCGTTAACCTGTTGGTGGTCTTCTGGGTACGTGATATATCTTTCCCCTGTCCTCCGTTCGGACAACATTTGACAAATTTCGCTCATTCCCCAGTTTTCATCCGACATTCCGTTTAATATCTGAAAACGCGAAACCCGTTACAGTAGAAAATGACGCTCCTTGATGCTGCCATGGTTTTACCTGCATCCATTGACTTGGAATATGCATCGATAATCTGTAATCGAAACCGAATCCACCTTGATTGACAGGACGAGTCAAACTTGGAAATTCGGTATACTCCTATACGCAGCAAAAAACACACTCTTTAAATCTTTGTTCGATTTTTTGTTGACCAAACAAAGACAAGTCCTACCTCTGCAATGGTTATGATTTTTGGATAGTATCGATGCAAAATTTTGTTTGCAAGCAATAGGTAAGCCATTGCTCCAATGTCCATGTGCATTCCGAAGTATTGTCGGTAGTTATCAACAGATTGGATGTCTAAAGATCATTAAAAATTTACAAAACAAACGCTTTTTAAGTATTGCAATTGCACTAATACTGATAAGTACATTTACCAGGAATTTGATTGTGGTAGATCATTGGCGTTACTCCATTAAACCGAAAACCGTCGAATCCAAAGTTTTCCACGTAATGACGGAGGTTGGACAGTAAAAATCGAAGAACTTCCCACCTAAACAAGTTTTTACATGCGCCATCACACAGAGATGATTGTACGTAAACCATCGCAATGCCCCTTACTTTGTAAAGTCAAACTTTCGCGCGTCATTTTCCCTGAAATCCCGTCTATCAGAACGGAAGAAACACTCATCAGTGCCATCAAAGCGATCTAAACTTTCCCAGCCATTCTTCGATGCGTGACTGTGCATAACATCCATCATGACGTAAATTCCCATCCCATGTGCGACGTTTATCAACTCCCTCAGATCGTCAGGAGTCCCATATCGGCTGCGATCATAACACAAGTGTTTTTGTAAACTACACGTAATCCTGAACTGAGGCAAAAACTCACAATTCTATCACTAAAACGTGGACTCACCTTGAGGGCGCAAAAAAGTTGGTAACTTGGTAACCAACGCTCGGATAATAAGGATGCTCCATAATTGCCATGAGAAGCACGCAGTTGTAGCCTAGATCGCGAATGCGAGGAAGAACATCTGTGGTGAACTGCTTGTAAGAAGATACTTGACAACGATCGGAGCTGATCCCAATGTGAGCTTCGTAAATGCGCAAACGTTCGGGCTTCGAAATTTGATTGTTTGCAAACTGGAAATAAAGTTTTAATTTGTTTTTCTGTTCGACTCTCGCTTTTGACAACGTAAAGAAAAGCAAACCATATCACGTACTCGTTGACAAGATTTATTTGAAGACGGATTCCAAAAGCGCCATGTAAACGTTGATCCGCACTGGGTCACGTATTTTGCCCACGGTGAAATTCTTTCCAATATCTGATTGTCTTTCGTTTCAACCACAAGCTGAAATTAAACAATTTTGTTATTTGTGTTTCCACATCAATGTCTGAGTAAAGCAAGCCATCTACCTTCAGTTCGGATAGATGGTTTATTGGGCATCTACCATCTCGATTTGGTGGCATGAACATTTCCCACTGACCATATCCGATGTCCTTGTACATTATTTTTTCCCAGTTGTCTGAACAAGCATTGTGGCTTAAATACACGAAGAGATTCGATTTGAAGCTACACACTCACTAAAATCTCCCATTAGGTAGACGGCCCTCGCATTGGGAACCCATTCCCTGCATTGAATTCCTCCCTCTTGTGTGAGAACAACACCGAAAGTTTCGTAACTTCGACTGAACCGATCCATTCCTTCCTCGCGTTCAATGTCCATCAGCGCTTTTTCAAACATTCCATATCTACAACACCAATATTAGTTATATTATTTATAGTTACTTGACCAACCTTTAGATTTAATTACAACGGTTTTGTATTTTACTGTCTTTTATTTACCTAAGTCTGATATCCTTTTCAAAGCTTCTTAATCTTGGGTCATTTGCAAACAAGCTTTCGATTTCGGGAACTCCCCATTGTTGAAGATTGTCGTGACCTGAGAATTCCATTTTTGCTCCACGATATGAGATTCGAATCAAAGGTTAAGTAAGCGGTTATAACGCAGCTTGACCGAGATTTCAACGAATGTTGTGATGTAGGTATGTTGCGATGGAATTTATATAGGGCGTAAAAAAGAAGAAGTTCGCTCTTAATGGGATTGTCGGGCAATAAAGTGAGATTGGCAAGGATTAGGATAATAATTTGGAATACAAAGAGACTTGATTATTCAACAATGTTCACAGCTTACCACTACATGAACATAACAGGAAGGAATAAGTTTAATGACAATGTAATCCAACTATAATGGTCTGAAATCATTTGTGATGCGAATTTAATTCAATATCACAAAGATTAAAATGCGGGTGCGTTTGGTCGGAATTCAACCAAAAGTACGCTTACACTTTCTCTTATTCAATAATATGATGCGTTTTGACAATAATGTAAGGTAAACCTCATAAACTTAATGCCACCTCAACAAAATGTCAGGAATGAAAAAATTACTTTCACAAAAAAAACCTTTGTACTTGGACGAGTTCCGAGTTATTCAAGGCCGCTCTTGTTGTCTGAATAACGAAAAAGCGACAAAATCATTTCCGTATTACGCACAAACGTACTCCTGCTGTCGTAAAGTTTTGGCGACTTTGCTGGCAAAAACGTTTATTTTACATTCGATGCTTCGGTCGGTGTGCAACTGATCTTTCTCTTTAGCACCATCGTGCGCCGTAAGAATTTAGATTATTTCAGTCGCTCGTGCAATTTGTTCGTAATTGCGTTTTAGTTTGTGTTACAAATAAGTTTTTTGTGTGCAGACTATTCCCGTTTTCGATAGACTAGTAAGTCGATGAACAGAAATTATTGTTCCGCAAATATTTAAATGCTCAAAAATGTGTATCACCAGCTTTTCTGGATTGTCGAATGGTCATTGCTTATATAATATTGACATAATATTTTAACAAACCGCAAACCAGTCGCTTCTCCTGAGATCGTGGTTGCGACAGCATATAACCAAGCAACGTACGAATTGTCTTTTTTAGTCCGAGTCGCAATGAGCTCGTTCGCTACTATTTTTCTTGTAATATCCACGTGATAATATTTGCGTTTGCAATACCTAAGTTTTCCCTTGAGACATTCCGCGGGTAAAATTAATATTTTGCAAACACTTTTCATTCTATCATAGGTAAGCTTGCTTGACAACTTTCCTCGAGTGCCCATAGGATTTAGCACTTAGTGTCAGTTTGATCACATGCCAACAGCACAACCCTCGCAGCGGGAGCTGCCCGCACATCTGTATTTCCACTAAAGTAAGTTTGGCCGGCGGTAAAAGACCAACTTGTATTCCTCTGTCACAATGTAACGTACAAAGCGATCAGTGACGCACGAAGGTCCATTTTTGGTTGAATAGGAACGGGTGCTTGTGCTGGTGCTAGGTCCAATTTGAGCGTGTTTGGAGGAATTTTTAGTGGATTTAGGGGCTGTTTAAAATCATCAGAGTGTTTGTAATACTGGATTAGACATTCTCAGTCGACATTATTTGAATTGTAAAAACACCAAGAAATGCAATTGAAATTTGCAGAGATATGAATCGTGTAGTCTACCTAATCATTTGCGTATTTCTGGCAGTGTATGTTTTACTATGCGTAATTAACATAAAACAACAAACTAGCTGATGCAAACCAAGCCTCCCACTACGGCTGTTTTGGGATATACTGTCGTCATTGTTTTATGGACGTTCGTTTCGTTGTCACGCTAGACGCACAATTGCCATAAAGATATCCCGTCTTTAACCGTTATTGAAACTAAACTTTCGTGAAATTACTGGCCATTTAACGAGGGGTACAGAATTTCGGAATCTCCAACAAAACATCATATCGAATTAAATCTTCACATTGAGTTTATTTTAATTCGGAACATTTACTCCAATAAAGTCCAAAAAACTGTTGTTTATTCAATAATAGCTCTGACAACAATGCAGAAATACAAAGGTCATTTTGTGACACAAACAACAAATAAGAATTACAACAATCAACACAGCACAACAAATATGTAGTTTTGTGTGGATATTTTATTTGAAACCAATCAATATCCCGAAGCCCGACGACCCGAAACGCTTGAAAATCCGACAGATCTGGAACGTGACGGGCTACGACCGTTTCGTTGAAATCGATGAGAAGAGCAGCCAGAAGCATTGTAAACTGGTTGACTTCTACCAAAACTTGCACATCTGTATGGACTCTTATCTCTTCTCGATTCGCCCAAATTCATCTCCCTCAAGCGAGTTTCACAGCTCGGCGAACGACCACGACTGTGGCTACGTTCACGACGCCACGGTGAAGTGCTCCGTGAGTTGTAGTCACGGCCGCGATCACGACAATCATCGTATCCATAATAAACCCGATTGGCATTCACGTCGTTGGACCAATGAGAAAGGGCGTCGCTCGCCATTACAATAACACAACGTGACGGCAAATAAACCTTGAGCAAAATAGAAAGATTTAGTGATTCGTTTGAATGACAGTATGATAGCATCTTACCATCAGTGAACATGGGTTATTGTCACACGATTGTTGTTGAGTGTGGAAATCCACCGAAGCTTCATTTCTACCGTGACCTCCAAACATTTTTTGGTCACTGTCCAAAACAATCTTGTACCTTCAACGCGAAAGGGTGTTATTTACGACGGAACGCGAACTGTGCAAGGTATACCCAAACCATACTCACGTTCCTGATGTTCGTACACCGATTCGATAATTGGGATAACTTTGTGTAGGATGAAAGTTAAACATGAAGACCAGGCCGGCTCTTTCGAATACAATCACTTTCTCATCATCGTGTTGACGTGTAACAAGTCCCTTAAGATCAAATGGATTGTGGAAACGTGCACTGCAAGTGAATATACCAACGGAAAAAATAATTATCCTATACCTGAGGGGAACTTAGCCAACCAAATCGTTCTTCCAAACGGTTAATTGCGATATCGAAATTATTGAGGTATTTGTATCTCAGCTGCTGGTCATCAGCAAGCTCAAACTGTCTTCTTGCCAGTTGGTAATTGTCTCCATTCTGTAACGATGGAAACTCAACCCAATCTGGATGAGCGAACTCGTTGCCTACGAAAGGGTTCCTTTTGGTAAACATGTAAAAAAACGTTTACGCCAATAAAGTAATTTACCCATAAAATTCAGGTATGATTTTCCACTGAAGGCATTTGTGATAAGTCTGATCATCTTGTGGAGACTCATTCCTCTGTCCAATCTCGGTGACATTTCCCGCCGGTCCAACATGCACTCATTGTCCATAAGTTGCCTTGCAATCGTCCATTGACAATCCATGCTCTGAACATTAAAATTTATAACATCAGACAATGAATGTTCAAATCTAAAAGTTAAATCGTCAACCTGTTGGTGGTCTTCTGGGTACGTGATATATCTTTCCCCTGTCCTCCGTTCGGACAACATTTGACAAATTTCGCTCATTCCCCAGTTTTCATCCGACATTCCGTTTAATATCTGAAAACGCGAAACCCGTTACAGTAGAAAATGACGCTCCTTGATGCTGCCATGGTTTTACCTGCATCCATTGACTTGGAATATGCATCGATAATCTGTAATCGAAACCGAATCCACCTTGATTGACAGGACGAGTCAAACTTGGAAATTCGGTATACTCCTATACGCAGCAAAAAAACACACTCTTTAAATCTTTGTTCGATTTTTTGTTGACCAAACAAAGACAAGTCCTACCTCTGCAATGGTTATGATTTTTGGATAGTATCGATGCAAAATTTTGTTTGCAAGCAATAGGTAAGCCATTGCTCCAATGTCCATGTGCATTCCGAAGTATTGTCGGTAGTTATCAACAGATTGGATGTCTAAAGATCATTAAAAATTTACAAAGCAAACGCTTTTTAAGTATTGCAATTGCACCAATACTGATAAGTACATTTACCAGGAATTTGATTGTGGTAGATCATTGGCGTTACTCCATTAAACCGAAAACCGTCGAATCCAAAGTTTTCCACGTAATGACGGAGGTTGGACAGTAAAAATCGAAGAACTTCCCACCTAAACAAGTTTTTACATGCGCCATCACACAGATATGATTGTACGTAAACCATCGCAATGCCCCTTACTTTGTAAAGTCAAACTTTCGCGCGTCATTTTCCCTGAAATCCCGTCTATCAGAACGGAAGAAACACTCATCAGTGCCATCAAAGCGATCTAAACTTTCCCAGCCATTCTTCGATGCGTGACTGTGCATAACATCCATCATGACGTAAATTCCCATCCCATGTGCGACGTTTATCAACTCCCTCAGATCGTCAGGAGTCCCATATCGGCTGCGATCATAACACAAGTGTTTTTGTAAACTACACGTAATCCTGAACTGAGGCAAAAACTCACAATTCTATCACTAAAACGTGGACTCACCTTGAGGGCGCAAAAAAGTTGGTAACTTGGTAACCAACGCTCGGATAATAAGGATGCTCCATAATTGCCATGAGAAGCACGCAGTTGTAGCCTAGATCGCGAATGCGAGGAAGAACATCTGTGGTGAACTGCTTGTAAGAAGATACTTGACAACGATCGGAGCTGATCCCAATGTGAGCTTCGTAAATGCGCAAACGTTCGGGCTTCGAAATTTGATTGTTTGCAAACTGGAAATAAAGTTTTAATTTGTTTTTCTGTTCGACTCTCACTTTTGACAACGTGAAGAAAAGCAAACCATATCACGTACTCGTTGACAAGATTTATTTGAAGACGGATTCCAAAAGCGCCATGTAAACGTTGATCCGCACTGGGTCACGTATTTTGCCCACGGTGAAATTCTTTCCAATATCTGATTGTCTTTCGTTTCAACCACAAGCTGAAATTAAACAATTTTGTTATTTGTGTTTCCACATCAATGTCTGAGTAAAGCAAGCCATCTACCTTCAGTTCGGATAGATGGTTTATTGGGCATCTACCATCTCGATTTGGTGGCATGAACATTTCCCACTGACCATATCCGATGTCCTTGTACATTATTTTTTCCCAGTTGTCTGAACAAGCATTGTGGCTTAAATACACGAAGAGATTCGATTTGAAGCTACACACTCACTAAAATCTCCCATTAGGTAGACGGCCCTCGCATTGGGAACCCATTCCCTGCATTGAATTCCTCCCTCTTGTGTGAGAACAACACCGAAAGTTTCGTAACTTCGACTGAACCGATCCATTCCTTCCTCGCGTTCAATGTCCATCAGCGCTTTTTCAAACATTCCATATCTACAACACCAATATTAGTTATATTATTTATAGTTACTTGACCAACCTTTAGATTTAATTACAACGGTTTTGTATTTTACTGTCTTTTATTTACCTAAGTCTGATATCCTTTTCAAAGCTTCTTAATCTTGGGTCATTTGCAAACAAGCTTTCGATTTCGGGAACTCCCCATTGTTGAAGATTGTCGTGACCTGAGAATTCCATTTTTGCTCCACGATATGAGATTCGAATCAAAGGTTAAGTAAGCGGTTATAACGCAGCTTGACCGAGATTTCAACGAATGTTGTGATGTAGGTATGTTGCGATGGAATTTATATAGGGCGTAAAAAGGAAGAAGTTCGCTCTTAATGGGATTGTCGGGCAATAAAGTGAGATTGGCAAGGATTAGGATAATAATTTGGAATACAAAGAGACTTGATTATTCAACAATGTTCACAGCTTACCACTACATGAACATAACAGGAAGGAATAAGTTTAATGACAATGTAATCCAACTATAATGGTCTGAAATCATTTGTGATGCGAATTTAATTCAATATCACAAAGATTAAAATGCGGGTGCGTTTGGTCGGAATTCAACCAAAAGTACGCTTACACTTTCTCTTATTCAATAATATGATGCGTTTTGACAATAATGTAAGGTAAACCTCATAAACTTAATGCCACCTCAACAAAATGTCAGGAATGAAAAAATTACTTTCACAAAAAAAACCTTTGTACTTGGACGAGTTCCGAGTTATTCAAGGCCGCTCTTGTTGTCTGAATAACGAAAAAGTGACAAAATCATTTCCGTATTACGCACAAACGTACTCCTGCTGTCGTAAAGTTTTGGCGACTTTGCTGGCAAAAACGTTTATTTTACATTCGATGCTTCGGTCGGTGTGCAACTGATCTTTCTCTTTAGCACCATCGTGCGCCGTAAGAATTTAGATTATTTCAGTCGCTCGTGCAATTTGTTCGTAATTGCGTTTTAGTTTGTGTTACAAATAAATTTTTTGTGTGCAGACTATTCCCGTTTTCGATAGACTAGTAAGTCGATGAACAGAAATTATTGTTCCGCAAATATTTAAATGCTCAAAAATGTGTATCACCAGCTTTTCTGGATTGTCGAATGGTCATTGCTTATATAATATTGACATAATATTTTAACAAACCGCAAACCAGTCGCTTCTCCTGAGATCGTGGTTGCGACAGCATATAACCAAGCAACGTACGAATTGTCTTTTTTAGTCCGAGTCGCAATGAGCTCGTTCGCTACTATTTTTCTTGTAATATCCACGTGATAATATTTGCGTTTGCAATACCTAAGTTTTCCCTTGAAACATTCCGCGGGTAAAATTAATATTTTGCAAACACTTTTCATTCTATCATAGGTAAGCTTGCTTGACAACTTTCCTCGAGTGCCCATAGGATTTAGCACTTAGTGTCAGTTTGATCACATGCCAACAGCACAACCCTCGCAGCGGGAGCTGCCCGCACATCTGTATTTCCACTAAAGTAAGTTTGGCCGGCGGAAAAAGACCAACTTGTATTCCTCTGTCACAATGTAACGTACATACGACGTAACAAAGCGATCAGTGACGCACGGAGGTCCATTTTTGGTTGAATAGGAACGGGTGCATGTGCTGGTGCTACGTCCAATTTGAGCGTGTTTGGAGGAATTTTTAGTGGATTTAGGGGGGGGTTTAAAATCATCAGAGTGTTTGTAATACAGGATTAGACATTCTCAGTTGACATTATTTGGGTTGTAAAAACACCAAGAAATGCAATTGAAATTTGCAGAGATATGAATCGTGTAGTCTACCTAATCATTTGCGTATTTCTGGCAGTGTATGTTTTACTATGCGTAATTAACATAAAACAACAAACTAGCTGATGCAAACCAAGCCTCCCACTACGGCTGTTTTGGGATATACTGTCGTCATTGTTTCATGGACGTTCGTTTCGTTGTCACGCTAGACGCACAATTGCCATAAAGATATCCCGTCTTTAACCGTTATTGAAACTAAACTTTCGTGAAATTACTGGCCATTTAACGAGGGGTACAGAATTTCGGAATCTCCAACAAAACATCATATCGAATTAAATCTTCACATTGAGTTTATTTTAATTCGGAACATTTACTCCAATAAAGTCCAAAAAACTGTTGTTTATTCAATAATAGCTCTGACAACAATGCAGAAATACAAAGGTCATTTTGTGACACAAACAACAAATAAGAATTACAACAATCAACACAGCACAACAAATATGTAGTTTTGTGTGGATATTTTATTTGAAACCAATCAATATCCCGAAGCCCGACGACCCGAAACGCTTGAAAATCCGACAGATCTGGAACGTGACGGGCTACGACCGTTTCGTTGAAATCGATGAGAAGAGCAGCCAGAAGCATTGTAAACTGGTTGACTTCTGCCAAAACTTGCACATCTGTATGGACTCTTATCTCTTCTCGATTCGCCCAAATTCATCTCCCTCAAGCGAGTTTCACAGCTCGGCGAACGACCACGACTGTGGCTACGTTCACGACGCCACGGTGAAGTGCTCCGTGAGTTGTAGTCACGGCCGCGATCACGACAATCATCGTATCCATAATAAACCCGATTGGCATTCACGTCGTTGGACCAATGAGAAAGGGCGTCGCTCGCCATTACAATAACACAACGTGACGGCAAATAAACCTTGAGCAAAATAGAAAGATTTAGTGATTCGTTTGAATGACAGTATGATAGCATCTTACCATCAGTGAACATGGGTTATTGTCACACGATTGTTGTTGAGTGTGGAAATCCACCGAAGCTTCATTTCTACCGTGACCTCCAAACATTTTTTGGTCACTGTCCAAAACAATCTTGTACCTTCAACGCGAAAGGGTGTTATTTACGACGGAACGCGAACTGTGCAAGGTATACCCAAACCATACTCACGTTCCTGATGTTCGTACACCGATTCGATAATTGGGATAACTTTGTGTAGGATGAAAGTTAAACATGAAGACCAGGCCGGCTCTTTCGAATACAATCACTTTCTCATCATCGTGTTGACGTGTAACAAGTCCCTTAAGATCAAATGGATTGTGGAAACGTGCACTGCAAGTGAATATACCAACGGAAAAAATAATTATCCTATACCTGAGGGGAACTTAGCCAACCAAATCGTTCTTCCAAACGGTTAATTGCGATATCGAAATTATTGAGGTATTTGTATCTCAGCTGCTGGTCATCAGCAAGCTCAAACTGTCTTCTTGCCAGTTGGTAATTGTCTCCATTCTGTAACGATGGAAACTCAACCCAATCTGGATGAGCGAACTCGTTGCCTACGAAAGGGTTCCTTTTGGTAAACATGTAAAAAAACGTTTACGCCAATAAAGTAATTTACCCATAAAATTCAGGTATGATTTTCCACTGAAGGCATTTGTGATAAGTCTGATCATCTTGTGGAGACTCATTCCTCTGTCCAATCTCGGTGACATTTCCCGCCGGTCCAACATGCACTCATTGTCCATAAGTTGCCTTGCAATCGTCCATTGACAATCCATGCTCTGAACATTAAAATTTATAACATCAGACAATGAATGTTCAAATCTAAAAGTTAAATCGTTAACCTGTTGGTGGTCTTCTGGGTACGTGATATATCTTTCCCCTGTCCTCCGTTCGGACAACATTTGACAAATTTCGCTCATTCCCCAGTTTTCATCCGACATTCCGTTTAATATCTGAAAACGCGAAACCCGTTAGAGTAGAAAATGACGCTCCTTGATGCTGCCATGGTTTTACCTGCATCCATTGACTTGGAATATGCATCGATAATCTGTAATCGAAACCGAATCCACCTTGATTGACAGGACGAGTCAAACTTGGAAATTCGGTATACTCCTATACGCAGCAAAAAACACACTCTTTAAATCTTTGTTCGATTTTTTGTTGACCAAACAAAGACAAGTCCTACCTCTGCAATGGTTATGATTTTTGGATAGTATCGATGCAAAATTTTGTTTGCAAGCAATAGGTAAGCCATTGCTCCAATGTCCATGTGCATTCCGAAGTATTGTCGGTAGTTATCAACAGATTGGATGTCTAAAGATCATTAAAAATTTACAAAACAAACGCTTTTTAAGTATTGCAATTGCACTAATACTGATAAGTACATTTACCAGGAATTTGATTGTGGTAGATCATTGGCGTTACTCCATTAAACCGAAAACCGTCGAATCCAAAGTTTTCCACGTAATGACGGAGGTTGGACAGTAAAAATCGAAGAACTTCCCACCTAAACAAGTTTTTACATGCGCCATCACACAGAGATGATTGTACGTAAACCATCGCAATGCCCCTTACTTTGTAAAGTCAAACTTTCGCGCGTCATTTTCCCTGAAATCCCGTCTATCAGAACGGAAGAAACACTCATCAGTGCCATCAAAGCGATCTAAACTTTCCCAGCCATTCTTCGATGCGTGACTGTGCATAACATCCATCATGACGTAAATTCCCATCCCATGTGCGACGTTTATCAACTCCCTCAGATCGTCAGGAGTCCCATATCGGCTGCGATCATAACACAAGTGTTTTTGTAAACTACACGTAATCCTGAACTGAGGCAAAAACTCACAATTCTATCACTAAAACGTGGACTCACCTTGAGGGCGCAAAAAAGTTGGTAACTTGGTAACCAACGCTCGGATAATAAGGATGCTCCATAATTGCCATGAGAAGCACGCAGTTGTAGCCTAGATCGCGAATGCGAGGAAGAACATCTGTGGTGAACTGCTTGTAAGAAGATACTTGACAACGATCGGAGCTGATCCCAATGTGAGCTTCGTAAATGCGCAAACGTTCGGGCTTCGAAATTTGATTGTTTGCAAACTGGAAATAAAGTTTTAATTTGTTTTTCTGTTCGACTCTCGCTTTTGACAACGTGAAGAAAAGCAAACCATATCACGTACTCGTTGACAAGATTTATTTGAAGACGGATTCCAAAAGCGCCATGTAAACGTTGATCCGCACTGGGTCACGTATTTTGCCCACGGTGAAATTCTTTCCAATATCTGATTGTCTTTCGTTTCAACCACAAGCTGAAATTAAACAATTTTGTTATTTGTGTTTCCACATCAATGTCTGAGTAAAGCAAGCCATCTACCTTCAGTTCGGATAGATGGTTTATTGGGCATCTACCATCTCGATTTGGTGGCATGAACATTTCCCACTGACCATATCCGATGTCCTTGTACATTATTTTTTCCCAGTTGTCTGAACAAGCATTGTGGCTTAAATACACGAAGAGATTCGATTTGAAGCTACACACTCACTAAAATCTCCCATTAGGTAGACGGCCCTCGCATTGGGAACCCATTCCCTGCATTGAATTCCTCCCTCTTGTGTGAGAACAACACCGAAAGTTTCGTAACTTCGACTGAACCGATCCATTCCTTCCTCGCGTTCAATGTCCATCAGCGCTTTTTCAAACATTCCATATCTACAACACCAATATTAGTTATATTATTTATAGTTACTTGACCAACCTTTAGATTTAATTACAACGGTTTTGTATTTTACTGTCTTTTATTTACCTAAGTCTGATATCCTTTTCAAAGCTTCTTAATCTTGGGTCATTTGCAAACAAGCTTTCGATTTCGGGAACTCCCCATTGTTGAAGATTGTCGTGACCTGAGAATTCCATTTTTGCTCCACGATGTGAGATTCGAATCAAAGGTTAAGTAAGCGGTTATAACGCAGCTTGACCGAGATTTCAACGAATGATGTGATGTAGGTATGTTGCGATGGAATTTATATAGGGCGTAAAAAGGAAGAAGTTCGCTCTTAATGGGATTGTCGGGCAATAAAGTGAGATTGGCAAGGATTAGGATAATAATTTGGAATACAAAGAGACTTGATTATTCAACAATGTTCACAGCTTACCACTACATGAACATAACAGGAAGGAATAAGTTTAATGACAATGTAATCCAACTATAATGGTCTGAAATCATTTGTGATGCGAATTTAATTCAATATCACAAAGATTAAAATGCGGGTGCGTTTGGTCGGAATTCAACCAAAAGTACGCTTACACTTTCTCTTATTCAATAATATGATGCGTTTTGACAATAATGTAAGGTAAACCTCATAAACTTAATGCCACCTCAACAAAATGTCAGGAATGAAAAAATTACTTTCACAAAAAAAACCTTTGTACTTGGACGAGTTCCGAGTTATTCAAGGCCGCTCTTGTTGTCTGAATAACGAAAAAGTGACAAAATCATTTCCGTATTACGCACAAACGTACTCCTGCTGTCGTAAAGTTTTGGCGACTTTGCTGGCAAAAACGTTTATTTTACATTCGATGCTTCGGTCGGTGTGCAACTGATCTTTCTCTTTAGCACCATCGTGCGCCGTAAGAATTTAGATTATTTCAGTCGCTCGTGCAATTTGTTCGTAATTGCGTTTTAGTTTGTGTTACAAATAAGTTTTTTGTGTGAAGACTATTCCCGTTTTCGATAGACTAGTAAGTCGATGAACAGAAATTATTGTTCCGCAAATATTTAAATGCTCAAAAATGTGTATCACCAGCTTTTCTGGATTGTCGAATGGTCATTGCTTATATAATATTGACATAATATTTTAACAAACCGCAAACCAGTCGCTTCTCCTGAGATCGTGGTTGCGACAGCATATAACCAAGCAACGTACGAATTGTCTTTTTTAGTCCGAGTCGCAATGAGCTCGTTCGCTACTATTTTTCTTGTAATATCCACGTGATAATATTTGCGTTTGCAATACCTAAGTTTTCCCTTGAAACATTCCGCGGGTAAAATTAATATTTTGCAAACACTTTTCATTCTATCATAGGTAAGCTTGCTTGACAACTTTCCTCGAGTGCCCATAGGATTTGGCACTTAGTGTCAGTTTGATCACATGCCAACAGCACAACCCTCGCAGCGGGAGCTGCCCGCACATCTGTATTTCCACTAAAGTAAGTTTGGCCGGCGGTAAAAGACCAACTTGTATTCCTCTGTCACAATGTAACGTACATACGACGTAACAAAGCGATCAGTGACGCACGGAGGTCCATTTTTGGTTGAATAGGAACGGGTGCATGTGCTGGTGCTACGTCCAATTTGAGCGTGTTTGGAGGAATTTTTAGTGGATTTAGGGGGGGGTTTAAAATCATCAGAGTGTTTGTAATACAGGATTAGACATTCTCAGTTGACATTATTTGGGTTGTAAAAACACCAAGAAATGCAATTGAAATTTGCAGAGATATGAATCGTGTAGTCTACCTAATCATTTGCGTATTTCTGGCAGTGTATGTTTTACTATGCGTAATTAACATAAAACAACAAACTAGCTGATGCAAACCAAGCCTCCCACTACGGCTGTTTTGGGATATACTGTCGTCATTGTTTTATGGACGTTCGTTTCGTTGTCACGCTAGACGCACAATTGCCATAAAGATATCCCGTCTTTAACCGTTATTGAAACTAAACTTTCGTGAAATTACTGGCCATTTAACGAGGGGTACAGAATTTCGGAATCTCCAACAAAACATCATATCGAATTAAATCTTCACATTGAGTTGATTTTAATTCGGAACATTTACTCCAATAAAGTCCAAAAAACTGTTGTTTATTCAATAATAGCTCTGACAACAATGCAGAAATACAAAGGTCATTTTGTGACACAAACAACAAATAAGAATTACAACAATCAACACAGCACAACAAATATGTAGTTTTGTGTGGATATTTTATTTGAAACCAATCAATATCCCGAAGCCCGACGACCCGAAACGCTTGAAAATCCGACAGATCTGGAACGTGACGGGCTACGACCGTTTCGTTGAAATCGATGAGAAGAGCAGCCAGAAGCATTGTAAACTGGTTGACTTCTGCCAAAACTTGCACATCTGTATGGACTCTTATCTCTTCTCGATTCGCCCAAATTCATCTCCCTCAAGCGAGTTTCACAGCTCGGCGAACGACCACGACTGTGGCTACGTTCACGACGCCACGGTGAAGTGCTCCGTGAGTTGTAGTCACGGCCGCGATCACGACAATCATCGTATCCATAATAAACCCGATTGGCATTCACGTCGTTGGACCAATGAGAAAGGGCGTCGCTCGCCATTACAATAACACAACGTGACGGCAAATAAACCTTGAGCAAAATAGAAAGATTTAGTGATTCGTTTGAATGACAGTATGATAGCATCTTACCATCAGTGAACATGGGTTATTGTCACACGATTGTTGTTGAGTGTGGAAATCCACCGAAGCTTCATTTCTACCGTGACCTCCAAACATTTTTTGGTCACTGTCCAAAACAATCTTGTACCTTCAACGCGAAAGGGTGTTATTTACGACGGAACGCGAACTGTGCAAGGTATACCCAAACCATACTCACGTTCCTGATGTTCGTACACCGATTCGATAATTGGGATAACTTTGTGTAGGATGAAAGTTAAACATGAAGACCAGGCCGGCTCTTTCGAATACAATCACTTTCTCATCATCGTGTTGACGTGTAACAAGTCCCTTAAGATCAAATGGATTGTGGAAACGTGCACTGCAAGTGAATATACCAACGGAAAAAATAATTATCCTATACCTGAGGGGAACTTAGCCAACCAAATCGTTCTTCCAAACGGTTAATTGCGATATCGAAATTATTGAGGTATTTGTATCTCAGCTGCT
This sequence comes from Ascidia mentula, assembly GCF_947561715.1. Taxonomy (NCBI): domain Eukaryota; kingdom Metazoa; phylum Chordata; class Ascidiacea; order Phlebobranchia; family Ascidiidae; genus Ascidia; species Ascidia mentula. Next base: position 10,054,434 of record NC_138568.1, read on the forward strand.
GGTCATCAGCAAGCTCAAACTGTCTTCTTGCCAGTTGGTAATTGTCTCCATTCTGTAACGATGGAAACTCAACCCAATCTGGATGAGCGAACTCGTTGCCTACGAAAGGGTTCCTTTTGGTAAACATGTAAAAAAACGTTTACGCCAATAAAGTAATTTACCCATAAAATTCAGGTATGATTTTCCACTGAAGGCATTTGTGATAAGTCTGATCATCTTGTGGAGACTCATTCCTCTGTCCAATCTCGGTGACATTTCCCGCCGGTCCAACATGCACTCATTGTCCATAAGTTGCCTTGCAATCGTCCATTGACAATCCATGCTCTGAACATTAAAATTTATAACATCAGACAATGAATGTTCAAATCTAAAAGTTAAATCGTTAACCTGTTGGTGGTCTTCTGGGTACGTGATATATCTTTCCCCTGTCCTCCGTTCGGACAACATTTGACAAATTTCGCTCATTCCCCAGTTTTCATCCGACATTCCGTTTAATATCTGAAAACGCGAAACCCGTTAGAGTAGAAAATGACGCTCCTTGATGCTGCCATGGTTTTACCTGCATCCATTGACTTGGAATATGCATCGATAATCTGTAATCGAAACCGAATCCACCTTGATTGACAGGACGAGTCAAACTTGGAAATTCGGTATACTCCTATACGCAGCAAAAAACACACTCTTTAAATCTTTGTTCGATTTTTTGTTGACCAAACAAAGACAAGTCCTACCTCTGCAATGGTTATGATTTTTGGATAGTATCGATGCAAAATTTTGTTTGCAAGCAATAGGTAAGCCATTGCTCCAATGTCCATGTGCATTCCGAAGTATTGTCGGTAGTTATCAACAGATTGGATGTCTAAAGATCATTAAAAATTTACAAAACAAACGCTTTTTAAGTATTGCAATTGCACTAATACTGATAAGTACATTTACCAGGAATTTGATTGTGGTAGATCATTGGCGTTACTCCATTAAACCGAAAACCGTCGAATCCAAAGTTTTCCACGTAATGACGGAGGTTGGACAGTAAAAATCGAAGAACTTCCCACCTAAACAAGTTTTTACATGCGCCATCACACAGAGATGATTGTACGTAAACCATCGCAATGCCCCTTACTTTGTAAAGTCAAACTTTCGCGCGTCATTTTCCCTGAAATCCCGTCTATCAGAACGGAAGAAACACTCATCAGTGCCATCAAAGCGATCTAAACTTTCCCAGCCATTCTTCGATGCGTGACTGTGCATAACATCCATCATGACGTAAATTCCCATCCCATGTGCGACGTTTATCAACTCCCTCAGATCGTCAGGAGTCCCATATCGGCTGCGATCATAACACAAGTGTTTTTGTAAACTACACGTAATCCTGAACTGAGGCAAAAACTCACAATTCTATCACTAAAACGTGGACTCACCTTGAGGGCGCAAAAAAGTTGGTAACTTGGTAACCAACGCTCGGATAATAAGGATGCTCCATAATTGCCATGAGAAGCACGCAGTTGTAGCCTAGATCGCGAATGCGAGGAAGAACATCTGTGGTGAACTGCTTGTAAGAAGATACTTGACAACGATCGGAGCTGATCCCAATGTGAGCTTCGTAAATGCGCAAACGTTCGGGCTTCGAAATTTGATTGTTTGCAAACTGGAAATAAAGTTTTAATTTGTTTTTCTGTTCGACTCTCGCTTTTGACAACGTAAAGAAAAGCAAACCATATCACGTACTCGTTGACAAGATTTATTTGAAGACGGATTCCAAAAGCGCCATGTAAACGTTGATCCGCACTGGGTCACGTATTTTGCCCACGGTGAAATTCTTTCCAATATCTGATTGTCTTTCGTTTCAACCACAAGCTGAAATTAAACAATTTTGTTATTTGTGTTTCCACATCAATGTCTGAGTAAAGCAAGCCATCTACCTTCAGTTCGGATAGATGGTTTATTGGGCATCTACCATCTCGATTTGGTGGCATAAACATTTCCCACTGACCATATCCGATGTCCTTGTACATTATTTTTTCCCAGTTGTCTGAACAAGCATTGTGGCTTAAATACACGAAGAGATTCGATTTGAAGCTACACACTCACTAAAATCTCCCATTAGGTAGACGGCCCTCGCATTGGGAACCCATTCCCTGCATTGAATTCCTCCCTCTTGTGTGAGAACAACACCGAAAGTTTCGTAACTTCGACTGAACCGATCCATTCCTTCCTCGCGTTCAATGTCCATCAGCGCTTTTTCAAACATTCCATATCTACAACACCAATATTAGTTATATTATTTATAGTTACTTGACCAACCTTTAGATTTAATTACAACGGTTTTGTATTTTACTGTCTTTTATTTACCTAAGTCTGATATCCTTTTCAAAGCTTCTTAATCTTGGGTCATTTGCAAACAAGCTTTCGATTTCGGGAACTCCCCATTGTTGAAGATTGTCGTGACCTGAGAATTCCATTTTTGCTCCACGATATGAGATTCGAATCAAAGGTTAAGTAAGCGGTTATAACGCAGCTTGACCGAGATTTCAACGAATGTTGTGATGTAGGTATGTTGCGATGGAATTTATATAGGGCGTAAAAAGGAAGAAGTTCGCTCTTAATGGGATTGTCGGGCAATAAAGTGAGATTGGCAAGGATTAGGATAATAATTTGGAATACAAAGAGACTTGATTATTCAACAATGTTCACAGCTTACCACTACATGAACATAACAGGAAGGAATAAGTTTAATGACAATGTAATCCAACTATAATGGTCCGAAATCATTTGTGATGCGAATTTAATTCAATATCACAAAGATTAAAATGCGGGTGCGTTTGGTCGGAATTCAACCAAAAGTACGCTTACACTTTCTCTTATTCAATAATATGATGCGTTTTGACAATAATGTAAGGTAAACCTCATAAACTTAATGCCACCTCAACAAAATGTCAGGAATGAAAAAATTACTTTCACAAAAAAAAACCTTTGTACTTGGACGAGTTCCGAGTTATTCAAGGCCGATCTTGTTGTCTGAATAACGAAAAAGTGACAAAATCATTTCCGTATTACGCACAAACGTACTCCTGCTGTCGTAAAGATTTGGCGACTTTGCTGGCAAAAACGTTTATGTTACATTCGATGCTTCGGTCGGTGTGCAACTGACCTTTCTCACAAACGATGGTGATTAGCGCCATCGTGCGCCGAAAGAATTTAGATTATTTCAGTCGCTCGTGCAATTTGTTCGTAATTGCGTTTTAGTTTGTGTTACAAATAAGTTTTTTGTGTGCAGACTATTCCCGTTTTCGATAGACTATTAAGTCGATAAACAGAAATTATTGTTCCGCAAATATTTAAATATTCAAAAATGTGTATCATCAGCTTTTCTGGATTGTCGAATAGTCATTGCTTATATAATATTGATATAATATTTTAACAAACCGCAAACCAGTCGCTTCTACTGAGATCGTGGTTGCGACAGCATATAACCAAGCAACGTACGAATTTGTCTTTTTTAGTCCGAGTCGCAATGAGCTCGTTCGCTACTATTTTTCTTGTAATATCCACGTTATAATATTTGCGTTTGCAATACCTAAGTTTTCCCTTGAAACATTCCGCGGGTAAAATCAATATTTCGCAAACACTTTTCATTCTACCATAGGTAAGCTTGCTTGACAACTTTCCTCGAGTGCCCATAGGATTTAGCACTTAGTGTCAGTTTGATCACATGCCAACAGCACAACCCTCGCAGCGGGAGCTGCCCGCACATCTGTATTTCCACTCAAATAAGTTTGGCCGGCGGTAAAAGACCAACTTGTATTCCTCTGTCACAATGTAACGTACATACGACGTAACAAAGCGATCAGTGACGCACGGAGGTCCATTTTTGGTTGAATAGGAACGGGTGCTTGTGCTGGTGCTAGGTCCAATTTGAGCGTGTTTGGAGGAATTTTTAGTGGATTTAGGGGCTGTTTAAAATCATCAGAGTGTTTGTAATACTGGATTAGACATTCTCCGTTGACATTATTTGAATTGTAAAAACACCAAGAAATGCAATTGAAATTTGCAGAGATATGAATCGTGTAGTCTACCTAATCATTTGCGTATTTCTGGCAGTGTATGTTTTACTATGCGTAATTAACATAAAACAACAAACTAGCTGATGCAAACCAAGCCTCCCACTACGGCTGTTTTGGGATATACTGTCGTCATTGTTTCATGGACGTTCGTTTCATTGTCACGCTAGACGCACAATTGCCATAAAGATATCCCGTCTTTAACCGTTATTGAAACTAAACTTTCGTAAAATTACTGGCCATTTAACCAGGGATACAGGATTTCGGAATCTCCAACAAAACATCATATCGAATTAAATCTTCACATTGAGTTTATTTTAATTCGGAACATTTACTCCAATAAAGTCCAAAAAACTGTTGTTTATTCAATAATAGCTCTGACAACAATGCAGAAATACAAAGGTCATTTTGTGACACAAACAACAAATAAGAATTACAACAATCAACACAGCACAACAAATATGTAGTTTTGTGTGGATATTTTATTTGAAACCAATCAATATCCCGAAGCCCGACGACCCGAAACGCTTGAAAATCCGACAGATCTGGAACGTGACGGGCTACGACCGTTTCGTTGAAATCGATGAGAAGAGCAGCCAGAAGCATTGTAAACTGGTTGACTTCTGCCAAAACTTGCACATCTGTATGGACTCTTATCTCTTCTCGATTCGCCCAAATTCATCTCCCTCAAGCGAGTTTCACAGCTCGGCGAACGACCACGACTGTGGCTACGTTCACGACGCCACGGTGAAGTGCTCCGTGAGTTGTAGTCACGGCCGCGATCACGACAATCATCGTATCCATAATAAACCCGATTGGCATTCACGTCGTTGGACCAATGAGAAAGGGCGTCGCTCGCCATTACAATAACACAACGTGACGGCAAATAAACCTTGAGCAAAATAGAAAGATTTAGTGATTCGTTTGAATGACAGTATGATAGCATCTTACCATCAGTGAACATGGGTTATTGTCACACGATTGTTGTTGAGTGTGGAAATCCACCGAAGCTTCATTTCTACCGTGACCTCCAAACATTTTTTGGTCACTGTCCAAAACAATCTTGTACCTTCAACGCGAAAGGGTGTTATTTACGACGGAACGCGAACTGTGCAAGGTATACCCAAACCATACTCACGTTCCTGATGTTCGTACACCGATTCGATAATTGGGATAACTTTGTGTAGGATGAAAGTTAAACATGAAGACCAGGCCGGCTCTTTCGAATACAATCACTTTCTCATCATCGTGTTGACGTGTAACAAGTCCCTTAAGATCAAATGGATTGTGGAAACGTGCACTGCAAGTGAATATACCAACGGAAAAAATAATTATCCTATACCTGAGGGGAACTTAGCCAACCAAATCGTTCTTCCAAACGGTTAATTGCGATATCGAAATTATTGAGGTATTTGTATCTCAGCTGCTGGTCATCAGCAAGCTCAAACTGTCTTCTTGCCAGTTGGTAATTGTCTCCATTCTGTAACGATGGAAACTCAACCCAATCTGGATGAGCGAACTCGTTGCCTACGAAAGGGTTCCTTTTGGTAAACATGTAAAAAAACGTTTACGCCAATAAAGTAATTTACCCATAAAATTCAGGTATGATTTTCCACTGAAGGCATTTGTGATAAGTCTGATCATCTTGTGGAGACTCATTCCTCTGTCCAATCTCGGTGACATTTCCCGCCGGTCCAACATGCACTCATTGTCCATAAGTTGCCTTGCAATCGTCCATTGACAATCCATGCTCTGAACATTAAAATTTATAACATCAGACAATGAATGTTCAAATCTAAAAGTTAAATCGATAACCTGTTGGTGGTCTTCTGGGTACGTGATATATCTTTCCCCTGTCCTCCGTTCGGACAACATTTGACAAATTTCGCTCATTCCCCAGTTTTCATCCGACATTCCGTTTAATATCTGAAAACGCGAAACCCGTTACAGTAGAAAATGACGCTCCTTGATGCTGCCATGGTTTTACCTGCATCCATTGACTTGGAATATGCATCGATAATCTGTAATCGAAACCGAATCCACCTTGATTGACAGGACGAGTCAAACTTGGAAATTCGGTATACTCCTATACGCAGCAAAAAACACACTTTTTAAATCTTTGTTCGATTTTTTGTTGACCAAACAAAGACAAGTCCTACCTCTGCAATGGTTATGATTTTTGGATAGTATCGATGCAAAATTTTGTTTGCAAGCAATAGGTAAGCCATTGCTCCAATGTCCATGTGCATTCCGAAGTATTGTCGGTAGTTATCAACAGATTGGATGTCTAAAGATCATTAAAAATTTACAAAACAAACGCTTTTTAAGTATTGCAATTGCACTAATACTGATAAGTACATTTACCAGGAATTTGATTGTGGTAGATCATTGGCGTTACTCCATTAAACCGAAAACCGTCGAATCCAAAGTTTTCCACGTAATGACGGAGGTTGGACAGTAAAAATCGAAGAACTTCCCACCTAAACAAGTTTTTACATGCGCCATCACACAGAGATGATTGTACGTAAACCATCGCAATGCCCCTTACTTTGTAAAGTCAAACTTTCGCGCGTCATTTTCCCTGAAATCCCGTCTATCAGAACGGAAGAAACACTCATCAGTGCCATCAAAGCGATCTAAACTTTCCCAGCCATTCTTCGATGCGTGACTGTGCATAACATCCATCATGACGTAAATTCCCATCCCATGTGCGACGTTTATCAACTCCCTCAGATCGTCAGGAGTCCCATATCGGCTGCGATCATAACACAAGTGTTTTTGTAAACTACACGTAATCCTGAACTGAGGCAAAAACTCACAATTCTATCACTAAAACGTGGACTCACCTTGAGGGCGCAAAAAAGTTGGTAACTTGGTAACCAACGCTCGGATAATAAGGATGCTCCATAATTGCCATGAGAAGCACGCAGTTGTAGCCTAGATCGCGAATGCGAGGAAGAACATCTGTGGTGAACTGCTTGTAAGAAGATACTTGACAACGATCGGAGCTGATCCCAATGTGAGCTTCGTAAATGCGCAAACGTTCGGGCTTCGAAATTTGATTGTTTGCAAACTGGAAATAAAGTTTTAATTTGTTTTTCTGTTCGACTCTCGCTTTTGACAACGTAAAGAAAAGCAAACCATATCACGTACTCGTTGACAAGATTTATTTGAAGACGGATTCCAAAAGCGCCATGTAAACGTTGATCCGCACTGGGTCACGTATTTTGCCCACGGTGAAATTCTTTCCAATATCTGATTGTCTTTCGTTTCAACCACAAGCTGAAATTAAACAATTTTGTTATTTGTGTTTCCACATCAATGTCTGAGTAAAGCAAGCCATCTACCTTCAGTTCGGATAGATGGTTTATTGGGCATCTACCATCTCGATTTGGTGGCATGAACATTTCCCACTGACCATATCCGATGTCCTTGTACATTATTTTTTCCCAGTTGTCTGAACAAGCATTGTGGCTTAAATACACGAAGAGATTCGATTTGAAGCTACACACTCACTAAAATCTCCCATTAGGTAGACGGCCCTCGCATTGGGAACCCATTCCCTGCATTGAATTCCTCCCTCTTGTGTGAGAACAACACCGAAAGTTTCGTAACTTCGACTGAACCGATCCATTCCTTCCTCGCGTTCAATGTCCATCAGCGCTTTTTCAAACATTCCATATCTACAACACCAATATTAGTTATATTATTTATAGTTACTTGACCAACCTTTAGATTTAATTACAACGGTTTTGTATTTTACTGTCTTTTATTTACCTAAGTCTGATATCCTTTTCAAAGCTTCCTAATCTTGGGTCATTTGCAAACAAGCTTTCGATTTCGGGAACTCCCCATTGTTGAAGATTGTCGTGACCTGAGAATTCCATTTTTGCTCCACGATATGAGATTCGAATCAAAGGTTAAGTAAGCGGTTATAACGCAGCTTGACCGAGATTTCAACGAATGTTGTGATGTAGGTATGTTGCGATGGAATTTATATAGGGCGTAAAAAGGAAGAAGTTCGCTCTTAATGGGATTGTCGGGCAATAAAGTGAGATTGGCAAGGATTAGGATAATAATTTGGAATACAAAGAGACTTGATTATTCAACAATGTTCACAGCTTACCACTACATGAACATAACAGGAAGGAATAAGTTTAATGACAATGTAATCCAACTATAATGGTCTGAAATCATTTGTGATGCGAATTTAATTCAATATCACAAAGATTAAAATGCGGGTGCGTTTGGTCGGAATTCAACCAAAAGTACGCTTACACTTTCTCTTATTCAATAATATGATGCGTTTTGACAATAATGTAAGGTAAACCTCATAAACTTAATGCCACCTCAACAAAATGTCAGGAATGAAAAAATTACTTTCACAAAAAAAACCTTTGTACTTGGACGAGTTCCGAGTTATTCAAGGCCGCTCTTGTTGTCTGAATAACGAAAAAGCGACAAAATCATTTCCGTATTACGCACAAACGTACTCCTGCTGTCGTAAAGTTTTGGCGACTTTGCTGGCAAAAACGTTTATTTTACATTCGATGCTTCGGTCGGTGTGCAACTGATCTTTCTCTTTAGCACCATCGTGCGCCGTAAGAATTTAGATTATTTCAGTCGCTCGTGCAATTTGTTCGTAATTGCGTTTTAGTTTGTGTTACAAATAAGTTTTTTGTGTGCAGACTATTCCCGTTTTCGATAGACTAGTAAGTCGATGAACAGAAATTATTGTTCCGCAAATATTTAAATGCTCAAAAATGTGTATCACCAGCTTTTCTGGATTGTCGAATGGTCATTGCTTATATAATATTGACATAATATTTTAACAAACCGCAAACCAGTCGCTTCTCCTGAGATCGTGGTTGCGACAGCATATAACCAAGCAACGTACGAATTGTCTTTTTTAGTCCGAGTCGCAATGAGCTCGTTCGCTACTATTTTTCTTGTAATATCCACGTGACAATATTTGCGTTTGCAATACCTAAGTTTTCCCTTGAGACATTCCGCGGGTAAAATTAATATTTTGCAAACACTTTTCATTCTATCATAGGTAAGCTTGCTTGACAACTTTCCTCGAGTGCCCATAGGATTTAGCACTTAGTGTCAGTTTGATCACATGCCAACAGCACAACCCTCGCAGCGGGAGCTGCCCGCACATCTGTATTTCCACTAAAGTAAGTTTGGCCGGCGGTAAAAGACCAACTTGTATTCCTCTGTCACAATGTAACGTACATACGACGTAACAAAGCGATCAGTGACGCACGAAGGTCCATTTTTGGTTGAATAGGAACGGGTGCTTGTGCTGGTGCTAGGTCCAATTTGAGCGTGTTTGGAGGAATTTTTAGTGGATTTAGGGGCTGTTTAAAATCATCAGAGTGTTTGTAATACTGGATTAGACATTCTCAGTCGACATTATTTGAATTGTAAAAACACCAAGAAATGCAATTGAAATTTGCAGAGATATGAATCGTGTAGTCTACCTAATCATTTGCGTATTTCTGGCAGTGTATGTTTTACTATGCGTAATTAACATAAAACAACAAACTAGCTGATGCAAACCAAGCCTCCCACTACGGCTGTTTTGGGATATACTGTCGTCATTGTTTTATGGACGTTCGTTTCGTTGTCACGCTAGACGCACAATTGCCATAAAGATATCCCGTCTTTAACCGTTATTGAAACTAAACTTTCGTGAAATTACTGGCCATTTAACGAGGGGTACAGAATTTCGGAATCTCCAACAAAACATCATATCGAATTAAATCTTCACATTGAGTTTATTTTAATTCGGAACATTTACTCCAATAAAGTCCAAAAAACTGTTGTTTATTCAATAATAGCTCTGACAACAATGCAGAAATACAAAGGTCATTTTGTGACACAAACAACAAATAAGAATTACAACAATCAACACAGCACAACAAATATGTAGTTTTGTGTGGATATTTTATTTGAAACCAATCAATATCCCGAAGCCCGACGACCCGAAACGCTTGAAAATCCGACAGATCTGGAACGTGACGGGCTACGACCGTTTCGTTGAAATCGATGAGAAGAGCAGCCAGAAGCATTGTAAACTGGTTGACTTCTACCAAAACTTGCACATCTGTATGGACTCTTATCTCTTCTCGATTCGCCCAAATTCATCTCCCTCAAGCGAGTTTCACAGCTCGGCGAACGACCACGACTGTGGCTACGTTCACGACGCCACGGTGAAGTGCTCCGTGAGTTGTAGTCACGGCCGCGATCACGACAATCATCGTATCCATAATAAACCCGATTGGCATTCACGTCGTTGGACCAATGAGAAAGGGCGTCGCTCGCCATTACAATAACACAACGTGACGGCAAATAAACCTTGAGCAAAATAGAAAGATTTAGTGATTCGTTTGAATGACAGTATGATAGCATCTTACCATCAGTGAACATGGGTTATTGTCACACGATTGTTGTTGAGTGTGGAAATCCACCGAAGCTTCATTTCTACCGTGACCTCCAAACATTTTTTGGTCACTGTCCAAAACAATCTTGTACCTTCAACGCGAAAGGGTGTTATTTACGACGGAACGCGAACTGTGCAAGGTATACCCAAACCATACTCACGTTCCTGATGTTCGTACACCGATTCGATAATTGGGATAACTTTGTGTAGGATGAAAGTTAAACATGAAGACCAGGCCGGCTCTTTCGAATACAATCACTTTCTCATCATCGTGTTGACGTGTAACAAGTCCCTTAAGATCAAATGGATTGTGGAAACGTGCACTGCAAGTGAATATACCAACGGAAAAAATAATTATCCTATACCTGAGGGGAACTTAGCCAACCAAATCGTTCTTCCAAACGGTTAATTGCGATATCGAAATTATTGAGGTATTTGTATCTCAGCTGCTGGTCATCAGCAAGCTCAAACTGTCTTCTTGCCAGTTGGTAATTGTCTCCATTCTGTAACGATGGAAACTCAACCCAATCTGGATGAGCGAACTCGTTGCCTACGAAAGGGTTCCTTTTGGTAAACATGTAAAAAAACGTTTACGCCAATAAAGTAATTTACCCATAAAATTCAGGTATGATTTTCCACTGAAGGCATTTGTGATAAGTCTGATCATCTTGTGGAGACTCATTCCTCTGTCCAATCTCGGTGACATTTCCCGCCGGTCCAACATGCACTCATTGTCCATAAGTTGCCTTGCAATCGTCCATTGACAATCCATGCTCTGAACATTAAAATTTATAACATCAGACAATGAATGTTCAAATCTAAAAGTTAAATCGTCAACCTGTTGGTGGTCTTCTGGGTACGTGATATATCTTTCCCCTGTCCTCCGTTCGGACAACATTTGACAAATTTCGCTCATTCCCCAGTTTTCATCCGACATTCCGTTTAATATCTGAAAACGCGAAACCCGTTAGAGTAGAAAATGACGCTCCTTGATGCTGCCATGGTTTTACCTGCATCCATTGACTTGGAATATGCATCGATAATCTGTAATCGAAACCGAATCCACCTTGATTGACAGGACGAGTCAAACTTGGAAATTCGGTATACTCCTATACGCAGCAAAAAACACACTCTTTAAATCTTTGTTCGATTTTTTGTTGACCAAACAAAGACAAGTCCTACCTCTGCAATGGTTATGATTTTTGGATAGTATCGATGCAAAATTTTGTTTGCAAGCAATAGGTAAGCCATTGCTCCAATGTCCATGTGCATTCCGAAGTATTGTCGGTAGTTATCAACAGATTGGATGTCTAAAGATCATTAAAAATTTACAAAGCAAACGCTTTTTAAGTATTGCAATTGCACCAATACTGATCAGTACATTTACCAGGAATTTGATTGTGGTAGATCATTGGCGTTACTCCATTAAACCGAAAACCGTCGAATCCAAAGTTTTCCACGTAATGACGGAGGTTGGACAGTAAAAATCGAAGAACTTCCCACCTAAACAAGTTTTTACATGCGCCATCACACAGATATGATTGTACGTAAACCATCGCAATGCCCCTTACTTTGTAAAGTCAAACTTTCGCGCGTCATTTTCCCTGAAATCCCGTCTATCAGAACGGAAGAAACACTCATCAGTGCCATCAAAGCGATCTAAACTTTCCCAGCCATTCTTCGATGCGTGACTGTGCATAACATCCATCATGACGTAAATTCCCATCCCATGTGCGACGTTTATCAACTCCCTCAGATCGTCAGGAGTCCCATATCGGCTGCGATCATGACACAAGTGTTTTTGTAAACTACACGTAATCCTGAACTGAGGCAAAAACTCACAATTCTATCACTAAAACGTGGACTCACCTTGAGGGCGCAAAAAAGTTGGTAACTTGGTAACCAACGCTCGGATAATAAGGATGCTCCATAATTGCCATGAGAAGCACGCAGTTGTAGCCTAGATCGCGAATGCGAGGAAGAACATCTGTGGTGAACTGCTTGTAAGAAGATACTTGACAACGATCGGAGCTGATCCCAATGTGAGCTTCGTAAATGCGCAAACGTTCGGGCTTCGAAATTTGATTGTTTGCAAACTGGAAATAAAGTTTTAATTTGTTTTTCTGTTCGGCTCTCGCTTTTGACAACGTGAAGAAAAGCAAACCATATCACGTACTCGTTGACAAGATTTATTTGATGACGGATTCCAAAAGCGCCATGTAAACGGTGATCCGCACTGGGTCACGTATTTTGCCCACGGTGAAATTCTTTCCAATATCTGATTGTCTTTCGTTTCAACCACAAGCTGAAATTAAACAATTTTGTTATTTGTGTTTCTACATCAATGTCTGCGTAAAGCAAGCCATCTACCTTCAGTTCGGATAGATGGTTTATTGGGCATCTACCATCTCGATTTGGTGGCATGAACATTTCCCACTGACCATATCCGATGTCCTTGTACATTATTTTTTCCCAGTTGTCTGAACAAGCATTGTGGCTTAAATACACGAAGAGATTCGATTTGAAGCTACACACTCACTAAAATCTCCCATTAGGTAGACGGCCCTCGCATTGGGAACCCATTCCCTGCATTGAATTCCTCCCTCTTGTGTGAGAACAACACCGAAAGTTTCGTAACTTCGACTGAACCGATCCATTCCTTCCTCGCGTTCAATGTCCATCAGCGCCTTTTCAAACATTCCATATCTACAACACCAATATTAGTTTTATTATTTATAGTTACTTGACCAACCTTCAGATTTAATTACAACGGTTTTGTGTTTTACTGTCTTTTATTTACCTAAGTCTAATATCCTTTTCAAAGCTTCTTAATCTTGGGTCATTTGCAAACAAGCTTTCGATTTCGGGAACTCCCCATTGTTGAAGATTGTCGTGACCTGAGAACTCCATTTTTGCTCCACGATATGAGATTCGAATCAAAGGTTAAGTAAGCGGTTATAACGCAGCTTGACCGAAATTTCAACGAATGTTGTGATGTAGGTATGTTGCGATGGAATTTATATAGGGCGTAAAAAGGAAGAAGTTCGCTCTTAATGGGATTGTCGGGCAATAAAGTGAGATTGGCAAGGATTAGGATAACAATTTTGAATACAAAGAGACTTGATTATTCAACAATATTCACAGCTTACCACTACATGAACATAACAGGAAGGAATAAGTTTAATGACAATGTAATCCAACTATTATGGTCCGAAATCATTTGTGATGCGAATTTAATTCAATATCACAAAGATTAAAATGCGGGTGTGTTTGGTCGGAATTCAACCAAAAGTACGCTTACACTTTCTCTTATTCAATAATATGATGCGTTTTGGCAATAATGTAAGGTAAACCTCATAAACTTAATGTCACCTCAACAAAATTTCAGGAATGAAAAAACTACTTTCACAAAACAAACCTTTGTACTTGGACGAGTTCCGAGTTATTCAAGGCCGCTCTTGTTGTCTGAATAACGAAAAAGTGACAAAATCATTTCCGTATTACGCACAAACGTACTCCTTCTGTCGTAAAGATTTGGCGACTTTGCTGGCAAAAACGTTTATTTTACATTCGATGCTTCGGTCGGTGTGCAACTGATCTTTCTCGCAAACGATGGTGATTAGCGCCATCGTGCGCCGTAAGAATTTAGATTATTTCAGTCGCTCGTGCAATTTGTTCGTAATTGCGTTTTAGTTTGTGTTACAAATAAGTTTTTTGTGTGCAGACTATTCCTGTTTTCGATAGACTGGTAAGTCGATGAACAGAAATTATTGTTCCGCAAATATTTAAATATTCAAAAATGTGTATCATCAGCTCTTCTGGATTGTCGAATAGTCATTGCTTATATAATATTGATATAATATTTTGACAAACCGCAAACCAGTCGCTTCTACTGAGATCGTGGTTGCGACAGCATATAACCAAGCAACGTACGAATTTGTCTTTTTCAGTCCGAGTCGAAATGAGCTCGTTCGCTACTATTTTTCTTGTAATATCCACGTTATAATATTTGCGTTTGCAATACCTAAGTTTTCCCTTGAAACATTCCGCGGGTAAAATCAATATTTCGCAAACACTTTTCATTCTACCATAGGTAAGCTTGCTTGACAACTTTCCTCGAGTGCCCATAGGATTTAGCACTTAGTGTCAGTTTGATCACATACCAACAGCACAACCCTCGCAGCGGGGGTAGATGCTAAAGAACCACCCCACAGCTAGGTCGGCAATTGTGGTCATAGAAATCGTGCAAATATGGGGTATATTGGTTTTGGTATAGAGTAAACAAACACCTGTCAAATTAATTTGGTAGCATTATTTAAATATCAATTAATTTTTAATCATTTGCCGAACTAGCATCTGATGCCGAAATAACAGTAATACCTTGTAGGTCTCATGTAGGGATATCACGGAATGAACGGCGGGAAAGAAATCACGTGAACAAGGTCCTTTTTTGCAGCGTGCGATGGCGTTTGTGTGGTTTCATAAGAAAAGTTATTTGTATAACTGTACGTTGTTAGTATTCTTTATTTAATAATGCTTTTGTTAATTTAGAAATGGAGTTTAACTTTAATTCCGTTCAATCGGTGGTGGTTAACCACCACCACCATCACCACCACCAGCAACAACCCAAAAAGGTAGGTGGAGAATTACTTGCATATTTTTTGTTGAAAAAATATACGTTTGACATAATTTTATGTTCACAGAAATTTGCAACGCGAAAAAGGTAAGAATAACACTTCTTTATACTAAAATTTTGGACGGCTATTGTTATGACACTAATACATGGTGTCAGTGTCCGATAGTAACACCCCTGAATGCAAAGATGTGCATTGGGTAATTGTTGAGTGCACCAGATAAAATTTAAAACCTCATGCACAAGATAAAGTTGAAGACAAGCATAGTTTTATTTTTGTGGTGGTGTCCACTGATTACCCCTTTACTTTAACTGAATATATTTTATAGATTCCTCGAAAAGGAGGAATTTTGCCGGCTGCAATCGTAAGATACTTGTTATACATGTTGCGTTTATTAACCAAATCTTTATGATGCCCATTAAAAACATGTAGAAAAGTGTTGGTCTTGTTGTTGGGTTCTTAAACTGTGCAAGTTATGCTCAAAAATGAATTTTTTGGAAGAAATGCTGTCAATGAACAAGCCAATTCTGTGACCAATAATGTAATTGCCCTGATAGATTTTGAAATTGTGTGTCGCAAATGCCATGAGTGTTTGCAAGTGCATTACATCCAGAAATATTGGGAGCCAACTGAGATCGTAAACAAAGTATTGTTACTAAATTAATCACAGTTGAATCAAGTTTTTGCCAACCAACACACTTTTTTTAATTTAGTGAAAACAAGATCCCCAAAACATCGGAGTAAGTGGTGTCATTACTGTCATATAAAATAAGTTGACAAGTAAAGAATTTTATCTCATTTAATTTTTTACAGATGGGTCCCAGAAGAAATTTTCTGGAAGAGACATGTAAAAATACTAATCTTTATACTTATATATAACACTATTTAGTACGTGCATAAACACTATTTAAATCTGGTTATTGTAAGTCTATGTAGTGTGCTATTGGCTAATAACTACTAATCAGTTTTGTTTCTGTTTTAGAGGCAGACAGAGAAAGGAGCAAATGTGAGTGAATATTCTTTCCTATTATTGTAGCATACTAAGCTATTGGTTTATAAATACTAATCAGTTTTGTTTCTGTTTTAGAGGCAGACAGAGAAAGGAGCAAATGTGAGTGAATATTCTTTCCTATTATTGTAGCATACTAAGCTATTGGTTTATAAATACTAATCAGTTTTGTTTCTGTTTTAGAGTCAGGCAGAGAAAGGAGCAAATGTGAGTGAATATTCTTTCCTATTATTGTAGCGTACTAAGCTATTGGTTTATAAATACTAATCAGTTTTGTTTCTGTTTTAGAGTCAGGCAGAGAAAGGAGCAAATGTGAGTGAATATTCTTTCCTATTATTGTAGCATACTAAGCTATTGGTTTATAAATACTAATCAGTTTTGTTTCTGTTTTAGAGTCAGGCAGAGAAAGGAGCAAATGTGAGTGAATATTCTTTCCTATTATTGTAGCATACTAAGCTATTGGTTCATAAATACTAATCAGTTTTGTTTCTGTTTTAGAGTCAGACAGAGAAAGGAGCAAATGTGAGTGAATATTCTTTCCTATTATTGTAGTGTACTAAGCTATTGGTTTATAAATACTAATCAGTTTTGTTTCTGTTTTAGACCTACATGAGACCTACAAGGTATTACTGTTATTTCGGCATCAGATGCTAGTTCGGCAAATGATTAAAAATTAATTGATATTTAAATAATGCTACCAAATTAATTTGACAGGTGTTTGTTTACTCTATACCAAAACCAATATACCCCATATTTGCACGATTTCTATGACCACAATTGCCGACCAAGCTGTGGGGTGGTTCTTTAGCATCTACCCGCAGCGGGAGCTGCCCGCACATCTGTATTTCCACTCAAATAAGTTTGGCCGGCGGTAAAAGACCAACTTGTATTCTTCTGTCACAATGTAACGTACATACGACGTAACAAAGCGATCAGTGACGCACGGAGGTCCATTTTTGGTTGAATAGGAACGGGTGCATGTGCTGGTGCTACGTCCAACTTGAGCGTGTGTGAAGGAATTTTTAGTGGATTTAGGGGGGGTTTCAAATCATCAGAGTGTTTGTAATACAGGATTAGACATTCTCAGTTGACATTATTTGGGTTGTAAAAACACCAAGAAATGCAATTGAAATTTGCAGAGATATGAATCGTGTAGTCTACCTAATCATTTGCGTATTTCTGGCAGTGTATGTTTTACTATGCGTAATTAACACAAAACAACAAACTAGCTGATGCAAACCAAGCCTTCCACTACGGCTGTTTTGGGATATACTGTCGTCATTGTTTCATGGACGTTCGCTTCGTTGTCACGCTAGACGCACAATTGCCATAAAGGTATCCCGTCTTTAACCGTTATTGAAACTAAACTTTCGTGAAATTACTGGCCATTTAACCAGGGGTACAGGATTTCGGAATCTCCAACAAAACATATCGAAATAAATCTTCACATTGAGTTTATTTTAATTCGTAACATTTACACCAATAAAGTCCAATAAACTTTTGTTTATTCAATAATAGCTCTGACAACAATGCAGAAAGACAAAGGTCATTTTGTGACACAAACAACAAATAAGAATTACAACAATCAACACAGCACAACAAATATGTAGTTTCGTGTGGATATTTTATTTGAAACCAATCAATATCCCGAAGCTCGACGACCAGAAACGCCTGAAAATCCAACAGATCTGGAACGTGACGGGCTACGACCGTTTTGTTGAAATCGATGAGAAGAGCAGCCAGAAGCATTGTAAACTGGTTGACTTCTACCAAAACTTGCACATCTGTATGGACTCTTATCTCTTCTCGATTCGCCCAAATTCATCTCCCTCAAGCGAGTTTCACAGCTCGGCGAACGACCACGACTGTGGCTACGTTCACGACGCCACGGTGAAGTGCTCCGCGAGTTGTAGTCACGGCCGCGATCACGACAATCATCGTATCCATAATAAACCCGATTGGCATTCACGTCGTTGGACCAATGAGAAAGGGCGTCGCTCGCCATTACAATAACACAACGTGACGGCAAATAAACCTTGAGCAAAATAGAAAGATGTAGTGATTCGTTTGAATGACAGTATGATAGCATCTTACCATCAGTGAACATGGGTTATTGTCACACGATTGTTGTTGAGTGTGGAAATCCACCGAAGCTTCATTTCTACCGTGACCTCCAAACATTTTTTGGTCACTGTCCAAAACAATCTTGTACCTTCAACGCGAAAGGGTGTTATTTACGACGGAACGCGAACTGTGCAAGGTATACCCAAACCATACTCACGTTCCTGATGTTCGTACACCGATTCGATAATTGGGATAACTTTTTGTAGGATGAAAGTTAAACATGAAGACCAGGCCGGCTCTTTCGAATACAATCACTTTCTCATCGTCGTGTTGACGTGTAACAAGTCCCTAAGATCAATTGGATTGTGGAAACGTGCACTGCAAGTGAATACCAACGGAAACAATAATTATCCTATACCTGAGGGGAACTTAGCCAACCAAATCGTTCTTCCAAACGGTTAATTGCGATATCGAAATTATTGAGGTATTTGTATCTCAGCTGCTGGTCATCAGCAAGCTCAAACTGTCTTCTTGCCAGTTGGTAATTGTCTCCATTCTGTAACGATGGAAACTCAACCCAATCTGGATGAGCGAACTCGTTGCCTACGAAAGGGTTCCTTTTGGTAAACATGTAAAACAACGTTTATGCCAATAAAGTAGTTTACCCATAAAATTCAGGTATGATTTTCCACTGAAGGCATTTGTGATAAGTCTGATCATCTTGTGGAGACTCATTCCTCTGTCCAATCTCGGTGACATTTCCCGCCGGTCCAACATACACTCATTGTCCATAAGTTGCCTTGCAATCGTCCATTGACAATCCATGCTCTGAACATTAAAATTTATAACATCAGACAATGAATGTTCAAATCTAAAAGTTAAATCGTTAACCTGTTGGTGGTCTTCTGGGTACGTGATATATCTTTCCCCTGTCCTCCGTTCGGACAACATTTGACAAATTTCGCTCATTCCCCAGTTTTCATCCGACATTCCGTTTAATATCTGAAAACGGGAAACCCGTTAGAGTAGAAAATGACGCTCCTTGATGCTGCCATGGTTTTACCTGCATCCATTGACTTGGAATATGCATCGATAATCTGTAATCGAAACCGAATCCACCTTGATTGACAGGACGAGTCAAACTTGGAAATTCGGTATACTCCTATACGCAGCAAAAAACACACTCTTTAAATCTTTGTTCGATTTTTTGTTGACCAAACAAAGACAAGTCCTACCTCTGCAATGGTTATGATTTTTGGATAGTATCGATGCAAAATTTTGTTTGCAAGCAATAGGTAAGCCATTGCTCCAATGTCCATGTGCATTCCGAAATATTGTCGGTAGTTATCAACAGATTGGATGTCTAAAGATCATTGAAAATTTATAAAACAAACGCTTTTTAAGTATTGCAATTGCACTAATACTAATAAGCACATTTACCAGGTATTTGATTGTGGTAGATCATTGGCGTTACTCCATTAAACCGAAAACCGTCGAATCCAAAGTTTTCCACGTAATGACGGAGGTTGGACAGTAAAAATCGAAGAACTTCCCACCTAAACAAGTTTTTACATGCGCCATCACACAGAGATGATTGTACGTAAACCATCGCAATGGCCCTTACTTTGTAAAGTCAAACTTTCGCGCGTCATTTTCCCTGAAATCCCGTCTATCAGAACGGAAGAAACACTCATCAGTGCCATCAAAGCGATCTAAACTTTCCCAGCCATTCTTCGATGCGTGACTGTGCATAACATCCATCATGACGTAAATTCCCATCCCATGTGCGACGTTTATCAACTCCCTCAGATCGTCAGGAGTCCCATATCGGCTGCGATCATGACACAAGTGTTTTTGTAAACTACACGTAATCCTGAACTGAGGCAAAAACTCACAATTCTATCACTAAAACGTGGACTCACCTTGAGGGGGCAAAAAAGTTGGTAACTTGGTAACCAACGCTCGGATAATAAGGATGCTCCATAATTGCCATGAGAAGCACGCAGTTGTAGCCTAGATCGCGAATGCGAGGAAGAACATCTGTGGTGAACTGCTTGTAAGAAGATACTTGACAACGATCGGAGCTGATCCCAATGTGAGCTTCGTAAATGCGCAAACGTTCGGGCTTCGAAATTTGATTGTTTGCAAACTGGAAATAAAGTTTTAATTTGTTTTTCTGTTCGGCTCTCGCTTTTGACAACGTGAAGAAAAGCAAAGCATATCACGTACTCGTTGACAAGATTTATTTGATGACGGATTCCAAAAGCGCCATGTAAACGTTGATCCGCACTGGGTCACGTATTTTGCCCACGGTGAAATTCTTTCCAATATCTGATTGTCTTTCGTTTCAACCACAAGCTGAAATTAAACAATTTTGTTATTTGTGTTTCTACATCAATGTCTGAGTAAAGCAAGCCATCTACCTTCAGTTCGGATAGATGGTTTATTGGGCATCTACCATCTCGATTTGGTGGCATGAACATTTCCCACTGACCATATCCGATGTCCTTGTACATTATTTTTTCCCAGTTGTCTGAACAAGCATTGTGGCTTAAATACACGAAGAGATTCGATTTGAAGCTACACACTCACTAAAATCTCCCATTAGGTAGACGGCCCTCGCATTGGGAACCCATTCCCTGCATTGAATTCCTCCCTCTTGTGTGAGAACAACACCGAAAGTTTCGTAACTTCGACTGAACCGATCCATTCCTTCCTCGCGTTCAATGTCCATCAGCGCCTTTTCAAACATTCCATATCTACAACACCAATATTAGTTTTATTATTTATAGTTACTTGACCAACCTTTAGATTTAATTACAACGGTTTTGTGTTTTACTGTCTTCTATTTACCTAAGTCTAATATCCTTTTCAAAGCTTCTTAATCTTGGGTCATTTGCAAACAAGCTTTCGATTTCGGGAACTCCCCATTGTTGAAGATTGTCGTGACCTGAGAACTCCATTTTTGCTCCACGATATGAGATTCGAATCAAAGGTTAAGTAAGCGGTTATAACGCAGCTTGACCGAGATTTCAACGAATGTTGTGATGTAGGTATGTTGCGATGGAATTTATATAGGGCGTAAAAAGGAAGAAGTTCGCTCTTAATGGGATTGTCGGGCAATAAAGTGAGATTGGCAAGGATTAGGATAATAATTTTGAATACAAAGAGACTTGATTATTCAACAATATTCACAGCTTACCACTACATGAACATAACAGGAAGGAATAAGTTTAATGACAGTGTAATCCAACTATAATGGTCCGAAATCATTTGTGATGCGAATTTAATTCAATATCACAAAGATTAAAATGCGGGTGTGTTTGGTCGGAATTCAACCAAAAGTACGCTTACACTTTCTCTTATTCAATGATATGATGCGTTTTGGCAATAATGTAAGGTAAACCTCATAAACTTAATGTCACCTCAACAAAATTTCAGGAATGAAAAAACTACTTTCACAAAACAAACCTTTGTACTTGGACGAGTTCCGAGTTATTCAAGGCCGCTCTTGTTGTCTGAATAACGAAAAAGTGACAAAATCATTTCCGTATTACGCACAAACGTACTCCTTCCGTCGTAAAGATTTGGCGACTTTGCTGGCAAAAACGTTTATTTTACATTCGATGCTTCGGTCGGTGTGCAACTGATCTTTCTCGCAAACGATGGTGATTAGCGCCATCGTGCGCCGTAAGAATTTAGATTATTTCAGTCGCTCGTGCAATTTGTTCGTAATTGCGTTTTAGTTTGTGTTACAAATAAGTTTTTTGTGTGCAGACTATTCCTGTTTTCGATAGACTGGTAAGTCGATCAACAGAAATTATTGTTCCGCAAATATTTAAATATTCAAAAATGTGTATCATCAGCTTTTCTGGATTGTCGAATAGTCATTGCTTATATAATATTGATATAATATTTTGACAAACCGCAAACCAGTCGCTTCTACTGAGATCGTGGTTGCGACAGCATATAACCAAGCAACGTACGAATTTGTCTTTTTCAGTCCGAGTCGAAATGAGCTCGTTCGCTACTATTTTTCTTGTAATATCCACGTTATAATATTTGCGTTTGCAATACCTAAGTTTTCCCTTGAAACATTCCGCGGGTAAAATCAATATTTCGCAAACACTTTTCATTCTACCATAGGTAAGCTTGCTTGACAACTTTCCTCGAGTGCCCATAGGATTTAGCACTTAGTGTCAGTTTGATCACATGCCAACAGGACAACCCTCGCAGCGGGAGCTGCCCGCACATCTGTATTTCCACTAAAATAAGTTTGGCCGGCGGTAAAAGACCAACTTGTATTCCTCTGTCACAATGTAACGTACATACGACGTAACAAAGCGATCAGTGACGCACGGAGGTCCATTTTTGGTTGAATAGGAACGGGTGCATGTGCTGGTGCTACGTCCAACTTGAGCGTGTTTGAAGGAATTTTTAGTGGATTTAGGGGGGGTTTCAAATCATCAGAGTGTTTGTAATACAGTATTAGACATTCTCAGTTGACATTATTTGAATTGTAAAAACACCAAGAAATGCAATTGAAATTTGCAGAGATATGAATCGTGTAGTCTACCTAATTATTTGCGTATTTCTGGCAGTGTATGTTTTACTATGCGTAATTAACATAAAACAACAAACTAGCTGATGCAAACCAAGCCTTTCACTACGGCTGTTTTGGGATATACTGCCGTCATTGTTTCATGGACGTTCGCTTCGTTGTCACGCTAGACGCACAATTGCCATAAAGGTATCCCGTCTTTAACCGTTATTGAAACTAAACTTTCGTGAAATTACTGGCCATTTAACGAGGGGTACAGGATTTCGGAATCTCCAACAAAACATCATATCGAATTAAATCTTCATATTGAGTTTATTTTAATTCGTAACATTTACACCAATAGAGTCCAATAAACTTTTGTTTATTCAATAATAGCTCTGACAACAATGCAGAAAGACAAAGGTCATTTTGTGACACAAACAACAAATAAGAATTACAACAATCAACACAGCACAACAAATATGTAGTTTCGTGTGGATATTTTATTTGAAACCAATCAATATCCCGAAGCTC
This sequence comes from Ascidia mentula, assembly GCF_947561715.1. Taxonomy (NCBI): domain Eukaryota; kingdom Metazoa; phylum Chordata; class Ascidiacea; order Phlebobranchia; family Ascidiidae; genus Ascidia; species Ascidia mentula. The sequence continues at coordinate 10,077,721 of NC_138568.1, forward strand.
GACGACCAGAAACGCCTGAAAATCCAACAGATCTGGAACGTGACGGGCTACGCCCGTTTTGCAGAAATCGATGAGAAGAGCAGCCAGAAGCATTGTAAACTGGTTGACTTCTACCAAAACTTGCACATCTGTATGGACTCTTATCTCTTCTCGATTCGCCCAAATTCATCTCCCTCAAGCGAGTTTCACAGCTCGGCGAACGACCACGACTGTGGCTACGTTCACGACGCCACGGTGAAGTGCTCCGCGAGTTGTAGTCACGGCCGCGATCACGACAATCATCGTATCCATAATAAACCCGATTGGCATTCACGTCGTTGGACCAATGAGAAAGGGCGTCGCTCGCCATTACAATAACACAACGTGACGGCAAATAAACCTTGAGCAAAATAGAAAGATGTAGTGATTCGTTTGAATGACAGTATGATAGCATCTTACCATCAGTGAACATGGGTTATTGTCACACGATTGTTGTTGAGTGTGGAAATCCACCGAAGCTTCATTTCTACCGTGACCTCCAAACATTTTTTGGTCACTGTCCAAAACAATCTTGTACCTTCAACGCGAAAGTGTGTTATTTACGACGGAACGCGAACTGTGCATAGGGTATACCCAAACCATATGCATACTCACGTTCCTGATGTTCGTACACCGATTCGATAATTGGGATAACTTTTTGTAGGATGAAAGTTAAACATGAAGACCAGGCCGGCTCTTTCGAATACAATCACTTTCTCATCATCGTGTTGACGTGTAACAAGTCCCTAAGATCAATTGGATTGTGGAAACGTGCACTGCAAGTGAATACCAACGGAAACAATAATTATCCTATACCTGAGGGGAACTTAACCAACCAAATCGTTCTTCCAAACGGTTAATTGCGATATCGAAATTATTGAGGTATTTGTATCTCAGCTGCTTGTCATCAGCAAGCTCAAACTGTCTTCTTGCCAGTTGGTAATTGTCTCCATTCTGTAACGATGGAAACTCAACCCAATCTGGATGAGCGAACTCGTTGCCTGCGAAAGGGTTCCTTTTGGTAAACATGTAAAACAACGTTTATGCCAATAAAGTAATTTACCCATAAAATTCAGGTATGATTTTCCACTGAAGGCATTTGTGATAAGTCTGATCATCTTGTGGAGACTCATTCCTCTGTCCAATCTCGGTGACATTTCCCGCCGGTCCAACATACACTCATTGTCCATAAGTTGCCTTGCAATCGTCCATTGACAATCCATGCTCTGAACATTAAAATTTATAACATCAGACAATGAATGTTCAAATCTAAAAGTTAAATCGTTAACCTGTTGGTGGTCTTCTGGGTACGTGATATATCTTTCCCCTGTCCTCCGTTCGGACAACATTTGACAAATTTCGCTCATTCCCCAGTTTTCATCCGACATTCCGTTTAATATCTGAAAACGCGAAACCCGTTACAGTAGAAAATGACGCTCCTTGATGCTGCCATGGTTTTACCTGCATCCATTGACTTGGAATATGCATCGATAATCTGTAATCGAAACCGAATCCACCTTGATTGACAGGACGAGTCAAACTTGGAAATTCGGTATACTCCTATACGCAGCAAAAAACACACTCTTTAAATCTTTGTTCGATTTTTTGTTGACCAAACAAAGACAAGTCCTACCTCTGCAATGGTTATGATTTTTGGATAGTATCGATGCAAAATTTTGTTTGCAAGCAATAGGTAAGCCATTGCTCCAATGTCCATGTGCATTCCGAAGTATTGTCGGTAGTTATCAACAGATTGGATGTCTAAAGATCATTAAAAATTTACAAAACAAACGCTTTTTAAGTATTGCAATTGCACTAATACTGATAAGTACATTTACCAGGAATTTGATTGTGGTAGATCATTGGCGTTACTCCATTAAACCGAAAACCGTCGAATCCAAAGTTTTCCACGTAATAACGGAGGTTGGACAGTAAAAATCGAAGAACTTCCCACCTAAACAAGTTTTTACATGCGCCATCACACAGAGATGATTGTACGTAAACCATCGCAATGCCCCTTACTTTGTAAAGTCAAACTTTCGCGCGTCATTTTCCCTGAAATCCCGTCTATCAGAACGGAAGAAACACTCATCAGTGCCATCAAAGCGATCTAAACTTTCCCAGCCATTCTTCGATGCGTGACTGTGCATAACATCCATCATGACGTAAATTCCCATCCCATGTGCGACGTTTATCAACTCCCTCAGATCGTCAGGAGTCCCATATCGGCTGCGATCATGACACAAGTGTTTTTGTAAACTACACGTAATCCTGAACTGAGGCAAAAACTCACAATTCTATCACTAAAACGTGGACTCACCTTGAGGGCGCAAAAAAGTTGGTAACTTGGTAACCAACGCTCGGATAATAAGGATGCTCCATAATTGCCATGAGAAGCACGCAGTTGTAGCCTAGATCGCGAATGCGAGGAAGAACATCTGTGGTGAACTGCTTGTAAGAAGATACTTGACAACGATCGGAGCTGATCCCAATGTGAGCTTCGTAAATGCGCAAACGTTCGGGCTTCGAAATTTGATTGTTTGCAAACTGGAAATAAAGTTTTAATTTGTTTTTCTGTTCGGCTCTCGCTTTTGACAACGTGAAGAAAAGCAAACCATATCACGTACTCGTTGACAAGATTTATTTGAAGACGGATTCCAAAAGCGCCATGTAAACGTTGATCCGCACTGGGTCACGTATTTTGCCCACGGTGAAATTCTTTCCAATATCTGATTGTCTTTCGTTTCAACCACAAGCTGAAATTAAACAATTTTGTTATTTGTGTTTCCACATCAATGTCTGAGTAAAGCAAGCCATCTACCTTCAGTTCGGATAGATGGTTTATTGGGCATCTACCATCTCGATTTGGTGGCATGAACATTTCCCACTGACCATATCCGATGTCCTTGTACATTATTTTTTCCCAGTTGTCTGAACAAGCATTGTGGCTTAAATACACGAAGAGATGCGATTTGAAGCTACACACTCACTAAAATCTCCCATTAGGTAGACGGCCCTCGCATTGGGAACCCATTCCCTGCATTGAATTCCTCCCTCTTGTGTGAGAACAACACCGAAAGTTTCGTAACTTCGACTGAACCGATCCATTCCTTCCTCGCGTTCAATGTCCATCAGCGCTTTTTCAAACATTCCATATCTACAACACCAATATTAGTTATATTATTTATAGTTACTTGACCAACCTTTAGATTTAATTACAACGGTTTTGTATTTTACTGTCTTTCATTTACCTAAGTCTGATATCCTTTTCAAAGCTTCTTAATCTTGGGTCATTTGCAAACAAGCTTTCGATTTCGGGAACTCCCCATTGTTGAAGATTGTCGTGACCTGAGAATTCCATTTTTGCTCCACGATATGAGATTCGAATCAAAGGTTAAGTAAGCGGTTATAACGCAGCTTGACCGAGATTTCAACGAATGTTGTGATGTAGGTATGTTGCGATGGAATTTATATAGGGCGTAAAAAGGAAGAAGTTCGCTCTTAATGGGATTGTCGGGCAATAAAGTGAGATTGGCAAGGATTAGGATAATAATTTGGAATACAAAGAGACTTGATTATTCAACAATGTTCACAGCTTACCACTACATGAACATAACAGGAAGGAATAAGTTTAATGACAATGTAATCCAACTATAATGGTCTGAAATCATTTGTGATGCGAATTTAATTCAATATCACAAAGATTAAAATGCGGGTGCGTTTGGTCGGAATTCAACCAAAAGTACGCTTACACTTTCTCTTATTCAATAATATGATGCGTTTTGACAATAATGTAAGGTAAACCTCATAAACTTAATGCCACCTCAACAAAATGTCAGGAATGAAAAAATTACTTTCACAAAAAAAACCTTTGTACTTGGACGAGTTCCGAGTTATTCAAGGCCGCTCTTGTTGTCTGAATAACGAAAAAGAGACAAAATCATTTCCGTATTACGCACAAACGTACTCCTGCTGTCGTAAAGATTTGGCGACTTTGCTGGCAAAAACGTTTATTTTACATTCGATGCTTCGGTCGGTGTGCAACTGATCTTTCTCACAAACGATGGTGATTAGCGCCATCGTGCGCCGTAATAATTTAGATTATTTCAGTCGCTCGTGCAATTTGTTCGTAATTGCGTTTTAGTTTGTGTTACAAATAAGTTTTTTGTGTGCAGACTATTCCCGTTTTCGATAGACTAGTAAGTCGATGAACAGAAATTATTGTTCCGCAAATATTTAAATGCTCAAAAATGTGTATCACCAGCTTTTCTGGATTGTCGAATGGTCATTGCTTATATAATATTGACATAATATTTTAACAAACCGCAAACCAGTCGCTTCTACTGAGATCGTGGTTGCGACAGCATATAACCAAGCAACGTACGAATTGTCTTTTTTAGTCCGAGTCGCAATGAGCTCGTTCGCTACTATTTTTCTTGTAATATCCACGTGATAATATTTGCGTTTGCAATACCTAAGTTTTCCCTTGAAACATTCCGCGGGTAAAATCAGTATTTCGCCAACACTTTTCATTCTACCATAGGTAAGCTTGCTTGACAACTTTCCTCGAGTGCCCATAGGATTTAGCACTTAGTGTCAGTTTGATCACATGCCAACAGCACAACCCTCGCAGCGGGAGCTGCCCGCACATCTGTATTTCCACTAAAGTAAGTTTGGCCGGCGGTAAAAGACCAACTTGTATTCCTCTGTCACAATGTAACGTACATACGACGTAACAAAGCGATCAGTGACGCACGGAGGTCCATTTTTGGTTGAATAGGAACGGGTGCTTGTGCTGGTGCTAGGTCCAATTTGAGCGTGTTTGGAGGAATTTTTAGTGGATTTAGGGGCTGTTTAAAATCATCAGAGTGTTTGTAATACTGGATTAGACATTCTCAGTTGACATTATTTGAATTGTAAAAACACCAAGAAATGCAATTGAAATTTGCAGAGATATGAATCGTGTAGTCTACCTAATCATTTGCGTATTTCTGGCAGTGTATGTTTTACTATGCGTAATTAACATAAAACAACAAACTAGCTGATGCAAACCAAGCCTCCCACTACGGCTGTTTTGGGATATACTGTCGTCATTGTTTCATGGACGTTCGTTTCGTTGTCACGCTAGACGCACAATTGCCATAAAGATATCCCGTCTTTAACCGTTATTGAAACTAAACTTTCGTGAAATTACTGGCCATTTAACGAGGGGTACAGAATTTCGGAATCTCCAACAAAACATCATATCGAATTAAATCTTCACATTGAGTTTATTTTAATTCGGAACATTTACTCCAATAAAGTCCAAAAAACTGTTGTTTATTCAATAATAGCTCTGACAACAATGCAGAAATACAAAGGTCATTTTGTGACACAAACAACAAATAAGAATTACAACAATCAACACAGCACAACAAATATGTAGTTTTGTGTGGATATTTTATTTGAAACCAATCAATATCCCGAAGCCCGACGACCCGAAACGCTTGAAAATCCGACAGATCTGGAACGTGACGGGCTACGACCGTTTCGTTGAAATCGATGAGAATAGCAGCCAGAAGCATTGTAAACTGGTTGACTTCTGCCAAAACTTGCACATCTGTATGGACTCTTATCTCTTCTCGATTCGCCCAAATTCATCTCCCTCAAGCGAGTTTCACAGCTCGGCGAACGACCACGACTGTGGCTACGTTCACGACGCCACGGTGAAGTGCTCCGTGAGTTGTAGTCACGGCCGCGATCACGACAATCATCGTATCCATAATAAACCCGATTGGCATTCACGTCGTTGGACCAATGAGAAAGGGCGTCGCTCGCCATTACAATAACACAACGTGACGGCAAATAAACCTTGAGCAAAATAGAAAGATTTAGTGATTCGTTTGAATGACAGTATGATAGCATCTTACCATCAGTGAACATGGGTTATTGTCACACGATTGTTGTTGAGTGTGGAAATCCACCGAAGCTTCATTTCTACCGTGACCTCCAAACATTTTTTGGTCACTGTCCAAAACAATCTTGTACCTTCAACGCGAAAGGGTGTTATTTACGACGGAACGCGAACTGTGCAAGGTATACCCAAACCATACTCACGTTCCTGATGTTCGTACACCGATTCGATAATTGGGATAACTTTGTGTAGGATGAAAGTTAAACATGAAGACCAGGCCGGCTCTTTCGAATACAATCACTTTCTCATCATCGTGTTGACGTGTAACAAGTCCCTTAAGATCAAATGGATTGTGGAAACGTGCACTGCAAGTGAATATACCAACGGAAAAAATAATTATCCTATACCTGAGGGGAACTTAGCCAACCAAATCGTTCTTCCAAACGGTTAATTGCGATATCGAAATTATTGAGGTATTTGTATCTCAGCTGCTGGTCATCAGCAAGCTCAAACTGTCTTCTTGCCAGTTGGTAATTGTCTCCATTCTGTAACGATGGAAACTCAACCCAATCTGGATGAGCGAACTCGTTGCCTACGAAAGGGTTCCTTTTGGTAAACATGTAAAAAAACGTTTACGCCAATAAAGTAATTTACCCATAAAATTCAGGTATGATTTTCCACTGAAGGCATTTGTGATAAGTCTGATCATCTTGTGGAGACTCATTCCTCTGTCCAATCTCGGTGACATTTCCCGCCGGTCCAACATACACTCATTGTCCATAAGTTGCCTTGCAATCGTCCATTGACAATCCATGCTCTGAACATTAAAATTTATAACATCAGACAATGAATGTTCAAATCTAAAAGTTAAATCGTTAACCTGTTGGTGGTCTTCTGGGTACGTGATATATCTTTCCCCTGTCCTCCGTTCGGACAACATTTGACAAATTTCGCTCATTCCCCAGTTTTCATCCGACATTCCGTTTAATATCTGAAAACGCGAAACCCGTTACAGTAGAAAATGACGCTCCTTGATGCTGCCATGGTTTTACCTGCATCCATTGACTTGGAATATGCATCGATAATCTGTAATCGAAACCGAATCCACCTTGATTGACAGGACGAGTCAAACTTGGAAATTCGGTATACTCCTATACGCAGCAAAAAACACACTCTTTAAATCTTTGTTCGATTTTTTGTTGACCAAACAAAGACAAGTCCTACCTCTGCAATGGTTATGATTTTTGGATAGTATCGATGCAAAATTTTGTTTGCAAGCAATAGGTAAGCCATTGCTCCAATGTCCATGTGCATTCCGAAGTATTGTCGGTAGTTATCAACAGATTGGATGTCTAAAGATCATTAAAAATTTACAAAACAAACGCTTTTTAAGTATTGCAATTGCACTAATACTGATAAGTACATTTACCAGGAATTTGATTGTGGTAGATCATTGGCGTTACTCCATTAAACCGAAAACCGTCGAATCCAAAGTTTTCCACGTAATGACGGAGGTTGGACAGTAAAAATCGAAGAACTTCCCACCTAAACAAGTTTTTACATGCGCCATCACACAGAGATGATTGTACGTAAACCATCGCAATGCCCCTTACTTTGTAAAGTCAAACTTTCGCGCGTCATTTTCCCTGAAATCCCGTCTATCAGAACGGAAGAAACACTCATCAGTGCCATCAAAGCGATCTAAACTTTCCCAGCCATTCTTCGATGCGTGGCTGTGCATAACATCCATCATGACGTAAATTCCCATCCCATGTGCGACGTTTATCAACTCCCTCAGATCGTCAGGAGTCCCATATCGGCTGCGATCATGACACAAGTGTTTTTGTAAACTACACGTAATCCTGAACTGAGGCAAAAACTCACAATTCTATCACTAAAACGTGGACTCACCTTGAGGGCGCAAAAAAGTTGGTAACTTGGTAACCAACGCTCGGATAATAAGGATGCTCCATAATTGCCATGAGAAGCACGCAGTTGTAGCCTAGATCGCGAATGCGAGGAAGAACATCTGTGGTGAACTGCTTGTAAGAAGATACTTGACAACGATCGGAGCTGATCCCAATGTGAGCTTCGTAAATGCGCAAACGTTCGGGCTTCGAAATTTGATTGTTTGCAAACTGGAAATAAAGTTTTAATTTGTTTTTCTGTTCGGCTCTCGCTTTTGACAACGTGAAGAAAAGCAAACCATATCACGTACTCGTTGACAAGATTTATTTGAAGACGGATTCCAAAAGCGCCATGTAAACGTTGATCCGCACTGGGTCACGTATTTTGCCCACGGTGAAATTCTTTCCAATATCTGATTGTCTTTCGTTTCAACCACAAGCTGAAATTAAACAATTTTGTTATTTGTGTTTCCACATCAATGTCTGAGTAAAGCAAGCCATCTACCTTCAGTTCGGATAGATGGTTTATTGGGCATCTACCATCTCGATTTGGTGGCATGAACATTTCCCACTGACCATATCCGATGTCCTTGTACATTATTTTTTCCCAGTTGTCTGAACAAGCATTGTGGCTTAAATACACGAAGAGATGCGATTTGAAGCTACACACTCACTAAAATCTCCCATTAGGTAGACGGCCCTCGCATTGGGAACCCATTCCCTGCATTGAATTCCTCCCTCTTGTGTGAGAACAACACCGAAAGTTTCGTAACTTCGACTGAACCGATCCATTCCTTCCTCGCGTTCAATGTCCATCAGCGCTTTTTCAAACATTCCATATCTACAACACCAATATTAGTTATATTATTTATAGTTACTTGACCAACCTTTAGATTTAATTACAACGGTTTTGTATTTTACTGTCTTTCATTTACCTAAGTCTGATATCCTTTTCAAAGCTTCTTAATCTTGGGTCATTTGCAAACAAGCTTTCGATTTCGGGAACTCCCCATTGTTGAAGATTGTCGTGACCTGAGAATTCCATTTTTGCTCCACGATATGAGATTCGAATCAAAGGTTAAGTAAGCGGTTATAACGCAGCTTGACCGAGATTTCAACGAATGTTGTGATGTAGGTATGTTGCGATGGAATTTATATAGGGCGTAAAAAGGAAGAAGTTCGCTCTTAATGGGATTGTCGGGCAATAAAGTGAGATTGGCAAGGATTAGGATAATAATTTGGAATACAAAGAGACTTGATTATTCAACAATGTTCACAGCTTACCACTACATGAACATAACAGGAAGGAATAAGTTTAATGACAATGTAATCCAACTATAATGGTCTGAAATCATTTGTGATGCGAATTTAATTCAATATCACAAAGATTAAAATGCGGGTGCGTTTGGTCGGAATTCAACCAAAAGTACGCTTACACTTTCTCTTATTCAATAATATGATGCGTTTTGACAATAATGTAAGGTAAACCTCATAAACTTAATGCCACCTCAACAAAATGTCAGGAATGAAAAAATTACTTTCACAAAAAAAACCTTTGTACTTGGACGAGTTCCGAGTTATTCAAGGCCGCTCTTGTTGTCTGAATAACGAAAAAGAGACAAAATCATTTCCGTATTACGCACAAACGTACTCCTGCTGTCGTAAAGATTTGGCGACTTTGCTGGCAAAAACGTTTATTTTACATTCGATGCTTCGGTCGGTGTGCAACTGATCTTTCTCACAAACGATGGTGATTAGCACCATCGTGCGCCGTAAGAATTTAGATTATTTCAGTCGCTCGTGCAATTTGTTCGTAATTGCGTTTTAGTTTGTGTTACAAATAAGTTTTTTGTGTGCAGACTATTCCCGTTTTCGATAGACTAGTAAGTCGATGAACAGAAATTATTGTTCCGCAAATATTTAATTGCTCAAAAATGTGTATCACCAGCTTTTCTGGATTGTCGAATGGTCATTGCTTATATAATATTGACATAATATTTTAACAAACCGCAAACCAGTCGCTTCTACTGAGATCGTGGTTGCGACAGCATATAACCAAGCAACGTACGAATTGTCTTGTTTAGTCCGAGTCGCAATGAGCTCGTTCGCTACTATTTTTCTTGTAATATCCACGTGATAATATTTGCGTTTGCAATACCTAAGTTTTCCCTTGAAACATTCCGCGGGTAAAATCAATATTTCGCCAACACTTTTCATTCTACCATAGGTAAGCTTGCTTGACAACTTTCCTCGAGTGCCCATAGGATTTAGCACTTAGTGTCAGTTTGATCACATGCCAACAGCACAACCCTCGCAGCGGGAGCTGCCCGCACATCTGTATTTCCACTAAAGTAAGTTTGGCCGGCGGTAAAAGACCAACTTGTATTCCTCTGTCACAATGTAACGTACATACGACGTAACAAAGCGATCAGTGACGCACGGAGGTCCATTTTTGGTTGAATAGGAACGGGTGCTTGTGCTGGTGCTAGGTCCAATTTGAGCGTGTTTGGAGGAATTTTTAGTGGATTTAGGGGCTGTTTAAAATCATCAGAGTGTTTGTAATACTGGATTAGACATTCTCAGTTGACATTATTTGAATTGTAAAAACACCAAGAAATGCAATTGAAATTTGCAGAGATATGAATCGTGTAGTCTACCTAATCATTTGCGTATTTCTGGCAGTGTATGTTTTACTATGCGTAATTAACATAAAACAACAAACTAGCTGATGCAAACCAAGCCTCCCACTACGGCTGTTTTGGGATATACTGTCGTCATTGTTTCATGGACGTTCGTTTCGTTGTCACGCTAGACGCACAATTGCCATAAAGATATCCCGTCTTTAACCGTTATTGAAACTAAACTTTCGTGAAATTACTGGCCATTTAACGAGGGGTACAGAATTTCGGAATCTCCAACAAAACATCATATCGAATTAAATCTTCACATTGAGTTTATTTTAATTCGGAACATTTACTCCAATAAAGTCCAAAAAACTGTTGTTTATTCAATAATAGCTCTGACAACAATGCAGAAATACAAAGGTCATTTTGTGACACAAACAACAAATAAGAATTACAACAATCAACACAGCACAACAAATATGTAGTTTTGTGTGGATATTTTATTTGAAACCAATCAATATCCCGAAGCCCGACGACCCGAAACGCTTGAAAATCCGACAGATCTGGAACGTGACGGGCTACGACCGTTTCGTTGAAATCGATGAGAATAGCAGCCAGAAGCATTGTAAACTGGTTGACTTCTGCCAAAACTTGCACATCTGTATGGACTCTTATCTCTTCTCGATTCGCCCAAATTCATCTCCCTCAAGCGAGTTTCACAGCTCGGCGAACGACCACGACTGTGGCTACGTTCACGACGCCACGGTGAAGTGCTCCGTGAGTTGTAGTCACGGCCGCGATCACGACAATCATCGTATCCATAATAAACCCGATTGGCATTCACGTCGTTGGACCAATGAGAAAGGGCGTCGCTCGCCATTACAATAACACAACGTGACGGCAAATAAACCTTGAGCAAAATAGAAAGATTTAGTGATTCGTTTGAATGACAGTATGATAGCATCTTACCATCAGTGAACATGGGTTATTGTCACACGATTGTTGTTGAGTGTGGAAATCCACCGAAGCTTCATTTCTACCGTGACCTCCAAACATTTTTTGGTCACTGTCCAAAACAATCTTGAACCTTCAACGCGAAAGGGTGTTATTTACGACGGAACGCGAACTGTGCAAGCTATACCCAAACCATATGCATACTCACGTTCCTGATGTTCGTACACCGATTCGATAATTGGGATAACTTTTTGTAGGATGAAAGTTAAACATGAAGACCAGGCCGGCTCTTTCGAATACAATCACTTTCTCATCATCGTGTTGACGTGTAACAAGTCCCTAAGATCAATTGGATTGTGAAAACGTGCACTGCAAGTGAATACCAACGGAAACAATAATTATCCTATACCTGAGGGGAACTTAGCCAACCAAATCGTTCTTCCAAACGGTTAATTGCGATATCGAAATTATTGAGGTATTTGTATCTCAGCTGCTGGTCATCAGCAAGCTCAAACTGTCTTCTTGCCAGTTGGTAATTGTCTCCATTCTGTAACGATGGAAACTCAACCCAATCTGGATGAGCGAACTCGTTGCCTACGAAGGGGTTCCTTTTGGTAAACATGTAAAACAACGTTTATGCCAATAAAGTAATTTACCCATAAAATTCAGGTATGATTTTCCACTGAAGGCATTTGTGATAAGTCTGATCATCTTGTGGAGACTCATTCCTCTGTCCAATCTCGGTGACATTTCCCGCCGGTCCAACATACACTCATTGTCCATAAGTTGCCTTGCAATCGTCCATTGACAATCCATGCTCTGAACATTAAAATTTATAACATCAGACAATGAATGTTCAAATCTAAAAGTTAAATCGTTAACCTGTTGGTGGTCTTCTGGGTACGTGATATATCTTTCCCCTGTCCTCCTTTCGGACAGCATTTGACAAATTTCGCTCATTCCCCAGTTTTCATCCGACATTCCGTTTAATTTCTGAAAACGCGAAACCCGTTAGAGTAGAAAATGACGCTCCTTGATGCTGCCATGATTTTACCTGCATCCATTGACTTGGAATATGCATCGATAATCTGTAATCGAAACCGAATCCACCTTGATTGACAGGACGAGTCAAACTTGGAAATTCGGTATACTCCTATACGCAGCAAAAAACACACTCTTTAAATCTTTGTTCGATTTTTTGTTGACCAAACAAAGACAAGTCCTACCTCTGCAATGGCTATGATTTTTGGATAGTATCGATGCAAAATTTTGTTTGCAAGCAATAGGTAAGCCATTGCTCCAATGTCCATGTGCATTCTGAAATATTGTCGGTAGTTATCAACAGATTGGATGTCTAAAGATCGTCAAAAATTCACAAAATAAACGCTTTTTAAGTATTGCAATTGCACTAATAAATACATTTACCAGGTATTTGATTGTGGTAGATCATTGACGTTACTCCATTAAACCGAAAACCGTCGAATCCAAAGTTTTCCACGTAATGACGGAGGTTGGAGAGTAAAAATCGAAGAACTTCCCACCTAAACAAGTTTTTACATGCGCCATCACATAGAGATGATTGTACGTAAACCATCGCAATGCCCCTTACTTTGTAAAGTCAAACTTTCGCGCGTCATTTTCCCTGAAATCCCGTCTATCAGAACGGAAGAAACACTCATCAGTGCCATCAAAGCGATCCAAACTTTCCCAGCCATTCTTCGATGCGTGACTGTGCATAACATCCATCATGACGTAAATTCCCATCCCATGTGCGACGTTTATCAACTCCCTCAGATCGTCAGGAGTCCCATATCGGCTGCGATCACAACACAAGTGTTTTTGTAAACTAAACGTAATCCTGAACTGAGGCAAAAACTCACAATTCTATCACTAAAACGTGGACTCACCTTGAGGGGGCAAAAAAGTTGGTAACTTGGTAACCAACGCTCGGATAATAAGGATGCTCCATGATTGCCATGAGAAGCACGCAGTTGTAGCCTAGATCGCGAATGCGAGGAAGAACATCTGTGGTGAACTGCTTGTAAGAAGATACTTGACAACGATCGGAGCTGATCCCAATGTGAGCTTCGTAAATGCGCAAACGTTCGGGCTTCGAAATTTGATTGTTTGCAAACTGGAAATAAAGTTTTAATTTGTTTTTCTGTTCGGCTCTCGCTTTTGACAACGTGAAGAAAAGCAAACCATATCACGTACTCGTTGACAAGATTTATTTGAAGACGGATTCCAAAAGCGCCATGTAAACGTTGATCCGCATTGGGTCACGTATTTTGCCCACGGTGAAATTCTTTCCAATATCTGATTGTCTTTCGTTTCAACCACAAGCTGAAATTAAACAATTTTGTTAGGTGTGTTTCTACATCAATGTCTGAGAAAAGCAAGCCAACTACCTTCAGTTCGGAGAGATGGTTTATTGGGCATCTACCATCTCGATTTGGTGGCATGAACATTTCCCACTGACCATATCCGATGTCCTTGTACATTATTTTTTCCCAGTTGTCTGAACAAGCATTGTGGCTTAAATACACGAAGAGATTCGATTTGAAGCTACACACTCACTAAAATCTCCCATTAGGTAGACGGCCCTCGCATTGGGAACCCATTCCCTGCATTGAATTCCTCCCTCTTGTGTGAGAACAACACCGAAAGTTTCGTAACTTCGACTGAACCGATCCATTCCTTCCTCGCGTTCAATGTCCATCAGCGCCTTTTCAAACATTCCATATCTACAACACCAATATTAGTTTTATTATTTATAGTTACTTGACCAACCTTCAGATTTAATTACAACGGTTTTGTATTTTACTGTCTTTTATTTACCTAAGTCTAATATCCTTTTCAAAGCTTCTTAATCTTGGGTCATTTGCAAACAAGCTTTCGATTTCGGGAACTCCCCATTGTTGAAGATTGTCGTGACCTGAGAATTCCATTTTTGCTCCACGATATGAGATTCGAATCAAAGGTTAAGTAAGCGGTTATAACGCAGCTTGACCGAGATTTCAACGAATGTTGTGATGTAGGTATGTTGCGATGGAATTTATATAGGGCGTAAAAAGGAAGAAGTTCGCTCTTAATGGGATTGTCGGGCAATAAAGTGAGATTGGCAAGGATTAGGATAATAATTTTCAATACAAAGAGACTTGATTATTCAACAATATTCACAGCTTACCACTACATGAACATAACAGGAAGGAATAAGTTTAAATGACAATGTAATCCATCTATAATGGTCCGAAATCATTTGTGATGCGAGTTTAATTCAATATCACAAAGATTAAAATGGGGATAATGCGTTTGGTCGGAATTCAAACAAAAGTACGCTTACACTTTCTCTTATTCAATAATATGATGCGTTTTGACAATAATGTAAGGTAAACCTCATAAACTTAATGTCACCTCAACAAAATTTCAGGAATGAAAAAACTACTTTCACAAAACAAACCTTTGTACTTGGACGAGTTCCGAGTTATTCAAGGCCGCTCTTGTTGTCTGAATAACGAAAAAGTGACAAAATCATTTCCGTATTACGCACAAACGTACTCCTTCTGTCGTAAAGATTTGGCGACTTTGCTGGCAAAAACGTTTATTTTACATTCGATGCTTCGGTCGGTGTGCAACTGATCTTTCTCGCAAACGATGGTGATTAGCGCCATCGTGCGCCGTAAGAATTTAGATTATTTCAGTCGCTCGTGCAATTTGTTCGTAATTGCGTTTTAGTTTGTGTTACAAATAAGCTTTTTGTGTGCAGACTATTCCTGTTTTCGATAGACTGGTAAGTCGATGAACAGAAATTATTGTTCCGCAAATATTTAAATATTCAAAAATGTGTATCATCAGCTTTTCTGGATTGTCGAATAGTCATTGCTTATATAATATTGATATAATATTTTGACAAACCGCAAACCAGTCGCTTCTACTGAGATCGTGGTTGCGACAGCATATAACCAAGCAACGTACGAATTTGTCTTTTTCAGTCCGAGTCGAAATGAGCTCGTTCGCTACTATTTTTCTTGTAATATCCACGTTATAATATTTGCGTTTGCAATACCTAAGTTTTCCCTTGAAACATTCCGCGGGTAAAATCAATATTTCGCAAACACTTTTCATTCTACCATAGGTAAGCTTGCTTGACAACTTTCCTCGAGTGCCCATAGGATTTAGCACTTAGTGTCAGTTTGATCACATACCAACAGCACAACCCTCGCAGCGGGAGCTGCCCGCACATCTGTATTTCCACTAAAATAAGTTTGGCCGGCGGTAAAAGACCAACTTGTATTCCTCTGTCACAATGTAACGTACATACGACGTAACAAAGCGATCAGTGACGCACGGAGGTCCATTTTTGGTTGAATAGGAACGGGTGCATGTGCTGGTGCTACGTCCAACTTGAGCGTGTTTGAAGGAATTTTTAGTGGATTTAGGGGGGGTTTCAAATCATCAGAGTGTTTGTAATACAGGATTAGACATTCTCAGTTGACATTATTTGGGTTGTAAAAACACCAAGAAATGCAATTGAAATTTGCAGAGATATGAATCGTGTAGTCTACCTAATCATTTGCGTATTTCTGGCAGTGTATGTTTTACTATGCGTAATTAACATAAAACAACAAACTAGCTGATGCAAACCAAGCCTTCCACTACGGCTGTTTTGGGAAATACTGTCGTCATTGTTTCATGGACGTTCGCTTCGTTGTCACGCTAGACGCACAATTGCCATAAAGGTATCCCGTCTTTAACCGTTATTGAAACTAAACTTTCGTAAAATTACTGGCCATTTAACCAGGGGTACAGGATTTCGGAATCTCCAACAAAACATATCGAAATAAATCTTCACATTGAGTTTATTTTAATTCGTAACATTTACACCAATAAAGTCCAATAAACTTTTGTTCATTCAATGATAGCTCTGACAACAATGCAGAAAGACAAAGGTCATTTTGTGACACAAACAACAAATAAGAATTACATCAATCAACACAGCACAACAAATATGTAGTTTCGTGTGGATATTTTATTTGAAACCAATCAATATCCCGAAGCTCGACGACCAGAAACGCCTGAAAATCCAACAGATCTGGAACGTGACGGGCTACGCCCGTTTTGTTGAAATCGATGAGAAGAGCAGCCAGAAGCATTGTAAACTGGTTGACTTCTACCAAAACTTGCACATCTGTATGGACTCTTATCTCTTCTCGATTCGCCCAAATTCATCTCCCTCAAGCGAGTTTCACAGCTCGGCGAACGACCACGACTGTGGCTACGTTCACGACGCCACGGTGAAGTGCTCCGAGAGTTGTAGTCAAGGCCGCGATCACGACAATCATCGTATCCATAATAAACCCGATTGGCATTCACGTCGTTGGACCAATGAGAAAGGGCGTCGCTCGCCATTACAATAACACAACGTGACGGCAAATAAACCTTGAGCAAAATAGAAAGATTTAGTGATTCGTTTGAATGACAGTATGATAGCATCTTACCATCAGTGAACATGGGTTATTGTCACACGATTGTTGTTGAGTGTGGAAATCCACCGAAGCTTCATTTCTACCGTGACCTCCAAACATTTTTTGGTCACTGTCCAAAACAATCTTGTACCTTCAACGCGAAAGGGTGTTATTTACGACGGAACGCGAACTGTGCAAGGTATACCCAAACCATACTCACGTTCCTGATGTTCGTACACCGATTCGATAATTGGGATAACTTTTTGTAGGATGAAAGTTAAACATGAAGACCAGGCCGGCTCTTTCGAATACAATCACTTTCTCATCATCGTGTTGACGTGTAACAAGTCCCTAAGATCAATTGGATTGTGAAAACGTGCACTGCAAGTGAATACCAACGGAAACAATAATTATCCTATACCTGAGGGGAACTTAGCCAACCAAATCGTTCTTCCAAACGGTTAATTGCGATATCGAAATTATTGAGGTATTTGTATCTCAGCTGCTGGTCATCAGCAAGCTCAAACTGTCTTCTTGCCAGTTGGTAATTGTCTCCATTCTGTAACGATGGAAACTCAACCCAATCTGGATGAGCGAACTCGTTGCCTACGAAAGGGTTCCTTTTGGTAAACATGTAAAAAAACGTTTACGCCAATAAAGTAATTTACCCATAAAATTCAGGTATGATTTTCCACTGAAGGCATTTGTGATAAATCTGATCATCTTGTGGAGACTCATTCCTCTGTCCAATCTCGGTGACATTTCCCGCCGGTCCAACATGCACTCATTGTCCATAAGTTGCCTTGCAATCGTCCATTGACAATCCATGCTCTGAACATTAAAATTTATAACATCAGACAATGAATGTTCAAATCTAAAAGTTAAATCGTTAACCTGTTGGTGGTCTTCTGGGTACGTGATATATCTTTCCCCTGTCCTCCGTTCGGACAACATTTGACAAATTTCGCTCATTCCCCAGTTTTCATCCGACATTCCGTTTAATGACAATGTAATCCAACTATAATGGTCTGAAATCATTTGTGATGCGAATTTAATTCAATATCACAAAGATCAAAATGGGGGTGATGCGTTTGGTCGGAATTCAAACAAAAGTACGCTTACACTTTCTCTAATTCAATAATATGATGCGTTTTGACAATAATGTAAGGTAAACCTCATAAACTTAATGCCACCTCAACAAAATGTCAGGAATGAAAAAATTACTTCACAAAAAAAAACCTTTGTACTTGGACGAGTTCCGAGTTATTCAAGGCCGCTCTTGTTGTCTGAATAACGAAAAGTGACAAAATCATTTCCGTATTACGCACAAACGTACTCCTGCTGTCGTAAAGATTTGGCGACTTTGCTGGCAAAAACGTTTATTTTACATTCGATGCTTCGGTCGGTGTGCAACTGACCATTCTCACAAACGATGGTGATTAGCGCCATCGTGCGCCGTAAGAATTTAGATTATTTCAGTCGCTCGTGCAATTTGTTCGTAATTGCGTTTTAGTTTGTGTTACAAACAAGTTTTTTGTGTGCAGACTATTCCCGTTTTCGATAGACTAGTAAGTCGATGAACAGAAACTATTGTTCCGCAAATATGTAAATATTCAAAAATGTGTATCATCAGCTTTTCTGGATTGTCGAATAGTCATTGCTTATATAATATTGATATAATATTTTAACAAACCGCAAACCAGTCGCTTCTACTGAGATCGTGGTTGCGACAGCATATAACCAAGCAACGTACGAATTTGTCTTTTTTAGTCCGAGTCGCAATGAGCTCGTTCGCTACTATTTTTCTTGTAATATCCACGTTATAATATTTGCGTTTGCAATACCTAAGTTTTCCCTTGAAACATTCCGCGGGTAAAATCAATATTTCGCAAACACTTTTCATTCTACCATAGGTAAGCTTGCTTGACAACTTTCCTCGAGTGCCCATAGGATTTGGCACTTAGTGTCAGTTTGATCACATGCCAACAGCACAACCCTCGCAGCGGGAGCTGCCCGCACATCTGTATTTCCACTAAAGTAAGTTTGGCCGGCGGTAAAAGACCAACTTGTATTCCTCTGTCACAATGTAACGTACATACGACGTAACAAAGCAATCAGTGACGCACGGAGGTCCATTTTTGGTTGAATAGGAACGGGTGCATGTGCTGGTGCTACGTCCAACTTGAGCGTGTTTGAAGGAATTTTTAGTGGATTTAGGGGGGGTTTCAAATCATCAGAGTGTTTGTAATACCGGATTAGACATTCTCAGTTGACATTATTTGGGTTGTAAAAACACCAAGAAATGCAATTGAAATTTGCAGAGATATGAATCGTGTAGTCTACCTAATCATTTGCGTATTTCTGGCAGTGTATGTTTTACTATGCGTAATTAACATAAAACAACAAACTAGCTGATGCAAACCAAGCCTTCCACTGCGGCTGTTTTGGGATATACTGTCGTCATTGTTTCATGGACGTTCGCTTCGTTGTCACGCTAGACGCACAATTGCCATAAAGGTATCCCGTCTTTAACCGTTATTGAAACTAAACTTTCGTAAAATTACTGGCCATTTAACCAGGGGTACAGGATTTCGGAATCTCCAACAAAACATATTCAAATAAATCTTCACATTGAGTTTATTTTAATTCGTAACATTTACACCAATAGAGTCCAATAAACTTTTGTTTATTCAATAATAGCTCTGACAACAATGCAGAAAGACAAAGGTCATTTTGTGACACAAACAACAAATAAGAATTACAACAATCAACACAGCACAACAAATATGTAGTTTCGTGTGGATATTTTATTTGAAACCAATCAATATCCCGAAGCTCGACGACCAGAAACGCCTGAAAATCCAACAGATCTGGAACGTGACGGGCTACGCCCGTTTTGTTGAAATCGATGAGAAGAGCAGCCAGAAGCATTGTAAACTGGTTGACTTCTACCAAAACTTGCACATCTGTATGGACTCTTATCTCTTCTCGATTCGCCCAAATTCATCTCCCTCAAGCGAGTTTCACAGCTCGGCGAACGACCACGACTGTGCCTACGTTCACGACGCCACGGTGAAGTGCTCCGCGAGTTGTAGTCACGGCCGCGATCACGACAATCATCGTATCCATAATAAACCCGATTGGCATTCACGTCGTTGGACCAATGAGAAAGGGCGTCGCTCGCCATTACAATAACACAACGTGACGGCAAATAAACCTTGAGCAAAATAGAAAGATGTAGTGATTCGTTTGAATGACAGTATGATAGCATCTTACCATCAGTGAACATGGGTTATTGTCACACGATTGTTGTTGAGTGTGGAAATCCACCGAAGCTTCATTTCTACCGTGACCTCCAAACATTTTTTGGTCACTGTCCAAAACAATCTTGTACCTTCAACGCGAAAGGGTGTTATTTACGACGGAACGCGAACTGTGCAAGGTATACCCAAACCATACTCACGTTCCTGATGTTCGTACACCGATTCGATAATTGGGATAACTTTTTGTAGGATGAAAGTTAAACATGAAGACCAGGCCGGCTCTTTCGAATACAACCACTTTCTCATCATCGTGTTGACGTGTAACAAGTCCCTAAGATCAATTGGATTGTGAAAACGTGCACTGCAAGTGAATACCAACGGAAACAATAATTATCCTATACCTGAGGGGAACTTAGCCAACCAAATCGTTCTTCCAAACGGTTAATTGCGATATCGAAATTATTGAGGTATTTGTATCTCAGCTGCTGGTCATCAGCAAGCTCAAACTGTCTTCTTGCCAGTTGGTAATTGTCTCCATTCTGTAACGATGGAAACTCAACCCAATCTGGATGAGCGAACTCGTTGCCTACGAAAGGGTTCCTTTTGGTAAACATGTAAAAAAACGTTTACGCCAATAAAGTAATTTACCCATAAAATTCAGGTATGATTTTCCACTGAAGGCATTTGTGATAAGTCTGATCATCTTGTGGAGACTCATTCCTCTGTCCAATCTCGGTGACATTTCCCGCCGGTCCAACATGCACTCATTGTCCATAAGTTGCCTTGCAATCGTCCATTGACAATCCATGCTCTGAACATTAAAATTTATAACATCAGACAATGAATGTTCAAATCTAAAAGTTAAATCGTTAACCTGTTGGTGGTCTTCTGGGTACGTGATATATCTTTCCCCTGTCCTCCGTTCGGACAACATTTGACAAATTTCGCTCATTCCCCAGTTTTCATCCGACATTCCGTTTAATATCTGAAAACGCGAAACCCGTTAGAGTAGAAAATGACGCTCCTTGATGCTGCCATGATTTTACCTGCATCCATTGACTTGGAATATGCATCGATAATCTGTAATCGAAACCGAATCCACCTTGATTGACAGGACGAGTCAAACTTGGAAATTCGGTATACTCCTATACGCAGCAAAAAACACACTCTTTAAATCTTTGTTCGATTTTTTGTTGACCAAACAAAGACAAGTCCTACCTCTGCAATGGTTATGATTTTTGGATAGTATCGATGCAAAATTTTGTTTGCAAGCAATAGGTAAGCCATTGCTCCAATGTCCATGTGCATTCCGAAGTATTGTCGGTAGTTATCAACAGATTGGATGTCTAAAGATCATTAAAAATTTACAAAACAAACGCTTTTTAAGTATTGCAATTGCACTAATACTGATAAGTACATTTACCAGGAATTTGATTGTGGTAGATCATTGGCGTTACTCCATTAAACCGAAAACCGTCGAATCCAAAGTTTTCCACGTAATGACGGAGGTTGGACAGTAAAAATCGAAGAACTTCCCACCTAAACAAGTTTTTACATGCGCCATCACACAGAGATGATTGTACGTAAACCATCGCAATGCCCCTTACTTTGTAAAGTCAAACTTTCGCGCGTCATTTTCACTGAAATCCCGTCTATCAGAACGGAAGAAACACTCATCAGTGCCATCAAAGCGATCTAAACTTTCCCAGCCATTCTTCGATGCGTGACTGTGCATAACATCCATCATGACGTAAATTCCCATCCCATGTGCGACGTTTATCAACTCCCTCAGATCGTCAGGAGTCCCATATCGGCTGCGATCATGACACAAGTGTTTTTGTAAACTACACGTAATCCTGAACTGAGGCAAAAACTCACAATTCTATCACTAAAACGTGGACTCACCTTGAGGGCGCAAAAAAGTTGGTAACTTGGTAACCAACGCTCGGATAATAAGGATGCTCCATAATTGCCATGAGAAGCACGCAGTTGTAGCCTAGATCGCGAATGCGAGGAAGAACATCTGTGGTGAACTGCTTGTAAGAAGATACTTGACAACGATCGGAGCTGATCCCAATGTGAGCTTCGTAAATGCGCAAACGTTCGGGCTTCGAAATTTGATTGTTTGCAAACTGGAAATAAAGTTTTAATTTGTTTTTCTGTTCGGCTCTCGCTTTTGACAACGTGAAGAAAAGCAAACCATATCACGTACTCGTTGACAAGATTTATTTGATGACGGATTCCAAAAGCGCCATGTAAACGTTGATCCGCACTGGGTCACGTATTTTGCCCACGGTGAAATTCTTTCCAATATCTGATTGTCTTTCGTTTCAACCACAAGCTGAAATTAAACAATTTTGTTATTTGTGTTTCTACATCAATGTCTGAGTAAAGCAAGCCATCTACCTTCAGTTCGGATAGATGGTTTATTGGGCATCTACCATCTCGATTTGGTGGCATGAACATTTCCCACTGACCATATCCGATGTCCTTGTACATTATTTTTTCCCAGTTGTCTGAACAAGCATTGTGGCTTAAATACACGAAGAGATTCGATTTGAAGCTACACACTCACTAAAATCTCCCATTAGGTAGACGGCCCTCGCATTGGGAACCCATTCCCTGCATTGAATTCCTCCCTCTTGTGTGAGAACAACACCGAAAGTTTCGTAACTTCGACTGAACCGATCCATTCCTTCCTCGCGTTCAATGTCCATCAGCGCCTTTTCAAACATTCCATATCTACAACACCAATATTAGTTTTATTATTTATAGTTACTTGACCAACCTTCAGATTTAATTACAACGGTTTTGTGTTTTACTGTCTTTTATTTACCTAAGTCTAATATCCTTTTCAAAGCTTCTTAATCTTGGGTCATTTGCAAACAAGCTTTCGATTTCGGGAACTCCCCATTGTTGAAGATTGTCGTGACCTGAGAACTCCATTTTTGCTCCACGATATGAGATTCGAATCAAAGGTTAAGTAAGCGGTTATAACGCAGCTTGACCGAAATTTCAACGAATGTTGTGATGTAGGTATGTTGCGATGGAATTTATATAGGGCGTAAAAAGGAAGAAGTTCGCTCTTAATGGGATTGTCGGGCAAAAAAGTGAGATTGGCAAGGATTAGGATAATAATTTTGAATACAAAGAGACTTGATTATTCAACAATATTCACAGCTTACCACTACATGAACATAACAGGAAGGAATAAGTTTAATGACAATGTAATCCAACTATAATGGTCCGAAATCATTTGTGATGCGAATTTAATTCAATATCACAAAGATTAAAATGCGGGTGTGTTTGGTCGGAATTCAACCAAAAGTACGCTTACACTTTCTCTTATTCAATAATATGATGCGTTTTGGCAATAATGTAAGGTAAACTTCATAAACTTAACGTCACCTCAACAAAATTTCAGGAATGAAAAAACTATTTTCACAAAACAAACCTTTGTACTTGGACGAGTTCCGAGTTATTCAAGGCCGCTCTTGTTGTCTGAATAACGAAAAAGTGACAAAATCATTTCCGTATTACGCACAAACGTACTCCTTCTGTCGTAAAGATTTGGCGACTTTGCTGGCAAAAACGTTTATTTTACATTCGATGCTTCGGTCGGTGTGCAACTGATCTTTCTCGCAAACGATGGTGATTAGCGCCATCGTGCGCCGTTAGAATTTAGATTATTTCAGTCGCTCGTGCAATTTGTTCGTAATTGCGTTTTAGTTTGTGTTACAAATAAGTTTTTTGTGTGCAGACTATTCCTGTTTTCGATAGACTGGTAAGTCGATGAACAGAAATTATTGTTCCGCAAATATTTAAATATTCAAAAATGTGTATCATCAGCTTTTCTGGATTGTCGAATAGTCATTGCTTATATAATATTGATATAATATTTTGACAAACCGCAAACCAGTCGCTTCTACTGAGATCGTGGTTGCGACAGCATATAACCAAGCAACGTACGAATTTGTCTTTTTCAGTCCGAGTCGCAATGAGCTCGTTCGCTACTATTTTTCTTGTAATATCCACGTGATAATATTTGCGTTTGCAATACCTAAGTTTTCCCTTGAAACATTCCGCGGGTAAAATCAATATTTCGCAAACACTTTTCATTCTACCATAGGTAAGCTTGCTTGACAACTTTCCTCGAGTGCCCATAGGATTTAGCACTTAGTGTCAGTTTGATCACATGCCAACAGCACAACCCTCGCAGCGGGAGCTGCCCGCACATCTGTATTTCCACTAAAGTAAGTTTGGCCGGCGGTAAAAGACCAACTTGTAATCCTCTGTCACAATGTAACGTACATACGACGTAACAAAGCGATCAGTGACGCACGGAGGTCCATTTTTGGTTGAATAGGAACGGGTGCATGTGCTGGTGCTACGTCCAACTTGAGCGTGTTTGAAGGAATTTTTAGTGGATTTAGGGGGGGTTTCAAATCATCAGAGTGTTTGTAATACAGGATTAGACATTCTCAGTTGACATTATTTGAATTGTAAAAACACCAAGAAATGCAATTGAAATTTGCAGAGATATGAATCGTGTAGTCTACCTAATCATTTGCGTATTTCTGGCAGTGTATGTTTTACTATGCGTAATTAACATAAAACAACAAACTAGCTGATGCAAACCAAGCCTTCCACTACGGCTGTTTTGGGATATACTGTCGTCATTGTTTCATGGACGTTCGCTTCGTTGTCACGCTAGACGCACAATTGCCATAAAGGTATCCCGTCTTTAACCGTTATTGAAACTAAACTTTCGTAAAATTACTGGCCATTTAACCAGGGGTACAGGATTTCGGAATCTCCAACAAAACATATCGAAATAAATCTTCACATTGAGTTTATTTTAATTCGTAACATTTACACCAATAGAGTCCAATAAACTTTTGTTTATTCAATAATAGCTCTGACAACAATGCAGAAAGACAAAGGTCATTTTGTGACACAAACAACAAATAAGAATTACAACAATCAACACAGCACAACAAATATGTAGTTTCGTGTGGATATTTTATTTGAAACCAATCAATATCCCGAAGCTCGACGACCAGAAACGCCTGAAAATCCAACAGATCTGGAACGTGACGGGCTACGCCCGTTTTGTTGAAATCGATGAGAAGAGCAGCCAGAAGCATTGTAAACTGGTTGACTTCTACCAAAACTTGCACATCTGTATGGACTCTTATCTCTTCTCGATTCGCCCAAATTCATCTCCCTCAAGCGAGTTTCACAGCTCGGCGAACGACCACGACTGTGGCTACGTTCACGACGCCACGGTGAAGTGCTCCGCGAGTTGTAGTCACGGCCGCGATCACGACAATCATCGTATCCATAATAAACCCGATTGGCATTCACGTCGTTGGACCAATGAGAAAGGGCGTCGCTCGCCATTACAATAACACAACGTGACGGCAAATAAACCTTGAGCAAAATAGAAAGATGTAGTGATTCGTTTGAATGACAGTATGATAGCATCTTACCATCAGTGAACATGGGTTATTGTCACACGATTGTTGTTGAGTGTGGAAATCCACCGAAGCTTCATTTCTACCGTGACCTCCAAACATTTTTTGGTCACTGTCCAAAACAATCTTGTACCTTCAACGCGAAAGGATGTTATTTACGACGGAACGCGAACTGTGCAAGGTATACTCAAACCATACTCACGTTCCTGATGTTCGTACACCGATTCGATAATTGGGATAACTTTTTGTAGGATGAAAGTTAAACATGAAGACCAGGCCGGCTCTTTCGAATACAATCACTTTCTCATCATCGTGTTGACGTGTAACAAGTCCCAATTGGATTGTGAAAACGTGCACTGCAAGTGAATACCAACGGAAACAATAATTATCCTATACCTGAGGGGAACTTAGCCAACCAAATCGTTCTTCCAAACGGTTAATTGCGATATCGAAATTATTGAGGTATTTGTATCTCAGCTGCTGGTCATCAGCAAGCTCAAACTGTCTTCTTGCCAGTTGGTAATTGTCTCCATTCTGTAACGATGGAAACTCAACCCAATCTGGATGAGCGAACTCGTTGCCTACGAAAGGGTTCCTTTTGGTAAACATGTAAAAAAACGTTTACGCCAATAAAGTAATTTACCCATAAAATTCAGGTATGATTTTCCACTGAAGGCATTTGTGATAAGTCTGATCATCTTGTGGAGACTCATTCCTCTGTCCAATCTCGGTGACATTTCCCGCCGGTCCAACATACACTCATTGTCCATAAGTTGCCTTGCAATCGTCCATTGACAATCCATGCTCTGAACATTAAAATTTATAACATCAGACAATGAATGTTCAAATCTAAAAGTTAAATCGTTAACCTGTTGGTGGTCTTCTGGGTACGTGATATATCTTTCCCCTGTCCTCCGTTCGGACAACATTTGACAAATTTCGCTCATTCCCCAGTTTTCATCCGACATTCCGTTTAATATCTGAAAACGCGAAACCCGTTACAGTAGAAAATGACGCTCCTTGATGCTGCCATGGTTTTACCTGCATCCATTGACTTGGAATATGCATCGATAATCTGTAATCGAAACCGAATCCACCTTGATTGACAGGACGAGTCAAACTTGGAAATTCGGTATACTCCTATACGCAGCAAAAAACACACTCTTTAAATCTTTGTTCGATTTTTTGTTGACCAAACAAAGACAAGTCCTACCTCTGCAATGGTTATGATTTTTGGATAGTATCGATGCAAAATTTTGTTTGCAAGCAATAGGTAAGCCATTGCTCCAATGTCCATGTGCATTCCGAAGTATTGTCGGTAGTTATCAACAGATTGGATGTCTAAAGATCATTAAAAATTTACAAAACAAACGCTTTTTAAGTATTGCAATTGCACTAATACTGATAAGTACATTTACCAGGAATTTGATTGTGGTAGATCATTGGCGTTACTCCATTAAACCGAAAACCGTCGAATCCAAAGTTTTCCACGTAATGACGGAGGTTGGACAGTAAAAATCGAAGAACTTCCCACCTAAACAAGTTTTTACATGCGCCATCACACAGAGATGATTGTACGTAAACCATCGCAATGCCCCTTACTTTGTAAAGTCAAACTTTCGCGCGTCATTTTCCCTGAAATCCCGTCTATCAGAACGGAAGAAACACTCATCAGTGCCATCAAAGCGATCTAAACTTTCCCAGCCATTCTTCGATGCGTGACTGTGCATAACATCCATCATGACGTAAATTCCCATCCCATGTGCGACGTTTATCAACTCCCTCAGATCGTCAGGAGTCCCATATCGGCTGCGATCACGACACAAGTGTTTTTGTAAACTACACGTAATCCTGAACTGAGGCAAAAACTCACAATTCTATCACTAAAACGTGGACTCACCTTGAGGGCGCAAAAAAGTTGGTAACTTGGTAACCAACGCTCGGATAATAAGGATGCTCCGTAATTGCCATGAGAAGCACGCAGTTGTAGCCTAGATCGCGAATGCGAGGAAGAACATCTGTGGTGAACTGCTTGTAAGAAGATACTTGACAACGATCGGAGCTGATCCCAATGTGAGCTTCGTAAATGCGCAAACGTTCGGGCTTCGAAATTTGATTGTTTGCAAACTGGAAATAAAGTTTTAATTTGTTTTTCTGTTCGGCTCTCGCTTTTGACAACGTGAAGAAAAGCAAACCCTTTCACGTACTCGTTGACAAGATTTATTTGATGACGGATTCCAACAGCGCCATGTAAACGTTGATCCGCATTGGGTCACGTATTTTGCCCACGGTGAAATTCTTTCCAATATCTGATTGTCTTTCGTTTCAACCACAAGCTGAAATTAAACAATTTTGTTATTTGTGTTTCTACATCAATGTCTGAGTAAAGCAAGCCATCTACCTTCAGTTCGGATAGATGGTTTATTGGGCATCTACCATCTCGATTTGGTGGCATGAACATTTCCCACTGACCATATCCGATGTCCTTGTACATTATTTTTTCCCAGTTGTCTGAACAAGCATTGTGGCTTAAATACACGAAGAGATTCGATTTGAAGCTACACACTCACTAAAATCTCCCATTAGGTAGACGGCCCTCGCATTGGGAACCCATTCCCTGCATTGAATTCCTCCCTCTTGTGTGAGAACAACACCGAAAGTTTCGTAACTTCGACTGAACCGATCCATTCCTTCCTCGCGCTCAATGTCCATCAGCGCCTTTTCTAACATTCCATATCTACAACACCAATATTAGTTTTATTATTTATAGTTACTTGACCAACCTTTAGATTTAATTACAACGGTTTTGTGTTTTACTGTCTTTTATTTACCTAAGTCTAATATCCTTTTCAAAGCTTCTTAATCTTGGGTCATTTGCAAACAAGCTTTCGATTTCGGGAACTCCCCATTGTTGAAGATTGTCGTGACCTGAGAACTCCATTTTTGCTCCACGATATGCGATTCGAATCAAAGGTTAAGTAAGCGGTCATAACGCAGCTTGACCGAAATTTCAACGAATGTTGTGATGTAGGTATGTTGCGATGGAATTTATATAGGGCGTAAAAAGGAAGAAGTTCGCTCTTAATGGGATTGTCGGGCAATAAAGTGAGATTGGCAAGGATTAGGATAATAATTTTGAATACAAAGAGACTTGATTATTCAACAATATTCACAGCTTACCACTACATGAACATAACAGGAAGGAATAAGTTTAATGACAATGTAATCCAACTATAATGGTCCGAAATCATTTGTGATGCGAATTTAATTCAATATCACAAAGATTAAAATGCGGGTGTGTTTGGTCGGAATTCAACCAAAAGTACGCTTACACTTTCTCTTATTCAATAATATGATGCGTTTTGGCAATAATGTAAGGTAAACCTCATAAACTTAACGTCACCTCAACAAAATTTCAGGAATGAAAAAACTACTTTCACAAAACAAACCTTTGTACTTGGACGAGTTCCGAGTTATTCAAGGCCGCTCTTGTTGTCTGAATAACGAAAAAGTGACAAAATCATTTCCGTATTACGCACAAACGTACTCCTTCTGTCGTAAAGATTTGGCGACTTTGCTGGCAAAAACGTTTATTTTACATTCGATGCTTCGGTCGGTGTGCAACTGATCTTTCTCGCAAACGATGGTGATTAGCGCCATCGTGCGCCGTAAGAATTTAGATTATTTCAGTCGCTCGTGCAATTTGTTCGTCATTGCGTTTTAGTTTGTGTTACAAATAAGTTTTTTGTGTGCAGACTATTCCTGTTTTCGATAGACTAGTAAGTCGATGAACAGAAATTATTGTTCCGCAAATATTTAAATATTCAAAAATGTGTATCATCAGCTTTTCTGGATTGTCGAATAGTCATTGCTTATATAATATTGATATAATATTTTGACAAACCGCAAACCAGTCGCTTCTACTGAGATCGTGGTTGCGACAGCATATAACCAAGCAACGTACGAATTTGTCTTTTTTAGTCCGAGTCGCAATGAGCTCGTTCGCTACTATTTTTCTTGTAATATCCACGTTATAATATTTGCGTTTGCAATACCTAAGTTTTCCCTTGAAACATTCCGCGGGTAAAATCAATATTTCGCAAACACTTTTCATTCTACCATAGGTAAGCTTGCTTGACAACTTTCCTCGAGTGCCCATAGGATTTGGCACTTAGTGTCAGTTTGATCACATGCCAACAGCACAACCCTCGCAGCGGGAGCTGCCCGCACATCTGTATTTCCACTAAAATAAGTTTGGCCGGCGGTAAAAGACCAACTTGTATTCCTCTGTCACAATGTAACGTACATACGACGTAACAAAGCGATCAGTGACGCACGGAGGTCCATTTTTGGTTGAATAGGAACGGGTGCATGTGCTGGTGCTACGTCCAACTTGAACGTGTTTGAAGGAATTTTTAGTGGATTTAGGGGGGGTTTCAAATCATCAGAGTGTTTGTAATACAGGATTAGACATTCTCAGTTGACATTATTTGGGTTGTAAAAACACCAAGAAATGCAATTGAAATTTGCAGAGATATGAATCGTGTAGTCTACCTAATCATTTGCGTATTTCTGGCAGTGTATGTTTTACTATGCGTAATTAACATAAAACAACAAACTAGCTGATGCAAACCAAGCCTCCCACTACGGCTGTTTTGGGATATACTGTCGTCATTGTTTAATGGACGTTCGCTTCGTTGTCACGCTAGACGCACAATTGCCATAAAGGTATCCCGTCTTTAACCGTTATTGAAACTAAACTTTCGTAAAATTACTGGCCATTTAACCAGGGGTACAGGATTTCGGAATCTCCAACAAAACATATCGAAATAAATCTTCACATTGAGTTTATTTTAATTCGTAACATTTACACCAATAGAGTCCAATAAACTTTTGTTTATTCAATAATAGCTCTGACAACAATGCAGAAAGACAAAGGTCATTTTGTGACACAAACAACAAATAAGAATTACAACAATCAACACAGCACAACAAATATGTAGTTTCGTGTGGATATTTTATTTGAAACCAATCAATATCCCGAAGCTCGACGACCAGAAACGCCTGAAAATCCAACAGATCTGGAACGTGACGGGCTACGCCCGTTTTGTTGAAATCGATGAGAAGAGCAGCCAGAAGCATTGTAAACTGGTTGACTTCTACCAAAACTTGCACATCTGTATGGACTCTTATCTCTTCTCGATTCGCCCAAATTCATCTCCCTCAAGCGAGTTTCACAGCTCGGCGAACGACCACGACTGTGGCTACGTTCACGACGCCACGGTGAAGTGCTCCGCGAGTTGTAGTCACGGCCGCGATCACGACAATCATCGTATCCATAATAAACCCGATTGGCATTCACGTCGTTGGACCAATGAGAAAGGGCGTCGCTCGCCATTACAATAACACAACGTGACGGCAAATAAACCTTGAGCAAAATAGAAAGATGTAGTGATTCGTTTGAATGACAGTATGATAGCATCTTACCATCAGTGAACATGGGTTATTGTCACACGATTGTTGTTGAGTGTGGAAATCCACCGAAGCTTCATTTCTACCGTGACCTCCAAACATTTTTTGGTCACTGTCCAAAACAATCTTGTACCTTCAACGCGAAAGGGTGTTATTTACGACGGAACGCGAACTGTGCAAGGTATACCCAAACCATACTCACGTTCCTGATGTTCGTACACCGATTCGATAATTGGGATAACTTTTTGTAGGATGAAAGTTAAACATGAAGACCAGGCCGGCTCTTTCGAATACAATCACTTTCTCACCATCGTGTTGACGTGTAACAAGTCCCTAAGATCAATTGGATTGTGAAAACGTGCACTGCAAGTGAATACCAACGGAAACAATAATTATCCTATACCTGAGGGGAACTTAGCCAACCAAATCGTTCTTCCAAACGGTTAATTGCGATATCGAAATTATTGAGGTATTTGTATCTCAGCTGCTGGTCATCAGCAAGCTCAAACTGTCTTCTTGCCAGTTGGTAATTGTCTCCATTCTGTAACGATGGAAACTCAACCCAATCTGGATGAGCGAACTCGTTGCCTACGAAAGGGTTCCTTTTGGTAAACATGTAAAAAAACGTTTACGCCAATAAAGTAATTTACCCATAAAATTCAGGTATGATTTTCCACTGAAGGCATTTGTGATAAGTCTGATCATCTTGTGGAGACTCATTCCTCTGTCCAATCTCGGTGACATTTCCCGCCGGTCCAACATGCACTCATTGTCCATAAGTTGCCTTGCAATCGTCCATTGACAATCCATGCTCTGAACATTAAAATTTATAACATCAGACAATGAATGTTCAAATCTAAAAGTTAAATCGTTAACCTGTTGGTGGTCTTCTGGGTACGTGATATATCTTTCCCCTGTCCTCCGTTCGGACAACATTTGACAAATTTCGCTCATTCCCCAGTTTTCATCCGACATTCCGTTTAATATCTGAAAACGCGAAACCCGTTACAGTAGAAAATGACGCTCCTTGATGCTGCCATGGTTTTACCTGCATCCATTGACTTGGAATATGCATCGATAATCTGTAATCGAAACCGAATCCACCTTGATTGACAGGACGAGTCAAACTTGGAAATTCGGTATACTCCTATACGCAGCAAAAAACACACTCTTTAAATCTTTGTTCGATTTTTTGTTGACCAAACAAAGACAAGTCCTACCTCTGCAATGGTTATGATTTTTGGATAGTGTCGATGCAAAATTTTGTTTGCAAGCAATAGGTAAGCCATTGCTCCAATGTCCATGTGCATTCCGAAGTATTGTCGGTAGTTATCAACAGATTGGATGTCTAAAGATCATTAAAAATTTACAAAACAAACGCTTTTTAAGTATTGCAATTGCACTAATACTGATAAGTACATTTACCAGGAATTTGATTGTGGTAGATCATTGGCGTTACTCCATTAAACCGAAAACCGTCGAATCCAAAGTTTTCCACGTAATGACGGAGGTTGGACAGTAAAAATCGAAGAACTTCCCACCTAAACAAGTTTTTACATGCGCCATCACACAGAGATGATTGTACGTAAACCATCGCAATGCCCCTTACTTTGTAAAGTCAAACTTTCGCGCGTCATTTTCCCTGAAATCCCGTCTATCAGAACGGAAGAAACACTCATCAGTGCCATCAAAGCGATCTAAACTTTCCCAGCCATTCTTCGATGCGTGACTGTGCATAACATCCATCATGACGTAAATTCCCATCCCATGTGCGACGTTTATCAACTCCCTCAGATCGTCAGGAGTCCCATATCGGCTGCGATCATGACACAAGTGTTTTTGTAAACTACACGTAATCCTGAACTGAGGCAAAAACTCACAATTCTATCACTAAAACGTGGACTCACCTTGAGGGCGCAAAAAAGTTGGTAACTTGGTAACCAACGCTCGGATAATAAGGATGCTCCATAATTGCCATGAGAAGCACGCAGTTGTAGCCTAGATCGCGAATGCGAGGAAGAACATCTGTGGTGAACTGCTTGTAAGAAGATACTTGACAACGATCGGAGCTGATCCCAATGTGAGCTTCGTAAATGCGCAAACGTTCGGGCTTCGAAATTTGATTGTTTGCAAACTGGAAATAAAGTTTTAATTTGTTTTTCTGTTCGGCTCTCGCTTTTGACAACGTGAAGAAAAGCAAACCATATCACGTACTCGTTGACAAGATTTATTTGATGACGGATTCCAAAAGCGCCATGTAAACGTTGATCCGCACTGGGTCACGTATTTTGCCCACGGTGAAATTCTTTCCAATATCTGATTGTCTTTCGTTTCAACCACAAGCTGAAATTAAACAATTTTGTTATTTGTGTTTCTACATCAATGTCTGAGTTAAGCAAGCCATCTACCTTCAGTTCGGATAGATGGTTTATTGGGCATCTACCATCTCGATTTGGTGGCATGAACATTTCCCACTGACCATATCCGATGTCCTTGTACATTATTTTTTCCCAGTTGTCTGAACAAGCATTGTGGCTTAAATACACGAAGAGATTCGATTTGAAGCTACACACTCACTAAAATCTCCCATTAGGTAGACGGCCCTCGCATTGGGAACCCATTCCCTGCATTGAATTCCTCCCTCTTGTGTGAGAACAACACCGAAAGTTTCGTAACTTCGACTGAACCGATCCATTCCTTCCTCGCGTTCAATGTCCATCAGCGCCTTTTCAAACATTCCATATCTACAACACCAATATTAGTTTTATTATTTATAGTTACTTGACCAACCTTTAGATTTAATTACAACGGTTTTGTGTTTTACTGTCTTTTATTTACCTAAGTCTAATATCCTTTTCAAAGCTTCTTAATCTTGGGTCATTTGCAAACAAGCTTTCGATTTCGGGAACTCCCCATTGTTGAAGATTGTCGTGACCTGAGAACTCCATTTTTGCTCCACGATATGAGATTCGAATCAAAGGTTAAGTAAGCGGTTATAACGCAGCTTGACCGAGATTTCAACGAATGTTGTGATGTAGGTATGTTGCGATGGAATTTATATAGGGCGTAAAAAGGAAGAAGTTCGCTCTTAATGGGATTGTCGGGCAATAAAGTGAGATTGGCAAGGATTAGGATAATAATTTTGAATACAAAGAGACTTGATTATTCAACAATATTCACAGCTTACCACTACATGAACATAACAGGAAGGAATAAGTTTAATGACAATGTAATCCAACTATAATGGTCCGAAATCATTTGTGATGCGAATTTAATTCAATATCACAAAGATTAAAATGCGGGTGTGTTTGGTCGGAATTCAACCAAAAGTACGCTTACACTTTCTCTTATTCAATGATATGATGGGTTTTGGCAATAATGTAAGGTAAACCTCATAAACTTAATGTCACCTCAACAAAATTTCAGGAATGAAAAAACTACTTTCACAAAACAAACCTTTGTACTTGGACGAGTTCCGAGTTATTCAAGGCCGCTCTTGTTGTCTGAATAACGAAAAAGTGACAAAATCATTTCCGTATTACGCACAAACGTACTCCTTCTGTCGTAAAGATTTGGCGACTTTGCTGGCAAAAACGTTTATTTTACATTCGATGCTTCGGTCGGTGTGCAACTGATCTTTCTCGCAAACGATGGTGATTAGCGCCATCGTGCGCCGTAAGAATTTAGATTATTTCAGTCGCTCGTGCAATTTGTTCGTAATTGCGTTTTAGTTTGTGTTACAAATAAGTTTTTTGTGTGCAGACTATTCCTGTTTTCGATAGACTGGTAAGTCGATGAACAGAAATTATTGTTCCGCAAATATTTAAATATTCAAAAATGTGTATCATCAGCTTTTCTGGATTGTCGAATAGTCATTGCTTATATAATATTGATATAATATTTTGACAAACCGCAAACCAGTCGCTTCTACTGAGATCGTGGTTGCGACAGCATATAACCAAGCAACGTACGAATTTGTCTTTTTCAGTCCGAGTCGAAATGAGCTCGTTCGCTACTATTTTTCTTGTAATATCCACGTTATAATATTTGCGTTTGCAATACCTAAGTTTTCCCTTGAAACATTCCGCGGGTAAAATCAATATTTCGCAAACACTTTTCATTCTACCATAGGTAAGCTTGCTTGACAACTTTCCTCGAGTGCCCATAGGATTTAGCACTTAGTGTCAGTTTGATCACATACCAACAGCACAACCCTCGCAGCGGGAGCTGCCCGCACATCTGTATTTCCACTAAAATAAGTTTGGCCGGCGGTAAAAGACCAACTTGTATTCCTCTGTCACAATGTAACGTACATACGACGTAACAAAGCGATCAGTGACGCACGTAGGTCCATTTTTGGTTGAATAGGAACGGGTGCATGTGCTGGTGCTACGTCCAACTTGAGCGTGTTTGAAGGAATTTTTAGTGGATTTAGGGGGGGTTTCAAATCATCAGAGTGTTTGTAATACAGGATTAGACATTCTCAGTTGACATTATTTGAATTGTAAAAACACCAAGAAATGCAATTGAAATTTGCAGAGATATGAATCGTGTAGTCTACCTAATCATTTGCGTATTTCTGGCAGTGTATGTTTTACTATGCGTAATTAACATAAAACAACAAACTAGCTGATGCAAACCAAGCCTTCCACTACGGCTGTTTTGGGATATACTGTCGTCATTGTTTCATGGACGTTCGCTTCGTTGTCACGCTAGACGCACAATTGCCATAAAGGTATCCCGTCTTTAACCGTTATTGAAACTAAACTTTCGTAAAATTACTGGCCATTTAACCAGGGGTACAGGATTTCGGAATCTCCAACAAAACATATCGAAATAAATCTTCACATTGAGTTTATTTTAATTCGTAACATTTACACCAATAGAGTCCAATAAACTTTTGTTTATTCAATAATAGCTCTGACAACAATGCAGAAAGACAAAGGTCATTTTGTGACACAAACAACAAATAAGAATTACAACAATCAACACAGCACAACAAATATGTAGTTTCGTGTGGATATTTTATTTGAAACCAATCAATATCCCGAAGCTCGACGTCCAGAAACGCCTGAAAATCCAACAGATCTGGAACGTGACGGGCTACGCCCGTTTTGTTGAAATCGATGAGAAGAGCAGCCAGAAGCATTGTAAACTGGTTGACTTCTACCAAAACTTACACATCTGTATGGACTCTTATCTCTTCTCGATTCGCCCAAATTCATCTCCCTCAAGCGAGTTTCACAGCTCGGCGAACGACCACGACTGTGGCTACGTTCACGACGCCACGGTGAAGTGCTCCGCGAGTTGTAGTCACGGCCGCGATCACGACAATCATCGTATCCATAATAAACCCGATTGGCATTCACGTCGTTGGACCAATGAGAAAGGGCGTCGCTCGCCATTACAATAACACAACGTGACGGCAAATAAACCTTGAGCAAAATAGAAAGATGTAGTGATTCGTTTGAATGACAGTATGATAGCATCTTACCATCAGTGAACATGGGTTATTGTCACACGATTGTTGTTGAGTGTGGAAATCCACCGAAGCTTCATTTCTACCGTGACCTCCAAACATTTTTTGGTCACTGTCCAAAACAATCTTGTACCTTCAACGCGAAAGGGTGTTATTTACGAAGGAACGCGAACTGTGCAAGGTATACCCAAACCATACTCACGTTCCTGATGTTCGTACACCGATTCGATAATTGGGATAACTTTTTGTAGGATGAAAGTTAAACATGAAGACCAGGCCGGCTCTTTCGAATACAATCACTTTCTCATCATCGTGTTGACGTGTAACAAGTCCCTAAGATCAATTGGATTGTGAAAACGTGCACTGCAAGTGAATACCAACGGAAACAATATTTATCCTATACCTGAGGGGAACTTAGCCAACCAAATCGTTCTTCCAAACGGTTAATTGCGATATCGAAATTATTGAGGTATTTGTATCTCAGCTGCTGGTCATCAGCAAGCTCAAACTGTCTTCTTGCCAGTTGGTAATTGTCTCCATTCTGTAACGATGGAAACTCAACCCAATCTGGATGAGCGAACTCGTTGCCTACGAAAGGGTTCCTTTTGGTAAACATGTAAAAAAACGTTTACGCCAATAAAGTAATTTACCCATAAAATTCAGGTATGATTTTCCACTGAAGGCATTTGTGATAAGTCTGATCATCTTGTGGAGACTCATTCCTCTGTCCAATCTCGGTGACATTTCCCGCCGGTCCAACATGCACTCATTGTCCATAAGTTGCCTTGCAATCGTCCATTGACAATCCATGCTCTGAACATTAAAATTTATAACATCAGACAATGAATGTTCAAATCTAAAAGTTAAATCGTTAACCTGTTGGTGGTCTTCTGGGTACGTGATATATCTTTCCCCTGTCCTCCGTTCGGACAACATTTGACAAATTTCGCTCATTCCCCAGTTTTCATCCGACATTCCGTTTAATATCTGAAAACGCGAAACCCGTTACAGTAGAAAATGACGCTCCTTGATGCTGCCATGGTTTTACCTGCATCCATTGACTTGGAATATGCATCGATAATCTGTAATCGAAACCGAATCCACCTTGATTGACAGGACGAGTCAAACTTGGAAATTCGGTATACTCCTATACGCAGCAAAAAACACACTCTTTAAATCTTTGTTCGATTTTTTGTTGACCAAACAAAGACAAGTCCTACCTCTGCAATGGTTATGATTTTTGGATAGTATCGATGCAAAATTTTGTTTGCAAGCAATAGGTAAGCCATTGCTCCAATGTCCATGTGCATTCCGAAGTATTGTCGGTAGTTATCAACAGATTGGATGTCTAAAGATCATTAAAAATTTACAAAACAAACGCTTTTTAAGTATTGCAATTGCACTAATACTGATAAGTACATTTACCAGCAATTTGATTGTGGTAGATCATTGGCGTTACTCCATTAAACCGAAAACCGTCGAATCCAAAGTTTTCCACGTAATGACGGAGGTTGGACAGTAAAAATCGAAGAACTTCCCACCTAAACAAGTTTTTACATGCGCCATCACACAGAGATGATTGTACGTAAACCATCGCAATGCCCCTTACTTTGTAAAGTCAAACTTTCGCGCGTCATTTTCCCTGAAATCCCGTCTATCAGAACGGAAGAAACACTCATCAGTGCCATCAAAGCGATCTAAACTTTCCCAGCCATTCTTCGATGCGTGACTGTGCATAACATCCATCATGACGTAAATTCCCATCCCATGTGCGACGTTTATCAACTCCCTCAGATCGTCAGGAGTCCCATATCGGCTGCGATCATGACACAAGTGTTTTTGTAAACTACACGTAATCCTGAACTGAGGCAAAAACTCACAATTCTATCACTAAAACGTGGACTCACCTTGAGGGCGCAAAAAAGTTGGTAACTTGGTAACCAACGCTCGGATAATAAGGATGCTCCATAATTGCCATGAGAAGCACGCAGTTGTAGCCTAGATCGCGAATGCGAGGAAGAACATCTGTGGTGAACTGCTTGTAAGAAGATACTTGACAACGATCGGAGCTGATCCCAATGTGAGCTTCGTAAATGCGCAAACGTTCGGGCTTCGAAATTTGATTGTTTGCAAACTGGAAATAAAGTTTTAATTTGTTTTTCTGTTCGGCTCTCGCTTTTGACAACGTGAAGAAAAGCAAAGCATATCACGTACTCGTTGACAAGATTTATTTGATGACGGATTCCAAAAGCGCCATGTAAACGTTGATCCGCACTGGGTCACGTATTTTGCCCACGGTGAAATTCTTTCCAATATCTGATTGTCTTTCGTTTCAACCACAAGCTGAAATTAAACAATTTTGTTATTTGTGTTTCTACATCAATGTCTGAGTAAAGCAAGCCATCTACCTTCAGTTCGGATAGATGGTTTATTGGGCATCTACCATCTCGATTTGGTGGCATGAACATTTCCCACTGACCATATCCGATGTCCTTGTACATTATTTTTTCCCAGTTGTCTGAACAAGCATTGTGGCTTAAATACACGAAGAGATTCGATTTGAAGCTACACACTCACTAAAATCTCCCATTAGGTAGACGGCCCTCGCATTGTGAACCCATTCCCTGCATTGAATTCCTCCCTCTTGTGTGAGAACAACACCGAAAGTTTCGTAACTTCGACTGAACCGATCCATTCCTTCCTCGCGTTCAATGTCCATCAGCGCCTTTTCAAACATTCCATATCTACAACACCAATATTAGTTTTATTATTTATAGTTACTTGACCAACCTTTAGATTTAATTACAACGGTTTTGTGTTTTACTGTCTTCTATTTACCTAAGTCTAATATCCTTTTCAAAGCTTCTTAATCTTGGGTCATTTGCAAACAAGCTTTCGATTTCGGGAACTCCCCATTGTTGAAGATTGTCGTGACCTGAGAACTCCATTTTTGCTCCACGATATGAGATTCGAATCAAAGGTTAAGTAAGCGGTTATAACGCAGCTTGACCGAGATTTCAACGAATGTTGTGATGTAGGTATGTTGCGATGGAATTTATATAGGGCGTAAAAAGGAAGAAGTTCGCTCTTAATGGGATTGTCGGGCAATAAAGTGAGATTGGCAAGGATTAGGATAATAATTTTGAATACAAAGAGACTTGATTATTCAACAATATTCACAGCTTACCACTACATGAACATAACAGGAAGGAATAAGTTTAATGACTATGTAATCCAACTATAATGGTCCGAAATCATTTGTGATGCGAATTTAATTCAATATCACAAA
Source organism: Ascidia mentula (assembly GCF_947561715.1). Taxonomy (NCBI): domain Eukaryota; kingdom Metazoa; phylum Chordata; class Ascidiacea; order Phlebobranchia; family Ascidiidae; genus Ascidia; species Ascidia mentula. Next base: position 10,117,562 of record NC_138568.1, read on the forward strand.
GATTAAAATGCGGGTGTGTTTGGTCGGAATTCAACCAAAAGTACGCTTACACTTTCTCTTATTCAATGATATGATGCGTTTTGGCAATAATGTAAGGTAAACCTCATAAACTTAATGTCACCTCAACAAAATTTCAGGAATGAAAAAACTACTTTCACAAAACAAACCTTTGTACTTGGACGAGTTCCGAGTTATTCAAGGCCGCTATTGTTGTCTGAATAACGAAAAAGTGACAAAATCATTTCCGTATTACGCACAAACGTACTACTTCCGTCGTAAAGATTTGGCGACTTTGCTGGCAAAAACGTTTATTTTACATTCGATGCTTCGGTCGGTGTGCAACTGATCTTTCTCGCAAACGATGGTGATTAGCGCCATCGTGCGCCGTAAGAATTTAGATTATTTCAGTCGCTCGTGCAATTTGTTCGTAATTGCGTTTTAGTTTGTGTTACAAATAAGTTTTTTGTGTGCAGACTATTCCTGTTTTCGATAGACTGGTAAGTCGATGAACAGAAATTATTGTTCCGCAAATATTTAAATATTCAAAAATGTGTATCATCAGCTTTTCTGGATTGTCGAATAGTCATTGCTTATATAATATTGATATAATATTTTGACAAACCGCAAACCAGTCGCTTCTACTGAGATCGTGGTTGCGACAGCATATAACCAAGCAACGTACGAATTTGTCTTTTTCAGTCCGAGTCGAAATGAGCTCGTTCGCTACTATTTTTCTTGTAATATCCACGTTATAATATTTGCGTTTGCAATACCTAAGTTTTCCCTTGAAACATTCCGCGGGTAAAATCAATATTTCGCAAACACTTTTCATTCTACCATAGGTAAGCTTGCTTGACAACTTTCCTCGAGTGCCCATAGGATTTAGCACTTAGTGTCAGTTTGATCACATGCCAACAGGACAACCCTCGCAGCGGGAGCTGCCCGCACATCTGTATTTCCACTAAAATAAGTTTGGCCGGCGGTAAAAGACCAACTTGTAATCCTCTGTCACAATGTAACGTACATACGACGTAACAAAGCGATCAGTGACGCACGGAGGTCCATTTTTGGTTGAATAGGACCAGCGTATTTCTGGCAGTGTATGTTTTACTATGCGTAATTAACATAAAACAACAAACTAGCTGATGCAAACCAAGCCTTCCACTACGGCTGTTTTGGGATATACTGTCGTCATTGTTTCATGGACGTTCGCTTCGTTGTCACGCTAGACGCACAATTGCCATAAAGGTATCCCGTCTTTAACCGTTATTGAAACTAAACTTTCGTAAAATTACTGGCCATTTAACCAGGGGTACAGGATTTCGGAATCTCCAACAAAACATATCGAAATAAATCTTCACATTGAGTTTATTTTAATTCGTAACATTTACACCAATAGAGTCCAATAAACTTTTGTTTATTCAATAATAGCTCTGACAACAATGCAGAAAGACAAAGGTCATTTTGTGACACAAACAACAAATAAGAATTACAACAATCAACACAGCACAACAAATATGTAGTTTCGTGTGGATATTTTATTTGAAACCAATCAATATCCCGAAGCTCGACGACCAGAAACGCCTGAAAATCCAACAGATCTGGATCGTGACGGGCTACGCCCGTTTTGTTGAAATCGATGAGAAGAGCAGCCAGAAGCATTGTAAACTGGTTGACTTCAACCAAAACTTGCACATCTGTATGGACTCTTATCTCTTCTCGATTCGCCCAAATTCATCTCCCTCAAGCGAGTTTCACAGCTCGGCGAACGACCACGACTGTGGCTACGTTCACGACGCCACGGTGAAGTGCTCCGCGAGTTGTAGTCACGGCCGCGATCACGACAATCATCGTATCCATAATAAACCCGATTGGCATTCACGTCGTTGGACCAATGAGAAAGGGCGTCGCTCGCCATTACAATAACACAACGTGACGGCAAATAAACCTTGAGCAAAATAGAAAGATGTAGTGATTCGTTTGAATGACAGTATGATAGCATCTTACCATCAGTGAACATGGGTTATTGTCACACGATTGTTGTTGAGTGTGGAAATCCACCGAAGCTTCATTTCTACCGTGACCTCCAAACATTTTTTGGTCACTGTCCAAAACAATCTTGTACCTTCAACGCGAAAGGGTGTTATTTACGACGGAACGCGAACTGTGCAAGGTATACCCAAACCATACTTACGTTCCTGATGTTCGTACACCGATTCGATAATTGGGATAACTTTTTGTAGGATGAAAGTTAAACATGAAGACCAGGCCGGCTCTTTCGAATACAATCACTTTCTCATCATCGTGTTGACGTGTAACAAGTCCCTAAGATCAATTGGATTGTGAAAACGTGCACTGCAAGTGAATACCAACGGAAACAATAATTATCCTATACCTGAGGGGAACTTAGCCAACCAAATCGTTCTTCCAAACGGTTAATTGCGATATCGAAATTATTGAGGTATTTGTATCTCAGCTGCTGGTCATCAGCAAGCTCAAACTGTCTTCTTGCCAGTTGGTAATTGTCTCCATTCTGTAACGATGGAAACTCAACCCAATCTGGATGAGCGAACTCGTTGCCTACGAAAGGGTTCCTTTTGGTAAACATGTAAAAAAACGTTTACGCCAATAAAGTAATTTACCCATAAAATTCAGGTATGATTTTCCACTGAAGGCATTTGTGATAAGTCTGATCATCTTGTGGAAACTCATTCCTCTGTCCAATCTCGGTGACATTTCCCGCCGGTCCAACATGCACTCATTGTCCATAAGTTGCCTTGCAATCGTCCATTGACAATCCATGCTCTGAACATTAAAATTTATAACATCAGACAATGAATGTTCAAATCTAAAAGTTAAATCGTTAACCTGTTGGTGGTCTTCTGGGTACGTGATATATCTTTCCCCTGTCCTCCGTTCGGACAACATTTGACAAATTTCGCTCATTCCCCAGTTTTCATCCGACATTCCGTTTAATATCTGAAAACGCGAAACCCGTTAGAGTAGAAAATGACGCTCCTTGATGCTGCCATGGTTTTACCTGCATCCATTGACTTGGAATATGCATCGATAATCTGTAATCGAAACCGAATCCACCTTGATTGACAGGACGAGTCAAACTTGGAAATTCGGTATACTCCTATACGCAGCAAAAAACACACTCTTTAAATCTTTGTTCGATTTTTTGTTGACCAAACAAAGACAAGTCCTACCTCTGCAATGGTTATGATTTTTGGATAGTATCGATGCAAAATTTTGTTTGCAAGCAATAGGTAAGCCATTGCTCCAATGTCCATGTGCATTCCGAAATATTGTCGGTAGTTATCAACAGATTGGATGTCTAAAGATCATTAAAAATTTACAAAACAAACGCTTTTTAAGTATTGCAATTGCACTAATACTGATAAGTACATTTACCAGCAATTTGATTGTGGTAGATCATTGGCGTTACTCCATTAAACCGAAAACCGTCGAATCCAAAGTTTTCCACGTAATGACGGAGGTTGGACAGTAAAAATCGAAGAACTTCCCACCTAAACAGGTTTTTACATGCGCCATCACACAGAGATGATTGTACGTAAACCATCGCAATGCCCCTTACTTTGTAAAGTCAAACTTTCGCGCGTCATTTTCCCTGAAATCCCGTCTATCAGAACGGAAGAAACACTCATCAGTGCCATCAAAGCGATCTAAACTTTCCCAGCCATTCTTCGATGCGTGACTGTGCATAACATCCATCATGACGTAAATTCCCATCCCATGTGCGACGTTTATCAACTCCCTCAGATCGTCAGGAGTCCCATATCGGCTGCGATCATGACACAAGTGTTTTTGTAAACTACACGTAATCCTGAACTGAGGCAAAAACTCACAATTCAATCACTAAAACGTGGACTCACCTTGAGGGCGCAAAAAAGTTGGTAACTTGGTAACCAACGCTCGGATAATAAGGATGCTCCATAATTGCCATGAGAAGCACGCAGTTGTAGCCTAGATCGCGAATGCGAGGAAGAACATCTGTGGTGAACTGCTTGTAAGAAGATACTTGACAACGATCGGAGCTGATCCCAATGTGAGCTTCGTAAATGCGCAAACGTTCGGGCTTCGAAATTTGATTGTTTGCAAACTGGAAATAAAGTTTTAATTTGTTTTTCTGTTCGGCTCTCGCTTTTGACAACGTGAAGAAAAGCAAACCATATCACGTACTCGTTGACAAGATTTATTTGATGACGGATTCCAAAAGCGCCATGTAAACGTTGATCCGCACTGGGTCACGTATTTTGCCCACGGTGAAATTCTTTCCAATATCTGATTGTCTTTCGTTTCAACCACAAGCTGAAATTAAACAATTTTGTTATTTGTGTTTCTACATCAATGTCTGAGTAAAGCAAGCCATCTACCTTCAGTTCGGATAGATGGTTTATTGGGCATCTACCATCTCGATTTGGTGGCATGAACATTTCCCACTGACCATATCCGATGTCCTTGTACATTATTTTTTCCCAGTTGTCTGAACAAGCATTGTGGCTTAAATACACGAAGAGATTCGATTTGAAGCTACACACTCACTAAAATCTCCCATTAGGTAGACGGCCCTCGCATTGGGAACCCATTCCCTGCATTGAATTCCTCCCTCTTGTGTGAGAACAACACCGAAAGTTTCGTAACTTCGACTGAACCGATCCATTCCTTCCTCGCGTTCAATGTCCATCAGCGCCTTTTCAAACATTCCATATCTACAACACCAATATTAGTTTTATTATTTATAGTTACTTGACCAACCTTTAGATTTAATTACAACGGTTTTGTGTTTTACTGTCTTTTATTTACCTAAGTCTAATATCCTTTTCAAAGCTTCTTAATCTTGGGTCATTTGCAAACAAGCTTTCGATTTCGGGAACTCCCCATTGTTGAAGATTGTCGTGACCTGAGAACTCCATTTTTGCTCCACGATATGAGATTCGAATCAAAGGTTAAGTAAGCGGTTATAACGCAGCTTGACCGAGATTTCAACGAATGTTGTGATGTAGGTATGTTGCGATGGAATTTATATAGGGCGTAAAAAGGAAGAAGTTCGCTCTTAATGGGATTGTCGGGCAATAAAGTGAGATTGGCAAGGATTAGGATAATAATTTTGAATACAAAGAGACTTGATTATTCAACAATATTCACAGCTTACCACTACATGAACATAACAGGAAGGAATAAGTTTAATGACTATGTAATCCAACTATAATGGTCCGAAATCATTTGTGATGCGAATTTAATTCAATATCACAAAGATTAAGTGTGATGGCACTGATGTGTTTGGTCGGAATTCAACCAAAAGTACGCTTACACTTTCTCTTATTCAATGATATGATGCGTTTTGGCAATAATGTAAGGTAAACCTCATAAACTTAATGTCACCTCAACAAAATTTCAGGAATGAAAAAACTACTTTCACAAAACAAACCTTTGTACTTGGACGAGTTCCGAGTTATTCAAGGCCGCTCTTGTTGTCTGAATAACGAAAAAGTGACAAAATCATTTCCGTATTACGCACAAACGTACTCCTTCCGTCGTAAAGATTTGGCGACTTTGCTGGCAAAAACGTTTATTTTACATTCGATGCTTCGGTCGGTGTGCAACTGATCTTTCTCGCAAACGATGGTGATTAGCGCCATCGTGCGCCGTAAGAATTTAGATTATTTCAGTCGCTCGTGCAATTTGTTCGTAATTGCGTTTTAGTTTGTGTTACAAATAAGTTTTTTGTGTGCAGACTATTCCTGTTTTCGATAGACTGGTAAGTCGATGAACAGAAATTATTGTTCCGCAAATATTTAAATATTCAAAAATGTGTATCATCAGCTTTTCTGGATTGTCGAATAGTCATTGCTTATATAATATTGATATAATATTTTGACAAACCGCAAACCAGTCGCTTCTACTGAGATCGTGGTTGCGACAGCATATAACCAAGCAACGTACGAATTTGTCTTTTTCAGTCCGAGTCGAAATGAGCTCGTTCGCTACTATTTTTCTTGTAATATCCACGTTATAATATTTGCGTTTGCAATACCAAAGTTTTCCCTTGAAACATTCCGCGGGTAAAATCAATATTTCGCAAACACTTTTCATTCTACCATAGGTAAGCTTGCTTGACAACTTTCCTCGAGTGCCCATAGGATTTAGCACTTAGTGTCAGTTTGATCACATGCCAACAGCACAACCCTCGCAGCGGGAGCTGCCCGCACATCTGTATTTCCACTAAACTAAGTTTGGCCGGCGGTAAAAGACCAACTTGTATTCCTCTGTCACAATGTAACGTACATACGACGTAACAAAGCGATCAGTGACGCACGGAGGTCCATTTTCGGTTGAATAGGAACGGGTGCATGTGCTGGTGCTACGTCCAACTTGAGCGTGTTTGAAGGAATTTTTAGTGGATTTAGGGGGGGTTTCAAATCATCAGAGTGTTTGTAATACAGGATTAGACATTCTCAGTTGACATTATTTGGGTTGTAAAAACACCAAGAAATGCAATTGAAATTTGCAGAGATATGAATCGTGTAGTCTACCTAATCATTGCGACAGCATATAACCAAGCAACGTACGAATTTGTCTTTTTCAGTCCGAGTCGAAATGAGCTCGTTCGCTACTATTTTTCTTGTAATATCCACGTTATAATATTTGCGTTTGCAATACCAAAGTTTTCCCTTGAAACATTCCGCGGGTAAAATCAATATTTCGCAAACACTTTTCATTCTACCATAGGTAAGCTTGCTTGACAACTTTCCTCGAGTGCCCATAGGATTTAGCACTTAGTGTCAGTTTGATCACATGCCAACAGCACAACCCTCGCAGAGGTCCATTTTCGGTTGAATAGGAACGGGTGCATGTGCTGGTGCTACGTCCAACTTGAGCGTGTTTGAAGGAATTTTTAGTGGATTTAGGGGGGGTTTCAAATCATCAGAGTGTTTGTAATACAGGATTAGACATTCTCAGTTGACATTATTTGGGTTGTAAAAACACCAAGAAATGCAATTGAAATTTGCAGAGATATGAATCGTGTAGTCTACCTAATCATTTGCGTATTTCTGGCAGTGTATGTTTTACTATGCGTAATTAACACAAAACAACAAACTAGCTGATGCAAACCAAGCCTTCCACTACGGCTGTTTTGGGATATACTGCCGTCATTGTTTCATGGACGTTCGGTTCGTTGTCACGCTAGACGCACAATTGCCATAAAGGTATCCCGTCTTTAACCGTTATTGAAACTAAACTTTCGTAAAATTACTGGCCATTTAACCAGGGGTACAGAATTTCGGAATCTCCAACAAAACATATCGAAATAAATCTTCACATTGAGTTTATTTTAATTCGTAACATTTACACCAATAGAGTCCAATAAACTTTTGTTTATTCAATAATAGCTCTGACAACAATGCAGAAAGACAAAGGTCATTTTGTGACACAAACAACAAATAAGAATTACAACAATCAACACAGCACAACAAATATGTAGTTTCGTGTGGATATTTTATTTGAAACCAATCAATATCCCGAAGCTCGACGACCAGAAACGCCTGAAAATCCAACAGATCTGGATCGTGACGGGCTACGCCCGTTTTGTTGAAATCGATGAGAAGAGCAGCCAGAAGCATTGTAAACTGGTTGACTTCAACCAAAACTTGCACATCTGTATGGACTCTTATCTCTTCTCGATTCGCCCAAATTCATCTCCCTCAAGCGAGTTTCACAGCTCGGCGAACGACCACGACTGTGGCTACGTTCACGACGCCACGGTGAAGTGCTCCGCGAGTTGTAGTCACGGCCGCGATCACGACAATCATCGTATCCATAATAAACCCGATTGGCATTCACGTCGTTGGACCAATGAGAAAGGGCGTCGCTCGCCATTACAATAACACAACGTGACGGCAAATAAACCTTGAGCAAAATAGAAAGATGTAGTGATTCGTTTGAATGACAGTATGATAGCATCTTACCATCAGTGAACATGGGTTATTGTCACACGATTGTTGTTGAGTGTGGAAATCCACCGAAGCTTCATTTCTACCGTGACCTCCAAACATTTTTTGGTCACTGTCCAAAACAATCTTGTACCTTCAACGCGAAAGGGTGTTATTTACGACGGAACGCGAACTGTGCAAGGTATACCCAAACCATACTCACGTTCCTGATGTTCGTACACCGATTCGATAATTGGGATAACTTTTTGTAGGATGAAAGTTAAACATGAAGACCAGGCCGGCTCTTTCGAATACAATCACTTTCTCATCATCGTGTTGACGTGTAACAAGTCCCTAAGATTAATTGGATTGTGGAAACGTGCACTGCAAGTGAATACCAACGGAAACAATAATTATCCTATACCTGAGGGGAACTTAGCCAACCAAATCGTTCTTCCAAACGGTTAATTGCGATATCGAAATTATTGAGGTATTTGTATCTCAGCTGCTGGTCATCAGCAAGCTCAAACTGTCTTCTTGCCAGTTGGTAATTGTCTCCATTCTGTAACGATGGAAACTCAACCCAATCTGGATGAGCGAACTCGTTGCCTACGAAAGGGTTCCTTTTGGTAAACATGTAAAACAACGTTTACGCCAATAAAGTAATTTACCCATAAAATTCAGGTATGATTTTGCACTGAAGGCATTTGTGATAAGTCTGATCATCTTGTGGAGACTCATTCCTCTGTCCAATCTCGGTGACATTTCCCGCCGGTCCAACATACACTCATTGTCCATAAGTTGCCTTGCAATCGTCCATTGACAATCCATGCTCTGAACATTAAAATTTATAACATCAGACAATAAATGTTCAAATCTAAAAGTTAAATCGTTAACCTGTTGGTGGTCTTCTGGGTACGTGATATATCTTTCCCCTGTCCTCCGTTCGGACAACATTTGACAAATTTCGCTCATTCCCCAGTTTTCATCCGACATTCCGTTTAATATCTGAAAACGCGAAACCCGTTACAGTAGAAAATGACGCTCCTTGATGCTGCCATGATTTTACCTGCATCCATTGACTTGGAATATGCATCGATAATCTGTAATCGAAACCGAATCCACCTTGATTGACAGGACGAGTCAAACTTGGAAATTCGGTATACTCCTATACGCAGCAAAAAACACACTCTTTAAATCCAAACAAACAATAACAAAGTTGACCAAACAAAGACAAGTCCTACCTCTGCAATGGTTATGATTTTTGGATAGTATCGATGCAAAATTTTGTTTGCAAGCAATAGGTAAGCCATTGCTCCAATGTCCATGTGCATTCCGAAATATTGTCGGTAGTTATCAACAGATTGGATGTCTAAAGATCATTAAAAATTTATAAAACAAACGCTTTTTAAGTATTGCAATTGCACTAATACTAATAAGTACATTTACCAGGTATTTGATTGTGGTAGATCATTGGCGTTACTCCATTAAACCGAAAACCGTCGAATCCAAAGTTTTCCACGTAATGACGGAGGTTGGACAGTAAAAATCGAAGAACTTCCCACCTAAACAAGTTTTTACATGCGCCATCACACAGAGATGATTGTACGTAAACCATCGCAATGCCCCTTACTTTGTAAAGTCAAACTTTCGCGCGTCATTTTCACTGAAATCCCGTCTATCAGAACGGAAGAAACATTCATCAGTGCCATCAAAGCGATCTAAACTTTCCCAGCCATTCTTCGATGCGTGACTGTGCATAACATCCATCATGACGTAAATTCCCATCCCATGTGCGACGTTTATCAACTCCCTCAGATCGTCAGGAGTCCCATATCGGCTGCGATCATGACACAAGTGTTTTTGTAAACTACACGTAATCCTGAACTGAGGCAAAAACTCACAATTCTATCACTAAAACGTGGACTCACCTTGAGGGCGCAAAAAAGTTGGTAACTTGGTAACCAACGCTCGGATAATAAGGATGCTCCATAATTGCCATGAGAAGCACGCAGTTGTAGCCTAGTTCGCGAATGCGAGGAAGAACATCTGTGGTGAACTGCTTGTAAGAAGATACTTGACAACGATCGGAGCTGATCCCAATGTGAGCTTCGTAAATGCGCAAACGTTCGGGCTTCGAAATTTGATTGTTTGCAAACTGGAAATAAAGTTTTAATTTGTTTTTCTGTTCGGCTCTCGCTTTTGACAACGTGAAGAAAAGCAAACCATATCACGTACTCGTTGACAAGATTTATTTGATGACGGATTCCAAAAGCGCCATGTAAACGTTGATCCGCACTGGGTCACGTATTTTGCCCACGGTGAAATTCTTTCCAATATCTGATTGTCTTTCGTTTCAACCACAAGCTGAAATTAAACAATTTTGTTATTTGCGTTTCTACATCAACGTCTGAGTAAAGCAAGCCATCTACCTTCAGTTCGGATAGATGGTTTATTGGGCATCTACCATCTCGATTTGGTGGCATGAACATTTCCCACTGACCATATCCGATGTCCTTGTACATTATTTTTTCCCAGTTGTCTGCACAAGCATTGTGGCTTAAATACACGAAAAGATTCGATTTGAAGCTACACACTCACTAAAATCTCCCATTAGGTAGACGGCCCTCGCATTGGGAACCCATTCCCTGCATTGAATTCCTCCCTCTTGTGTGAGAACAACACCGAAAGTTTCGTAACTTCGACTGAACCGATCCATTCCTTCCTCGCGTTCAATGTCCATCAGCGCTTTTTCAAACATTCCATATCTACAACACCAATATTAGTTATATTATTTATAGTTACTTGACCAACCTTTAGATTTAATTACAACGGTTTTGTATTTTACTGTCTTTTATTTACCTAAGTCTAATATCCTTTTCAAAGCTTTTTAATCTTGGGTCATTTGCAAACAAGCTTTCGATTTCGGGAACTCCCCATTGTTGAAGATTGTCGTGACCTGAGAACTGCATTTTTGCTCCACGATATGAGATTCGAATCAAAGGTTAAGTAAGCGGTTATAACGCAGCTTGACCGAGATTTCAACGAATGTTGTGATGTAGGTATGTTGCGATGGAATTTATATAGGGCGTAAAAAGGAAGAAGTTCGCTCTTAATGGGATTGTCGGGCAATAAAGTGAGATTGGCAAGGATTAGGATAATAATTTTCAATACAAAGAGACTTGATTATTCAACAATGTTTACAGCTTACCACTACATGAACATAACAGGAAGGAATAAGTTTAATGACAATGTAATCCAACTATAATGGTCTGAAATCATTTGTGATGCGAATTTAATTCAATATCACAAAGATTAAAATGGGGGTGATGCGTTTGGTCGGAATTCAAACAAAAGTACGCTTACACTTTCTCTTATTCAATAATATGATGCGTTTTGACAATAATGTAAGGTAAACCTCATAAACTTAATGCCACCTCAACAAAATGTCAGGAATGAAAAAATTACTTTCACAAAAAAAAACCTTTGTACTTGGACGAGTTCCGAGTTATTCAAGGCCGCTCTTGTTGTCTGAATAACGAAAAAGTGACAAAATCATTTCCGTATTACGCACAAACGTACTCCTGCTGTCGTAAAGATTTGGCGACTTTGCTGGCAAAAACGTTTATGTTACATTCGATGCTTCGGTCGGTGTGCAACTGACCTTTCTCACAAACGATGGTGATTAGCACCATCGTGCGCCGAAAGAATTTAGATTATTTCAATCGCTCGTGCAATTTGTTCGTAATTGCGTTTTAGTTTGTGTTACAAATAAGTTTTTCGTGTGCAGACTATTCCCGTTTTCGATAGACTAGTAAGTCGATAAACAGAAATTATTGTTCCGCAAATATTTAAATATTCAAAAATGTGTATCATCAGCTTTTCTGGATTGTCGAATAGTCATTGCTTATATAATATTGATATAATATTTTAACAAACCGCAAACCAGTCGCTTCTACTGAGATCGTGGTTGCGACAGCATATAACCAAGCAACGTACGAATTTGTCTTTTTTAGTCCGAGTCGCAATGAGCTCGTTCGCTACTATTTTTCTTGTAATATCCACGTTATAATATTTGCGTTTGCAATACCTAAGTTTTCCCTTGAAACATTCCGCGGGTAAAATCAATATTTCGCAAACACTTTTCATTCTACCATAGGTAAGCTTGCTTGACAACTTTCCTCGAGTGCCCATAGGATTTAGCACTTAGTGTCAGTTTGATCACATGCCAACAGCACAACCCTCGCAACGGGAGCAGCCCGCACATCTGTATTTCCACTAAACTAAGTTTGGCCGGCGGTAAAAGACCAACTTGTATTCCTCTGTCACAATGTAACGTACATACGACGTAACAAAGCGATCAGTGACGCACGGAGGTCCATTTTTGGTTGAATAGGAACGGGTGCATGTGCTGGTGCTACGTCCAACTTGAGCGTGTTTGAAGGAATTTTTAGTGGATTTAGGGGGGGTTTCAAATCATCAGAGTGTTTGTAATACAGGATTAGACATTCTCAGTTGACATTATTTGGGTTGTAAAAACACCAAGAAATGCAATTGAAATTTGCAGAGATATGAATCGTGTAGTCTACCTAATCATTTGCGTATTTCTGGCAGTGTATGTTTTACTATGCGTAATTAACACAAAACAACAAACTAGCTGATGCAAACCAAGCCTTCCACTACGGCTGTTTTGGGATATACTGCCGTCATTGTTTCATGGACGTTCGCTTCGTTGTCACGCTAGACGCACAATTGCCATAAAGGTATCCCGTCTTTAACCGTTATTGAAACTAAACTTTCGTAAAATTACTGGCCATTTAACCAGGGGTACAGGATTTCGGAATCTCCAACAAAACATATCGAAATAAATCTTCACATTGAGTTTATTTTAATTCGTAACATTTACTCCAATAAAGTCCAATAAACTTTTGTTCATTCAATAATAGCTCTGACAACAATGCAGAAAGACAAAGGTCATTTTGTGACACAAACAACAAATAAGAATTACAACAATCAACACAGCACAACAAATATGTATTTTCGTGTGGATATTTTATTTGAAACCAATCAATATCCCGAAGCTCGACGACCAGAAACGCCTGAAAATCCGACAGATCTGGAACGGGACGGGCTACGCCCGTTTTGTTGAAATCGATGAGAAGAGCAGCCAAAAGCATTGTAAACTGGTTGACTTCTACCAAAACTTGCACATCTGTATGGACTCTTGTCTCTTCTCGTTTCGCCCAAATTCATCTCCCTCAAGCGAGTTTCACAGCTCGGCGAACGACCACGACTGTGGCTACGTTCACGACGCCACGGTGAAGTGCTCCGCGAGTTGTAGTCACGGCCGCGATCACGACAATCATCGTATCCATAATAAACCTGATTGGCATTCACGTCGTTGGACCAATGAGAAAGGGCGTCGCTCGCCATTACAATAACACAACGTGACGGCAAATAAACCTTGAGCAAAATAGAAAGATGTAGTGATTCGTTTGAATTACAGTATGATAGCATCTTACCATCAGTGAACATGGGTTATTGTCACACGATTGTTGTTGAGTGTGGAAATCCACCGAAGCTTCATTTCTACCGTGACCTCCAAACATTTTTTGGTCACTGTCCAAAACAATCTTGTACCTTCAACGCGAAAGGGTGTTATTTACGACGGAACGCGAACTGTGCAAGGTATACCCAAACCATACTCACGTTCCTGATGTTCGTACACCGATTCGATAATTGGGATAACTTTTTGTAGGATGAAAGTTAAACATGAAGACCAGGCCGGCTCTTTCGAATACAATCACTTTCTCATCATCGTGTTGACGTGTAACAAGTCCCTAAGATCAATTGGATTGTGAAAACGTGCACTGCAAGTGAATACCAACGGAAACAATAATTATCCTATACCTGAGGGGAACTTAGCCAACCAAATCGTTCTTCCAAACGGTTAATTGCGATATCGAAATTATTGAGGTATTTGTATCTCAGCTGCTGGTCATCAGCAAGCTCAAACTGTCTTCTTGCCAGTTGGTAATTGTCTCCATTCTGTAACGATGGAAACTCAACCCAATCTGGATGAGCGAACTCGTTGCCTACGAAAGGGTTCCTTTTGGTAAACATGTAAAAAAACGTTTACGCCAATAAAGTAATTTACCCATAAAATTCAGGTATGATTTTCCACTGAAGGCATTTGTGATAAGTCTGATCATCTTGTGGAGACTCATTCCTCTGTCCAATCTCGGTGACATTTCCCGCCGGTCCAACATGCACTCATTGTCCATAAGTTGCCTTGCAATCGTCCATTGACAATCCATGCTCTGAACATTAAAATTTATAACATCAGACAATGAATGTTCAAATCTAAAAGTTAAATCGTTAACCTGTTGGTGGTCTTCTGGGTACGTGATATATCTTTCCCCTGTCCTCCGTTCGGACAACATTTGACAAATTTCGCTCATTCCCCAGTTTTCATCCGACATTCCGTTTAATATCTGAAAACGCGAAACCCGTTACAGTAGAAAATGACGCTCCTTGATGCTGCCATGGTTTTACCTGCATCCATTGACTTGGAATATGCATCGATAATCTGTAATCGAAACCGAATCCACCTTGATTGACAGGACGAGTCAAACTTGGAAATTCGGTATACTCCTATACGCAGCAAAAAACACACTCTTTAAATCTTTGTTCGATTTTTTGTTGACCAAACAAAGACGCAAGTCCTACCTCTGCAATGGTTATGATTTTTGGATAGTATCGATGCAAAATTTTGTTTGCAAGCAATAGGTAAGCCATTGCTCCAATGTCCATGTGCATTCCGAAGTATTGTCGGTAGTTATCAACAGATTGGATGTCTAAAGATCATCAAAAATTTACAAAACAAAGGCTTTTTAAGTATTGCAATTGCACTAATACTGATAAGTACATTTACCAGGAATTTGATTGTGGTAGATCATTGGCGTTACTCCATTAAACCGAAAACCGTCGAATCCAAAGTTTTCCACGTAATGACGGAGGTTGGACAGTAAAAATCGAAGAACTTCCCACCTAAACAAGTTTTTACATGCGCCATCACACAGAGATGATTGTACGTAAACCATCGCAATGCCCCTTACTTTGTAAAGTCAAACTTTCGCGCGTCATTTTCCCTGAAATCCCGTCTATCAGAACGGAAGAAACACTCATCAGTGCCATCAAAGCGATCTAAACTTTCCCAGCCATTCTTCGATGCGCGACTGTGCATAACATCCATCATGACGTAAATTCCCATCCCATGTGCGACGTTTATCAACTCCCTCAGATCGTCAGGAGTCCCATATCGGCTGCGATCATGACACAAGTGTTTTTGTAAACTACACGTAATCCTGAACTGAGGCAAAAACTCACAATTCTATCACTAAAACGTGGACTCACCTTGAGGGCGCAAAAAAGTTGGTAACTTGGTAACCAACGCTCGGATAATAAGGATGCTCCATAATTGCCATGAGAAGCACGCAGTTGTAGCCTAGATCGCGAATGCGAGGAAGAACATCTGTGGTGAACTGCTTGTAAGAAGATACTTGACAACGATCGGAGCTGATCCCAATGTGAGCTTCGTAAATGCGCAAACGTTCGGGCATCGAAATTTGATTGTTTGCAAACTGGAAATAAAGTTTTAATTTGTTTTTCTGTTCGGCTCTCGCTTTTGACAACGTGAAGAAAAGCAAACCATATCACGTACTCGTTGACAAGATTTATTTGATGACGGATTCCAAAAGCGCCATGTAAACGTTGATCCGCACTGGGTCACGTATTTTGCCCACGGTGAAATTCTTTCCAATATCTGATTGTCTTTCGTTTCAACCACAAGCTGAAATTAAACAATTTTGTTATTTGTGTTTCTACATCAATGTCTGCGTAAAGCAAGCCATCTACCTTCAGTTCGGATAGATGGTTTATTGGGCATCTACCATCTCGATTTGGTGGCATGAACATTTCCCACTGACCATATCCGATGTCCTTGTACATTATTTTTTCCCAGTTGTCTGAACAAGCATTGTGGCTTAAATATACGAAGTGATTCGATTTGAAGCTACACACTCACTAAAATCTCCCATTAGGTAGACGGCCCTCGCATTGGGAACCCATTCCCTGCATTGAATTCCTCCCTCTTGTGTGAGAACAACACCAAAAGTTTCGTAACTTCGGCTGAACCGATCCATTCCTTCCTCGCGTTCAATGTCCATCAGCGCTTTTTCAAACATTCCATATCTACAACACCAATATTAGTTTTATTATTTATAGTTACTTGACCAACCTTTAGATTTAATTACAACGGTTTTGTATTTTACTGTCTTTTATTTACCTAAGTCTAATATCCTTTTCAAAGCTTCTTAATCTTGGGTCATTTGCAAACAAGCTTTCGATTTCGGGAACTCCCCATTGTTGAAGATTGTCGTGACCTGAGAACTCCATTTTTGCTCCACGATATGAGATTCGAATCAAAAGTTAAGTAAGCGGTTATAACGCAGCTTGACCGAGATTTCAACGAATGTTGTGATGTAGTATTGTTGCGATGGAATTTATATAGGGCGTAAAAAGGAAGAAGTTCGCTCTTAATGGGATTGTCGGGCAATAAAGTGAGATTGGCAAGGATTAGGATAATAATTTTCAATACAAAGAGACTTCATTATTTAACAATGTCCACAGCTTACCACTACATGAACATAACAGGAAGGAATAAGTTTAATGACAATGTAATCCAACTATAATGGTCTGAAATCATTTGTGATGCGAATTTAATTCAATATCACAAAGATTAAAATGCGGGTGTGTTTGGTCGGAATTCAACCAAAATTACGCTTACACTTTCTCTTATTCAATAATATGATGCGTTTTGGCAATAATGTAAGGTAAACCTCATAAACTTAATGTCACCTCAACAAAATTTCAGGAATGAAAAAACTACTTTCACAAAACAAACCTTTGTACTTGGACGAGTTCCGAGTTATTCAAGGCCGCTCTTGTTGTCTGAATAACGAAGAAGTGACAAAATCATTTCCGTATTACGCACAAACGTACTCTTTCTGTCGTAAAGATTTGGCGACTTTGCTGGCAAAAACGTTTATTTTACATTCGATGCTTCGGTCGGTGTGCAACTGATCTTTCTCGCAAACGATGGTGATTAGCACCATCGTGCGACGTAAGAATTTAGATTATTTCAGTCGCTCGTGCAATTTGTTCGTCATTGCGTTTTAGTTTGTGTTACAAAAAGTTTTTTGTGTGCAGACTATTCCTGTTTTCGATAGACTGGTAAGTCGATGAACAGAAATTATTGTTCCGCAAATATTTAAATATTCAAAAATGTGTATCATCAGCTTTTTTGGATTGTCGAATAGCCATTGCTTATATAATATTGATATAATATTTTGACAAACCGCAAACCAGTCGCTTCTACTGAGATCGTGGTTGCGACAGCATATAACCAAGCAACGTACGAATTTGTCTTTTTCAGTCCGAGTCGAAATGAGCTCGTTCGCTACTATTTTTCTTGTAATATCCACGTTATAATATTTGCGTTTGCAATACCTAAGTTTTCCCTTGAAACATTCCGCGGGAAAAAGCAATATTTTGCAAACACTTTTCATTCTACCATAGGTAAGCTTGCTTGACAACTTTCCTCGAGTGCCCATAGGATTTAGCACTTAGTGTCAGTTTGATCACATGCCAACAGCACAACCCTCGCAGCGGGAGCTGCCCGCACATCTGTATTTCCACTAAAATAAGTTTGGCCGGCGGTAAAAGACCAACTTATATTCCTCTGTCACAATGTAACGTACATACGACGTAACAAAGCGATCAGTGACGCACGGAGGTCCATTTTTGGTTGAATAGGAACGGGTGCATGTGCTGGTGCTACGTCCAACTTGAGCGTGTTTGAAGGAATTTTTAGTGGATTTAGGGGGGGTTTCAAATCATCAGAGTGTTTGTAATACAGGATTAGACATTCTCAGTTGACATTATTTGGGTTGGAAAAACGCCAAGAAATGCAATTGAAATTTGCAGAGATATGAATCGTGTAGTCTACCTAATCATTTGCGTATTTCTGGCAGTGTATGTTTTACTATGCGTAATTAACATAAAACAACAAACTAGCTGATGCAAACCAAGCCTTCCACTACGGCTGTTTTGGGATATATTGTCGTCATTGTTTCATGGACGTTCGCTTCGTTGTCACGCTAGACGCACAATTGCCATAAAGGTATCCCGTCTTTAACCGTTATTGAAACTAAACTTTCGTAAAATTACTGGCCATTTAACCAGGGGTACAGGATTTCGGAATCTCCAACAAAACATATCGAAATAAATCCTCACATTGAGTTTATTTTAATTCGTAACATTTACTCCAATAAAGTCCAATAAACTTTTGTTTATTCAATAATAGCTCTGACAACAATGCAGAAAGACAAAGGTCATTTTGTGACACAAACAACAAATAAGAATTACAACAATCAACACAGCACAACAAATATGTAGTTTCGTGTGGATATTTTATTTGAAACCAATCAATATCCCGAAGCTCGACGACCAGAAACGCCTGAAAATCCAACAGATCTGGAAGGTGACGGGCTACGACCGTTTTGTTGAAATCGATGAGAAGAGCAGCCAGAAGCATTGTAAACTGGTTGACTTCTACCAAAACTTGCACATCTGTATGGACTCTTATCTCTTCTCGATTCGCCCAAATTCATCTCCCTCAAGCGAGTTTCACAGCTCGGCGAACGACCACGACTGTGGCTACGTTCACGACGCCACGGTGAAGTGCTCCGCGAGTTGTAGTCACGGCCGCGATCACGACAATCATCGTATCCATAATAAACCCGATTGGCATTCACGGTGTTGGACCAATGAGAAAGGGCGTCGCTCGCCATTACAATAACACAACATGACGGCAAATAAACCTTGAGCAAAATAGAAAGATTTAGTGATTCGTTTGAATTACAGTATGATAGCATCTTACCATCAGTGAACATGGGTTATTGTCACACGATTGTTGTTGAGTGTGGAAATCCACCGAAGCTTCATTTCTACCGTGACCTCCAAACATTTTTTGGTCACTGTCCAAAACAATCTTGTACCTTCAACGCGAAAGGGTGTTATTTACGACGGAACGCGAACTGTGCAAGGTATACCCAAACCATACTCACGTTCCTGATGTTCGTACACCGATTCGATAATTGGGATAACTTTGTGTAGGATGAAAGTTAAACATGAAGACCAGGCCGGCTCTTTCGAATACAATCACTTTCTCATCATCGTGTTGACGTGTAACAAGTCCCTTAAGATCAAATGGATTGTGGAAACGTGCACTGCAAGTGAATATACCAACGGAAAAAATAATTATCCTATACCTGAGGGGAACTTAGCCAACCAAATCGTTCTTCCAAACGGTTAATTGCGATATCGAAATTATTGAGGTATTTGTATCTCAGCTGCTGGTCATCAGCAAGCTCAAACTGTCTTCTTGCCAGTTGGTAATTGTCTCCATTCTGTAACGATGGAAACTCAACCCAATCTGGATGAGCGAACTCGTTGCCTACGAAAGGGTTCCTTTTGGTAAACATGTAAAAAAACGTTTACGCCAATAAAGTAATTTACCCATAAAATTCAGGTATGATTTTCCACTGAAGGCATTTGTGATAAGTCTGATCATCTTGTGGAGACTCATTCCTCTGTCCAATCTCGGTGACATTTCCCGCCGGTCCAACATGCACTCATTGTCCATAAGTTGCCTTGCAATCGTCCATTGACAATCCATGCTCTGAACATTAAAATTTATAACATCAGACAATGAATGTTCAAATCTAAAAGTTAAATCGTTAACCTGTTGGTGGTCTTCTGGGTACGTGATATATCTTTCCCCTGTCCTCCGTTCGGACAACATTTGACAAATTTCGCTCATTCCCCAGTTTTCATCCGACATTCCGTTTAATATCTGAAAACGCGAAACCCGTTACAGTAGAAAATGACGCTCCTTGATGCTGCCATGGTTTTACCTGCATCCATTGACTTGGAATATGCATCGATAATCTGTAATCGAAACCGAATCCACCTTGATTGACAGGACGAGTCAAACTTGGAAATTCGGTATACTCCTATACGCAGCAAAAAACACACTCTTTAAATCTTTGTTCGATTTTTTGTTGACCAAACAAAGACGCAAGTCCTACCTCTGCAATGGTTATGATTTTTGGATAGTATCGATGCAAAATTTTGTTTGCAAGCAATAGGTAAGCCATTGCTCCAATGTCCATGTGCATTCCGAAGTATTGTCGGTAGTTATCAACAGATTGGATGTCTAAAGATCATCAAAAATTTACAAAACAAAGGCTTTTTAAGTATTGCAATTGCACTAATACTGATAAGTACATTTACCAGGAATTTGATTGTGGTAGATCATTGGCGTTACTCCATTAAACCGAAAACCGTCGAATCCAAAGTTTTCCACGTAATGACGGAGGTTGGACAGTAAAAATCGAAGAACTTCCCACCTAAACAAGTTTTTACATGCGCCATCACACAGAGATGATTGTACGTAAACCATCGCAATGCCCCTTACTTTGTAAAGTCAAACTTTCGCGCGTCATTTTCCCTGAAATCCCGTCTATCAGAACGGAAGAAACACTCATCAGTGCCATCAAAGCGATCTAAACTTTCCCAGCCATTCTTCGATGCGCGACTGTGCATAACATCCATCATGACGTAAATTCCCATCCCATGTGCGACGTTTATCAACTCCCTCAGATCGTCAGGAGTCCCATATCGGCTGCGATCATGACACAAGTGTTTTTGTAAACTACACGTAATCCTGAACTGAGGCAAAAACTCACAATTCTATCACTAAAACGTGGACTCACCTTGAGGGCGCAAAAAAGTTGGTAACTTGGTAACCAACGCTCGGATAATAAGGATGCTCCATAATTGCCATGAGAAGCACGCAGTTGTAGCCTAGATCGCGAATGCGAGGAAGAACATCTGTGGTGAACTGCTTGTAAGAAGATACTTGACAACGATCGGAGCTGATCCCAATGTGAGCTTCGTAAATGCGCAAACGTTCGGGCATCGAAATTTGATTGTTTGCAAACTGGAAATAAAGTTTTAATTTGTTTTTCTGTTCGGCTCTCGCTTTTGACAACGTGAAGAAAAGCAAACCATATCACGTACTCGTTGACAAGATTTATTTGATGACGGATTCCAAAAGCGCCATGTAAACGTTGATCCGCACTGGGTCACGTATTTTGCCCACGGTGAAATTCTTTCCAATATCTGATTGTCTTTCGTTTCAACCACAAGCTGAAATTAAACAATTTTGTTATTTGTGTTTCTACATCAATGTCTGCGTAAAGCAAGCCATCTACCTTCAGTTCGGATAGATGGTTTATTGGGCATCTACCATCTCGATTTGGTGGCATGAACATTTCCCACTGACCATATCCGATGTCCTTGTACATTATTTTTTCCCAGTTGTCTGAACAAGCATTGTGGCTTAAATATACGAAGTGATTCGATTTGAAGCTACACACTCACTAAAATCTCCCATTAGGTAGACGGCCCTCGCATTGGGAACCCATTCCCTGCATTGAATTCCTCCCTCTTGTGTGAGAACAACACCAAAAGTTTCGTAACTTCGGCTGAACCGATCCATTCCTTCCTCGCGTTCAATGTCCATCAGCGCTTTTTCAAACATTCCATATCTACAACACCAATATTAGTTTTATTATTTATAGTTACTTGACCAACCTTTAGATTTAATTACAACGGTTTTGTATTTTACTGTCTTTTATTTACCTAAGTCTAATATCCTTTTCAAAGCTTCTTAATCTTGGGTCATTTGCAAACAAGCTTTCGATTTCGGGAACTCCCCATTGTTGAAGATTGTCGTGACCTGAGAACTCCATTTTTGCTCCACGATATGAGATTCGAATCAAAAGTTAAGTAAGCGGTTATAACGCAGCTTGACCGAGATTTCAACGAATGTTGTGATGTAGTATTGTTGCGATGGAATTTATATAGGGCGTAAAAAGGAAGAAGTTCGCTCTTAATGGGATTGTCGGGCAATAAAGTGAGATTGGCAAGGATTAGGATAATAATTTTCAATACAAAGAGACTTCATTATTTAACAATGTCCACAGCTTACCACTACATGAACATAACAGGAAGGAATAAGTTTAATGACAATGTAATCCAACTATAATGGTCTGAAATCATTTGTGATGCGAATTTAATTCAATATCACAAAGATTAAAATGCGGGTGTGTTTGGTCGGAATTCAACCAAAATTACGCTTACACTTTCTCTTATTCAATAATATGATGCGTTTTGGCAATAATGTAAGGTAAACCTCATAAACTTAATGTCACCTCAACAAAATTTCAGGAATGAAAAAACTACTTTCACAAAACAAACCTTTGTACTTGGACGAGTTCCGAGTTATTCAAGGCCGCTCTTGTTGTCTGAATAACGAAGAAGTGACAAAATCATTTCCGTATTACGCACAAACGTACTCTTTCTGTCGTAAAGATTTGGCGACTTTGCTGGCAAAAACGTTTATTTTACATTCGATGCTTCGGTCGGTGTGCAACTGATCTTTCTCGCAAACGATGGTGATTAGCACCATCGTGCGACGTAAGAATTTAGATTATTTCAGTCGCTCGTGCAATTTGTTCGTCATTGCGTTTTAGTTTGTGTTACAAAAAGTTTTTTGTGTGCAGACTATTCCTGTTTTCGATAGACTGGTAAGTCGATGAACAGAAATTATTGTTCCGCAAATATTTAAATATTCAAAAATGTGTATCATCAGCTTTTTTGGATTGTCGAATAGCCATTGCTTATATAATATTGATATAATATTTTGACAAACCGCAAACCAGTCGCTTCTACTGAGATCGTGGTTGCGACAGCATATAACCAAGCAACGTACGAATTTGTCTTTTTCAGTCCGAGTCGAAATGAGCTCGTTCGCTACTATTTTTCTTGTAATATCCACGTTATAATATTTGCGTTTGCAATACCTAAGTTTTCCCTTGAAACATTCCGCGGGAAAAAGCAATATTTTGCAAACACTTTTCATTCTACCATAGGTAAGCTTGCTTGACAACTTTCCTCGAGTGCCCATAGGATTTAGCACTTAGTGTCAGTTTGATCACATGCCAACAGCACAACCCTCGCAGCGGGAGCTGCCCGCACATCTGTATTTCCACTAAAATAAGTTTGGCCGGCGGTAAAAGACCAACTTATATTCCTCTGTCACAATGTAACGTACATACGACGTAACAAAGCGATCAGTGACGCACGGAGGTCCATTTTTGGTTGAATAGGAACGGGTGCATGTGCTGGTGCTACGTCCAACTTGAGCGTGTTTGAAGGAATTTTTAGTGGATTTAGGGGGGGTTTCAAATCATCAGAGTGTTTGTAATACAGGATTAGACATTCTCAGTTGACATTATTTGGGTTGGAAAAACGCCAAGAAATGCAATTGAAATTTGCAGAGATATGAATCGTGTAGTCTACCTAATCATTTGCGTATTTCTGGCAGTGTATGTTTTACTATGCGTAATTAACATAAAACAACAAACTAGCTGATGCAAACCAAGCCTTCCACTACGGCTGTTTTGGGATATATTGTCGTCATTGTTTCATGGACGTTCGCTTCGTTGTCACGCTAGACGCACAATTGCCATAAAGGTATCCCGTCTTTAACCGTTATTGAAACTAAACTTTCGTAAAATTACTGGCCATTTAACCAGGGGTACAGGATTTCGGAATCTCCAACAAAACATATCGAAATAAATCCTCACATTGAGTTTATTTTAATTCGTAACATTTACTCCAATAAAGTCCAATAAACTTTTGTTTATTCAATAATAGCTCTGACAACAATGCAGAAAGACAAAGGTCATTTTGTGACACAAACAACAAATAAGAATTACAACAATCAACACAGCACAACAAATATGTAGTTTCGTGTGGATATTTTATTTGAAACCAATCAATATCCCGAAGCTCGACGACCAGAAACGCCTGAAAATCCAACAGATCTGGAAGGTGACGGGCTACGACCGTTTTGTTGAAATCGATGAGAAGAGCAGCCAGAAGCATTGTAAACTGGTTGACTTCTACCAAAACTTGCACATCTGTATGGACTCTTATCTCTTCTCGATTCGCCCAAATTCATCTCCCTCAAGCGAGTTTCACAGCTCGGCGAACGACCACGACTGTGGCTACGTTCACGACGCCACGGTGAAGTGCTCCGCGAGTTGTAGTCACGGCCGCGATCACGACAATCATCGTATCCATAATAAACCCGATTGGCATTCACGGTGTTGGACCAATGAGAAAGGGCGTCGCTCGCCATTACAATAACACAACATGACGGCAAATAAACCTTGAGCAAAATAGAAAGATTTAGTGATTCGTTTGAATTACAGTATGATAGCATCTTACCATCAGTGAACATGGGTTATTGTCACACGATTGTTGTTGAGTGTGGAAATCCACCGAAGCTTCATTTCTACCGTGACCTCCAAACATTTTTTGGTCACTGTCCAAAACAATCTTGTACCTTCAACGCGAAAGGGTGTTATTTACGACGGAACGCGAACTGTGCAAGGTATACCCAAACCATACTCACGTTCCTGATGTTCGTACACCGATTCGATAATTGGGATAACTTTGTGTAGGATGAAAGTTAAACATGAAGACCAGGCCGGCTCTTTCGAATACAATCACTTTCTCATCATCGTGTTGACGTGTAACAAGTCCCTTAAGATCAAATGGATTGTGGAAACGTGCACTGCAAGTGAATATACCAACGGAAAAAATAATTATCCTATACCTGAGGGGAACTTAGCCAACCAAATCGTTCTTCCAAACGGTTAATTGCGATATCGAAATTATTGAGGTATTTGTATCTCAGCTGCTGGTCATCAGCAAGCTCAAACTGTCTTCTTGCCAGTTGGTAATTGTCTCCATTCTGTAACGATGGAAACTCAACCCAATCTGGATGAGCGAACTCGTTGCCTACGAAAGGGTTCCTTTTGGTAAACATGTAAAAAAACGTTTACGCCAATAAAGTAATTTACCCATAAAATTCAGGTATGATTTTCCACTGAAGGCATTTGTGATAAGTCTGATCATCTTGTGGAGACTCATTCCTCTGTCCAATCTCGGTGACATTTCCCGCCGGTCCAACATGCACTCATTGTCCATAAGTTGCCTTGCAATCGTCCATTGACAATCCATGCTCTGAACATTAAAATTTATAACATCAGACAATGAATGTTCAAATCTAAAAGTTAAATCGTTAACCTGTTGGTGGTCTTCTGGGTACGTGATATATCTTTCCCCTGTCCTCCGTTCGGACAACATTTGACAAATTTCGCTCATTCCCCAGTTTTCATCCGACATTCCGTTTAATATCTGAAAACGCGAAACCCGTTACAGTAGAAAATGACGCTCCTTGATGCTGCCATGGTTTTACCTGCATCCATTGACTTGGAATATGCATCGATAATCTGTAATCGAAACCGAATCCACCTTGATTGACAGGACGAGTCAAACTTGGAAATTCGGTATACTCCTATACGCAGCAAAAAACACACTCTTTAAATCTTTGTTCGATTTTTTGTTGACCAAACAAAGACGCAAGTCCTACCTCTGCAATGGTTATGATTTTTGGATAGTATCGATGCAAAATTTTGTTTGCAAGCAATAGGTAAGCCATTGCTCCAATGTCCATGTGCATTCCGAAGTATTGTCGGTAGTTATCAACAGATTGGATGTCTAAAGATCATCAAAAATTTACAAAACAAAGGCTTTTTAAGTATTGCAATTGCACTAATACTGATAAGTACATTTACCAGGAATTTGATTGTGGTAGATCATTGGCGTTACTCCATTAAACCGAAAACCGTCGAATCCAAAGTTTTCCACGTAATGACGGAGGTTGGACAGTAAAAATCGAAGAACTTCCCACCTAAACAAGTTTTTACATGCGCCATCACACAGAGATGATTGTACGTAAACCATCGCAATGCCCCTTACTTTGTAAAGTCAAACTTTCGCGCGTCATTTTCCCTGAAATCCCGTCTATCAGAACGGAAGAAACACTCATCAGTGCCATCAAAGCGATCTAAACTTTCCCAGCCATTCTTCGATGCGCGACTGTGCATAACATCCATCATGACGTAAATTCCCATCCCATGTGCGACGTTTATCAACTCCCTCAGATCGTCAGGAGTCCCATATCGGCTGCGATCATGACACAAGTGTTTTTGTAAACTACACGTAATCCTGAACTGAGGCAAAAACTCACAATTCTATCACTAAAACGTGGACTCACCTTGAGGGCGCAAAAAAGTTGGTAACTTGGTAACCAACGCTCGGATAATAAGGATGCTCCATAATTGCCATGAGAAGCACGCAGTTGTAGCCTAGATCGCGAATGCGAGGAAGAACATCTGTGGTGAACTGCTTGTAAGAAGATACTTGACAACGATCGGAGCTGATCCCAATGTGAGCTTCGTAAATGCGCAAACGTTCGGGCATCGAAATTTGATTGTTTGCAAACTGGAAATAAAGTTTTAATTTGTTTTTCTGTTCGGCTCTCGCTTTTGACAACGTGAAGAAAAGCAAACCATATCACGTACTCGTTGACAAGATTTATTTGATGACGGATTCCAAAAGCGCCATGTAAACGTTGATCCGCACTGGGTCACGTATTTTGCCCACGGTGAAATTCTTTCCAATATCTGATTGTCTTTCGTTTCAACCACAAGCTGAAATTAAACAATTTTGTTATTTGTGTTTCTACATCAATGTCTGCGTAAAGCAAGCCATCTACCTTCAGTTCGGATAGATGGTTTATTGGGCATCTACCATCTCGATTTGGTGGCATGAACATTTCCCACTGACCATATCCGATGTCCTTGTACATTATTTTTTCCCAGTTGTCTGAACAAGCATTGTGGCTTAAATATACGAAGTGATTCGATTTGAAGCTACACACTCACTAAAATCTCCCATTAGGTAGACGGCCCTCGCATTGGGAACCCATTCCCTGCATTGAATTCCTCCCTCTTGTGTGAGAACAACACCAAAAGTTTCGTAACTTCGGCTGAACCGATCCATTCCTTCCTCGCGTTCAATGTCCATCAGCGCTTTTTCAAACATTCCATATCTACAACACCAATATTAGTTTTATTATTTATAGTTACTTGACCAACCTTTAGATTTAATTACAACGGTTTTGTATTTTACTGTCTTTTATTTACCTAAGTCTAATATCCTTTTCAAAGCTTCTTAATCTTGGGTCATTTGCAAACAAGCTTTCGATTTCGGGAACTCCCCATTGTTGAAGATTGTCGTGACCTGAGAACTCCATTTTTGCTCCACGATATGAGATTCGAATCAAAAGTTAAGTAAGCGGTTATAACGCAGCTTGACCGAGATTTCAACGAATGTTGTGATGTAGTATTGTTGCGATGGAATTTATATAGGGCGTAAAAAGGAAGAAGTTCGCTCTTAATGGGATTGTCGGGCAATAAAGTGAGATTGGCAAGGATTAGGATAATAATTTTCAATACAAAGAGACTTCATTATTTAACAATGTCCACAGCTTACCACTACATGAACATAACAGGAAGGAATAAGTTTAATGACAATGTAATCCAACTATAATGGTCTGAAATCATTTGTGATGCGAATTTAATTCAATATCACAAAGATTAAAATGCGGGTGTGTTTGGTCGGAATTCAACCAAAATTACGCTTACACTTTCTCTTATTCAATAATATGATGCGTTTTGGCAATAATGTAAGGTAAACCTCATAAACTTAATGTCACCTCAACAAAATTTCAGGAATGAAAAAACTACTTTCACAAAACAAACCTTTGTACTTGGACGAGTTCCGAGTTATTCAAGGCCGCTCTTGTTGTCTGAATAACGAAGAAGTGACAAAATCATTTCCGTATTACGCACAAACGTACTCTTTCTGTCGTAAAGATTTGGCGACTTTGCTGGCAAAAACGTTTATTTTACATTCGATGCTTCGGTCGGTGTGCAACTGATCTTTCTCGCAAACGATGGTGATTAGCACCATCGTGCGACGTAAGAATTTAGATTATTTCAGTCGCTCGTGCAATTTGTTCGTCATTGCGTTTTAGTTTGTGTTACAAAAAGTTTTTTGTGTGCAGACTATTCCTGTTTTCGATAGACTGGTAAGTCGATGAACAGAAATTATTGTTCCGCAAATATTTAAATATTCAAAAATGTGTATCATCAGCTTTTTTGGATTGTCGAATAGCCATTGCTTATATAATATTGATATAATATTTTGACAAACCGCAAACCAGTCGCTTCTACTGAGATCGTGGTTGCGACAGCATATAACCAAGCAACGTACGAATTTGTCTTTTTCAGTCCGAGTCGAAATGAGCTCGTTCGCTACTATTTTTCTTGTAATATCCACGTTATAATATTTGCGTTTGCAATACCTAAGTTTTCCCTTGAAACATTCCGCGGGAAAAAGCAATATTTTGCAAACACTTTTCATTCTACCATAGGTAAGCTTGCTTGACAACTTTCCTCGAGTGCCCATAGGATTTAGCACTTAGTGTCAGTTTGATCACATGCCAACAGCACAACCCTCGCAGCGGGAGCTGCCCGCACATCTGTATTTCCACTAAAATAAGTTTGGCCGGCGGTAAAAGACCAACTTATATTCCTCTGTCACAATGTAACGTACATACGACGTAACAAAGCGATCAGTGACGCACGGAGGTCCATTTTTGGTTGAATAGGAACGGGTGCATGTGCTGGTGCTACGTCCAACTTGAGCGTGTTTGAAGGAATTTTTAGTGGATTTAGGGGGGGTTTCAAATCATCAGAGTGTTTGTAATACAGGATTAGACATTCTCAGTTGACATTATTTGGGTTGGAAAAACGCCAAGAAATGCAATTGAAATTTGCAGAGATATGAATCGTGTAGTCTACCTAATCATTTGCGTATTTCTGGCAGTGTATGTTTTACTATGCGTAATTAACATAAAACAACAAACTAGCTGATGCAAACCAAGCCTTCCACTACGGCTGTTTTGGGATATATTGTCGTCATTGTTTCATGGACGTTCGCTTCGTTGTCACGCTAGACGCACAATTGCCATAAAGGTATCCCGTCTTTAACCGTTATTGAAACTAAACTTTCGTAAAATTACTGGCCATTTAACCAGGGGTACAGGATTTCGGAATCTCCAACAAAACATATCGAAATAAATCCTCACATTGAGTTTATTTTAATTCGTAACATTTACTCCAATAAAGTCCAATAAACTTTTGTTTATTCAATAATAGCTCTGACAACAATGCAGAAAGACAAAGGTCATTTTGTGACACAAACAACAAATAAGAATTACAACAATCAACACAGCACAACAAATATGTAGTTTCGTGTGGATATTTTATTTGAAACCAATCAATATCCCGAAGCTCGACGACCAGAAACGCCTGAAAATCCAACAGATCTGGAAGGTGACGGGCTACGACCGTTTTGTTGAAATCGATGAGAAGAGCAGCCAGAAGCATTGTAAACTGGTTGACTTCTACCAAAACTTGCACATCTGTATGGACTCTTATCTCTTCTCGATTCGCCCAAATTCATCTCCCTCAAGCGAGTTTCACAGCTCGGCGAACGACCACGACTGTGGCTACGTTCACGACGCCACGGTGAAGTGCTCCGCGAGTTGTAGTCACGGCCGCGATCACGACAATCATCGTATCCATAATAAACCCGATTGGCATTCACGGTGTTGGACCAATGAGAAAGGGCGTCGCTCGCCATTACAATAACACAACATGACGGCAAATAAACCTTGAGCAAAATAGAAAGATTTAGTGATTCGTTTGAATTACAGTATGATAGCATCTTACCATCAGTGAACATGGGTTATTGTCACACGATTGTTGTTGAGTGTGGAAATCCACCGAAGCTTCATTTCTACCGTGACCTCCAAACATTTTTTGGTCACTGTCCAAAACAATCTTGTACCTTCAACGCGAAAGGGTGTTATTTACGACGGAACGCGAACTGTGCAAGGTATACCCAAACCATACTCACGTTCCTGATGTTCGTACACCGATTCGATAATTGGGATAACTTTGTGTAGGATGAAAGTTAAACATGAAGACCAGGCCGGCTCTTTCGAATACAATCACTTTCTCATCATCGTGTTGACGTGTAACAAGTCCCTTAAGATCAAATGGATTGTGGAAACGTGCACTGCAAGTGAATATACCAACGGAAAAAATAATTATCCTATACCTGAGGGGAACTTAGCCAACCAAATCGTTCTTCCAAACGGTTAATTGCGATATCGAAATTATTGAGGTATTTGTATCTCAGCTGCTGGTCATCAGCAAGCTCAAACTGTCTTCTTGCCAGTTGGTAATTGTCTCCATTCTGTAACGATGGAAACTCAACCCAATCTGGATGAGCGAACTCGTTGCCTACGAAAGGGTTCCTTTTGGTAAACATGTAAAAAAACGTTTACGCCAATAAAGTAATTTACCCATAAAATTCAGGTATGATTTTCCACTGAAGGCATTTGTGATAAGTCTGATCATCTTGTGGAGACTCATTCCTCTGTCCAATCTCCGTGACATTTCCCGCCGGTCCAACATGCACTCATTGTCCATAAGTTGCCTTGCAATCGTCCATTGACAATCCATGCTCTGAACATTAAAATTTATAACATCAGACAATGAATGTTCAAATCTAAAAGTTAAATCGTTAACCTGTTGGTGGTCTTCTGGGTACGTGATATATCTTTCCCCTGTCCTCCGTTCGGACAACATTTGACAAATTTCGCTCATTCCCCAGTTTTCATCCGACATTCCGTTTAATATCTGAAAACGCGAAACCCGTTAGAGTAGAAAATGACGCTCCTTGATGCTGCCATGGTTTTACCTGCATCCATTGACTTGGAATATGCATCGATAATCTGTAATCGAAACCGAATCCACCTTGATTGACAGGACGAGTCAAACTTGGAAATTCGGTATACTCCTATACGCAGCAAAAAACACACTCTTTAAATCTTTGTTCGATTTTTTGTTGACCAAACAAAGACAAGTCCTACCTCTGCAATGGTTATGATTTTTGGATAGTATCGATGCAAAATTTTGTTTGCAAGCAATAGGTAAGCCATTGCTCCAATGTCCATGTGCATTCCGAAGTATTGTCGGTAGTTATCAACAGATTGGATGTCTAAAGATCATTAAAAATTTACAAAACAAACGCTTTTTAAGTATTGCAATTGCACTAATACTGATAAGTACATTTACCAGCAATTTGATTGTGGTAGATCATTGGCGTTACTCCATTAAACCGAAAACCGTCGAATCCAAAGTTTTCCACGTAATGACGGAGGTTGGACAGTAAAAATCGAAGAACTTCCCACCTAAACAAGTTTTTACATGCGCCATCACACAGAGATGATTGTACGCAAACCATCGCAATGCCCCTTACTTTGTAAAGTCAAACTTTCGCGCGTCATTTTCCCTGAAATCACGTCTATCAGAACGGAAGAAACACTCATCAGTGCCATCAAAGCGATCTAAACTTTCCCAGCCATTCTTCGATGCGTGACTGTGCATAACATCCATCATGACGTAAATTCCCATCCCATGTGCGACGTTTATCAACTCCCTCAGATCGTCAGGAGTCCCATATCGGCTGCGATCATAACACAAGTGTTTTTGTAAACTACACGTAATCCTGAACTGAGGCAAAAACTCACAATTCTATCACTAAAACGTGGACTCACCTTGAGGGCGCAAAAAAGTTGGTAACTTGGTAACCAACGCTCGGATAATAAGGATGCTCCATAATTGCCATGAGAAGCACGCAGTTGTAGCCTAGATCGCGAATGCGAGGAAGAACATCTGTGGTGAACTGCTTGTAAGAAGATACTTGACAACGATCGGAGCTGATCCCAATGTGAGCTTCGTAAATGCGCAAACGTTCGGGCTTCGAAATTTGATTGTTTGCAAACTGGAAATAAAGTTTTAATTTGTTTTTCTGTTCGACTCTCGCTTTTGACAACGTGAAGAAAAGCAAACCATATCACGTACTCGTTGACAAGATTTATTTGAAGACGGATTCCAAAAGCGCCATGTAAACGTTGATCCGCACTGGGTCACGTATTTTGCCCACGGTGAAATTCTTTCCAATATCTGATTGTCTTTCGTTTCAACCACAAGCTGAAATTAAACAATTTTGTTATTTGTGTTTCCACATCAATGTCTGAGTAAAGCAAGCCATCTACCTTCAGTTCGGATAGATGGTTTATTGGGCATCTACCATCTCGATTTGGTGGCATGAACATTTCCCACTGACCATATCCGATGTCCTTGTACATTATTTTTTCCCAGTTGTCTGAACAAGCATTGTGGCTTAAATACACGAAGAGATTCGATTTGAAGCTACACACTCACTAAAATCTCCCATTAGGTAGACGGCCCTCGCATTGGGAACCCATTCCCTGCATTGAATTCCTCCCTCTTGTGTGAGAACAACACCGAAAGTTTCGTAACTTCGACTGAACCGATCCATTCCTTCCTCGCGTTCAATGTCCATCAGCGCTTTTTCAAACATTCCATATCTACAACACCAATATTAGTTTTATTATTTATAGTTACTTGACCAACCTTCAGATTTAATTACAACGGTTTTGTGTTTTACTGTCTTTTATTTACCTAAGTCTAATATCATTTTCAAAGCTTCTTAATCTTGGGTCATTAGCAAACAAGCTTTCGATTTCGGGAACTCCCCATTGTTGAAGATTGTCGTGACCTGAGAACTCCATTTTTGCTCCACGATATGAGATTCGAATCAAAGGTTAAGTAAGCGGTTATAACGCAGCTTGACCGAAATTTCAACGAATGTTGTGATGTAGGTATGTTGCGATGGAATTTATATAGGGCGTAAAAAGGAAGAAGTTCGCTCTTAATGGGATTGTCGGGCAATAAAGTGAGATTGGCAAGGATTAGGATAATAATTTTGAATACAAAGAGACTTGATTATTCAACAATATTCACAGCTTACCACTACATGAACATAACAGGAAGGAATAAGTTTAATGACTATGTAATCCAACTATAATGGTCCGAAATCATTTGTGATGCGAATTTAATTCAATATCACAAAGATTAAAATGCGGGTGTGTTTGGTCGGAATTCAACCAAAAGTACGCTTACACTTTCTCTTATTCAATAATATGATGCGTTTTGGCAATAATGTAAGGTAAACCTCATAAACTTAATGTCACCTCAACAAAATTTCAGGATTGAAAAAACTACTTTCACAAAACAAACCTTTGTACTTGGACGAGTTCCGAGTTATTCAAGGCCGCTCTTGTTGTCTGAATAACGAAAAAGTGACAAAATCATTTCCGTATTACGCACAAACGTACTCCTTCTGTCGTAAAGATTTGGCGACTTTGCTGGCAAAAACGTTTATTTTACATTCGATGCTTCGGTCGGTGTGCAACTGATCTTTCTCGCAAACGATGGTGATTAGCGCCATCGTGCGCCGTAAGAATTTAGATTATTTCAGTCGCTCGTGCAATTTGTTCGTCATTGCGGTTTAGTTTGTGTTACAAATAAGTGTTTTGTGTGCAGACTATTCCCGTTTTCGATAGACTGGTAAGTCGATGAACAGAAATTATTGTTCCGCAAATATTTAAATATTCAAAAATGTGTATCATCAGCTTTTCTGGATTGTCGAATAGTCATTGCTTACATAATATTGATATAATATTTTAACAAACCGCAAACCAGTCGCTTCTACTGAGATCGTGGTTGCGACAGCATATAACCAAGCAACGTACGAATTTGTCTTTTTCAGACCGAGTCGAAATGAGTTCGTTCGCTACTATTTTTCTTGTAATATCCACGTTATAATATTTGCGTTTGCAATACCTAAGTTTTCCCTTGAAACATTCCGCGGGTAAAATCAATATTTCGCAAACACTTTTCATTCTACCATAGGTAAGCTTGCTTGACAACTTTCCTCGAGTGCCCATAGGATTTAGCACTTAGGGTCAGTTTGATCACATGCCAACAGCACAACCCTCGCAGCGGGAGCTGCCCGCACATCTGTATTTCCACTAAAATAAGTTTGGCCGGCGGTAAAAGACCAACTTGTATTCCTCTGTCACAATGTAACGTACATACGACGTAACAAAGCGATCAGTGACGCACGGAGGTCCATTTTTGGTTAAATAGGAACGGGTGCATGTGCTGGTGCTACGTCCAACTTGAGCGTGTTTGAAGGAATTTTTAGTGGATTTAAGGGGGGTTTCAAATCATCGGAGTGTTTGTAATACAGGATTAGACATTCTCAGTTGACATTATTTGGGTTGTAAAAACACCAAGAAATGCAATTGAAATTTGCAGAGATATGAATCGTGTAGTCTACCTAATCATTTGCGTATTTCTGGCAGTGTATGTTTTACTATGCGTAATTAACATAAAACAACAAACTAGCTGATGCAAACCAAGCCTTCCACTACGGCTGTTTTGGGATATACTGTCGTCATTGTTTCATGGACGTTCGCTTCGTTGTCACGCTAGACGCACAATTGCCATAAAGGTATCCCGTCTTTAACCGTTATTGAAACTAAACTTTCGTAAAATTACTGGCCATTTAACCAGGGGTACAGGATTTCGGAATCTCCAACAAAACATATCGAAATAAATCCTCACATTGAGTTTATTTTAATTCGTAACATTTACTCCAATAAAGTCCAATAAACTTTTGTTTATTCAATAATAGCTCTGACAACAATGCAGAAAGACAAAGGTCATTTTGTGACACAAACAACAAATAAGAATTACAACAATCAACACAGCACAACAAATATGTAGTTTCGTGTGGATATTTTATTTGAAACCAATCAATATCCCGAAGCTCGACGACCAGAAACGCCTGAAAATCCAACAGATCTGGAAGGTGACGGGCTACGACCGTTTTGTTGCAATCGATGAGAAGAGCAGCCAGAAGCATTGTAAACTGGTTGACTTCTACCAAAACTTGCACATCTGTATGGACTCTTATCTCTTCTCGATTCGCCCAAATTCATCTCCCTCAAGCGAGTTTCACAGCTCGGCGAACGACCACGACTGTGGCTACGTTCACGACGCCACGGTGAAGTGCTCCGCGAGTTGTAGTCACGGCCGCGATCACGACAATCATCGTATCCATAATAAACCCGATTGGCATTCACGGTGTTGGACCAATGAGAAAGGGCGTCGCTCGCCATTACAATAACACAACGTGACGGCAAATAAACCTTGAGCAAAATAGAAAGATTTAGTGATTCGTTTGAATTACAGTATGATAGCATCTTACCATCAGTGAACATGGGTTATTGTCACACGATTGTTGTTGAGTGTGGAAATCCACCGAAGCTTCATTTCTACCGTGACCTCCAAACATTTTTTGGTCACTGTCCAAAACAATCTTGTACCTTCAACGCGAAAGGGTGTTATTTACGACGGAACGCGAACTGTGCAAGGTATACCCAAACCATACTCACGTTCCTGATGTTCGTACACCGATTCGATAATTGGGATAACTTTGTGTAGGATGAAAGTTAAACATGAAGACCAGGCCGGCTCTTTCGAATACAATCACTTTCTCATCATCGTGTTGACGTGTAACAAGTCCCTTAAGATCAAATGGATTGTGGAAACGTGCACTGCAAGTGAATATACCAACGGAAAAAATAATTATCCTATACCTGAGGGGAACTTAGCCAACCAAATCGTTCTTCCAAACGGTTAATTGCGATATCGAAATTATTGAGGTATTTGTATCTCAGCTGCTGGTCATCAGCAAGCTCAAACTGTCTTCTTGCCAGTTGGTAATTGTCTCCATTCTGTAACGATGGAAACTCAACCCAATCTGGATGAGCGAACTCGTTGCCTACGAAAGGGTTCCTTTTGGTAAACATGTAAAAAAACGTTTACGCCAATAAAGTAATTTACCCATAAAATTCAGGTATGATTTTCCACTGAAGGCATTTGTGATAAGTCTGATCATCTTGTGGAGACTCATTCCTCTGTCCAATCTCCGTGACATTTCCCGCCGGTCCAACATGCACTCATTGTCCATAAGTTGCCTTGCAATCGTCCATTGACAATCCATGCTCTGAACATTAAAATTTATAACATCAGACAATGAATGTTCAAATCTAAAAGTTAAATCGTTAACCTGTTGGTGGTCTTCTGGGTACGTGATATATCTTTCCCCTGTCCTCCGTTCGGACAACATTTGACAAATTTCGCTCATTCCCCAGTTTTCATCCGACATTCCGTTTAATATCTGAAAACGCGAAACCCGTTAGAGTAGAAAATGACGCTCCTTGATGCTGCCATGGTTTTACCTGCATCCATTGACTTGGAATATGCATCGATAATCTGTAATCGAAACCGAATCCACCTTGATTGACAGGACGAGTCAAACTTGGAAATTCGGTATACTCCTATACGCAGCAAAAAACACACTCTTTAAATCTTTGTTCGATTTTTTGTTGACCAAACAAAGACAAGTCCTACCTCTGCAATGGTTATGATTTTTGGATAGTATCGATGCAAAATTTTGTTTGCAAGCAATAGGTAAGCCATTGCTCCAATGTCCATGTGCATTCCGAAGTATTGTCGGTAGTTATCAACAGATTGGATGTCTAAAGATCATTAAAAATTTACAAAACAAACGCTTTTTAAGTATTGCAATTGCACTAATACTGATAAGTACATTTACCAGGAATTTGATTGTGGTAGATCATTGGCGTTACTCCATTAAACCGAAAACCGTCGAATCCAAAGTTTTCCACGTAATGACGGAGGTTGGACAGTAAAAATCGAAGAACTTCCCACCTAAACAAGTTTTTACATGCGCCATCACACAGAGATGATTGTACGCAAACCATCGCAATGCCCCTTACTTTGTAAAGTCAAACTTTCGCGCGTCATTTTCCCTGAAATCACGTCTATCAGAACGGAAGAAACACTCATCAGTGCCATCAAAGCGATCTAAACTTTCCCAGCCATTCTTCGATGCGTGACTGTGCATAACATCCATCATGACGTAAATTCCCATCCCATGTGCGACGTTTATCAACTCCCTCAGATCGTCAGGAGTCCCATATCGGCTGCGATCATGACACAAGTGTTTTTGTAAACTACACGTAATCCTGAACTGAGGCAAAAACTCACAATTCTATCACTAAAACGTGGACTCACCTTGAGGGCGCAAAAAAGTTGGTAACTTGGTAACCAACGCTCGGATAATAAGGATGCTCCATAATTGCCATGAGAAGCACGCAGTTGTAGCCTAGATCGCGAATGCGAGGAAGAACATCTGTGGTGAACTGCTTGTAAGAAGATACTTGACAACGATCGGAGCTGATCCCAATGTGAGCTTCGTAAATGCGCAAACGTTCGGGCTTCGAAATTTGATTGTTTGCAAACTGGAAATAAAGTTTTAATTTGTTTTTCTGTTCGACTCTCGCTTTTGACAACGTGAAGAAAAGCAAACCATATCACGTACTCGTTGACAAGATTTATTTGAAGACGGATTCCAAAAGCGCCATGTAAACGTTGATCCGCACTGGGTCACGTATTTTGCCCACGGTGAAATTCTTTCCAATATCTGATTGTCTTTCGTTTCAACCACAAGCTGAAA
This sequence comes from Ascidia mentula, assembly GCF_947561715.1. Classification (NCBI taxonomy): domain Eukaryota; kingdom Metazoa; phylum Chordata; class Ascidiacea; order Phlebobranchia; family Ascidiidae; genus Ascidia; species Ascidia mentula. Next base: position 10,155,307 of record NC_138568.1, read on the forward strand.
TTAAACAATTTTGTTATTTGTGTTTCCACATCAATGTCTGAGTAAAGCAAGCCATCTACCTTCAGTTCGGATAGATGGTTTATTGGGCATCTACCATCTCGATTTGGTGGCATGAACATTTCCCACTGACCATATCCGATGTCCTTGTACATTATTTTTTCCCAGTTGTCTGAACAAGCATTGTGGCTTAAATACACGAAGAGATTCGATTTGAAGCTACACACTCACTAAAATCTCCCATTAGGTAGACGGCCCTCGCATTGGGAACTCATTCCCTGCATTGAATTCCTCCCTCTTGTGTGAGAACAACACCGAAAGTTTCGTAACTTCGACTGAACCGATCCATTCCTTCCTCGCGTTCAATGTCCATCAGCGCTTTTTCAAACATTCCATATCTGCAACACCAATATTAGTTATATTATTTATAGTTACTTGACCAACCTTTAGATTTAATTACAACGGTTTTGTATTTTACTGTCTTTTATTTACCTAAGTCTGATATCCTTTTCAAAGCTTCTTAATCTTGGGTCATTTGCAAACAAGCTTTCGATTTCGGGAACTCCCCATTGTTGAAGATTGTCGTGACCTGAGAATTCCATTTTTGCTCCACGATATGAGATTCGAATCAAAGGTTAAGTAAGCGGTTATAACGCAGCTTGACTGAGATTTCAACGAATGTTGTGATGTAGGTATGTTGCGATGGAATTTATATAGGGCGTAAAAAGGAAGAAGTTCGCTCTTAATGGGATTGTCGGGCAATAAAGTGAGATTGGCAAGGATTAGGATAATAATTTGGAATACAAAGAGACTTGATTATTCAACAATGTTCACAGCTTACCACTACATGAACATAACAGGAAGGAATAAGTTTAATGACAATGTAATCCAACTATAATGGTCTGAAATCATTTGTGATGCGAATTTAATTCAATATCACAAAGATTAAAATGCGGGTGCGTTTGGTCGGAATTCAACCGAAAGTACGCTTACACTTTCTCTTATTCAATAATATGATGCGTTTTGACAATAATGTAAGGTAAACCTCATAAACTTAATGCCACCTCAACAAAATGTCAGGAATGAAAAAATTACTTTCACAAAAAAAACCTTTGTACTTGGACGAGTTCCGAGTTATTCAAGGCCGCTCTTGTTGTCTGAATAACGAAAAAGTGACAAAATCATTTCCGTATTACGCACAAACGTACTCCTGCTGTCGTAAATATTTGGCGACTTTGCTGGCAAAAACGTTTATTTTACATTCGATGCTTCGGTCGGTGTGCAACTGATCTTTCTCACAAACGATGGTGATTAGCACCATCGTGCGCCGTAAGAATTTAGATTATTTCAGTCGCTCGTGCAATTTGTTCGTAATTGCGTTTTAGTTTGTGTTACAAATAAGTTTTTTGTGTGCAGACTATTCCCGTTTTCGATAGACTGGTAAGTCGATGAACAGAAATTATTGTTCCGCAAATATTTAAATATTCAAAAATGTGTATCACCAGCTTTTCTGGATTGTCGAATAGTCATTGCTTATATAATATTGACATAATATTTCAACAAACCGCAAACCAGTCGCTTCTACTGAGATCGTGGTTGCGACAGCATATAACCAAGCAACGTACGAATTTGTCTTTTTCAGTCCGAGTCGAAATGAGTTCGTTCGCTACTATTTTTCTTGTAATATCCACGTTATAATATTTGCGTTTGCAATACCTAAGTTTTCCCTTGAAACATTCCGCGGGTAAAATCAATATTTCGCAAACACTTTTCATTCTACCATAGGTAAGCTTGCTTGACAACTTTCCTCGAGTGCCCATAGGATTTAGCACTTAGTGTCAGTTTGATCACATGCCAACAGCACAACCCTCGCAGCGGGAGCTGCCCGCACATCTGTATTTCCAATAAAATAAGTTTGGCCGGCGGTAAAAGACCAACTTGTATTCTTCTGTCACAATGTAACGTACATACGACGTAACAAAGCGATCAGTGACGCACGGAGGTCCATTTTTGGTTGAATAGGAACGGGTGCATGTGCTGGTGCTACGTCCAACTTGAGCGTGTTTGAAGGAATTTTTAGTGGATTTAGGGGGGGTTTCAAATCATCAGAGTGTTTGTAATACAGGACTAGACATTCTCAGTTGACATTATTTGGGTTGTAAAAACACCAAGAAATGCAATTGAAATTTGCAGAGATATGAATCGTGTAGTCTACCTAATCATTTGCGTATTTCTGGCAGTGTATGTTTTACTATGCGTAATTAACATAAAACAACAAACTAGCTGATGCAAACCAAGCCTTCCACTACGGCTGTTTTGGGATATACTGTCGTCATTGTTTCATGGACGTTCGCTTCGTTGTCACGCTAGACGCACAATTGCCATAAAGGTATCCCGTCTTTAACCGTTATTGAAACTAAACTTTCGTAAAATTACTGGCCATTTAACCAGGGGTACAGGATTTCGGAATCTCCAACAAAACATATCGAAATAAATCCTCACATTGAGTTTATTTTAATTCGTAACATTTACACCAATAGAGTCCAATAAACTTTTGTTTATTTAATAATAGCTCTGACAACAATGCAGAAAGACAAAGGTCATTTTGTGACACAAACAACAAATAAGAATTACAACAATCAACACAGCACAACAAATATGTAGTTTCGTGTGGATATTTTATTTGAAACCAATCAATATCCCGAAGCTCGACGACCAGAAACGCCTGAAAATCCAACAGATCTGGAACGTGACGGGCTACGCCCGTTTTGTTGAAATCGATGAGAAGAGCAGCCAGAAGCATTGTAAACTGGTTGACTTCTGCCAAAACTTGCACATCTGTATGGACTCTTATCTCTTCTCGATTCGCCCAAATTCATCTCCCTCAAGCGAGTTTCACAGCTCGGCGAACGACCACGACTGTGGCTACGTTCACGACGCCACGGTGAAGTGCTCCGCGAGTTGTAGTCACGGCCGCGATCACGACAATCATCGTATCCATAATAAACCCGATTGGCATTCACGTCGTTGGACCAATGAGAAAGGGCGTCGCTCGCCATTACAATAACACAACGTGACGGCAAATAAACCTTGAGCAAAATAGAAAGATGTAGTGATTCGTTTGAATGACAGTATGATAGCATCTTACCATCAGTGAACATGGGTTATTGTCACACGATTGTTGTTGAGTGTGGAAATCCACCGAAGCTTCATTTCTAACGTGACCTCCAAACATTTTTTGGTCACTGTCCAAAACAATCTTGTACCTTCAACGCGAAAGGGTGTTATTTACGACGGTACGCGAACTGTGCAAGGTATACCCAAACCATACTCACGTTCCTGATGTTCGTACACCGATTCGATAATTGGGATAACTTTTTGTAGGATGAAAGTTAAACATGAAGACCAGGCCGGCTCTTTCGAATACAATCACTTTCTCATCATCGTGTTGACGTGTAACAAGTCCCTAAGATCAATTGGATTGTGAAAACGTGCACTGCAAGTGAATACCAACGGAAACAATAATTATCCTATACCTGAGGGGAACTTAGCCAACCAAATCGTTCTTCCAAACGGTTAATTGCGATATCGAAATTATTGAGGTATTTGTATCTCAGCTGCTGGTCATCAGCAAGCTCAAACTGTCTTCTTGCCAGTTGGTAATTGTCTCCATTCTGTAACGATGGAAACTCAACCCAATCTGGATGAGCGAACTCGTTGCCTACGAAAGGGTTCCTTTTGGTAAACATGTAAAAAAACGTTTACGCCAATAAAGTAATTTACCCATAAAATTCAGGTATGATTTTCCACTGAAGGCATTTGTGATAAGTCTGATCATCTTGTGGAGACTCATTCCTCTGTCCAATCTCGGTGACATTTCCCGCCGGTCCAACATGCACTCATTGTCCATAAGTTGCCTTGCAATCGTCCATTGACAATCCATGCTCTGAACATTAAAATTTATAACATCAGACAATGAATGTTCAAATCTAAAAGTTAAATCGTTAACCTGTTGGTGGTCTTCTGGGTACGTGATATATCTTTCCCCTGTCCTCCGTTCGGACAACATTTGACAAATTTCGCTCATTCCCCAGTTTTCTTCCGACATTCCGTTTAACATCTGAAAACGCGAAACCCGTTACAGTAGAAAATGACGCTCCTTGATGCTGCCATGGTTTTACCTGCATCCATTGACTTGGAATATGCATCGATAATCTGTAATCGAAACCGAATCCACCTTGATTGACAGGACGAGTCAAACTTGGAAATTCGGTATACTCCTATACGCAGCAAAAAACACACTCTTTAAATCTTTGTTCGATTTTTTGTTGACCAAACAAAGACAAGTCCTACCTCTGCAATGGTTATGATTTTTGGATAGTATCGATGCAAAATTTTGTTTGCAAGCAATAGGTAAGCCATTGCTCCAATGTCCATGTGCATTCCGAAGTATTGTCGGTAGTTATCAACAGATTGGATGTCTAAAGATCATTAAAAATTTACAAAACAAACGCTTTTTAAGTATTGCAATTGCACTAATACTGATAAGTACATTTACCAGGAATTTGATTGTGGTAGATCATTGGCGTTACTCCATTAAACCGAAAACCGTCGAATCCAAAGTTTTCCACGTAATGACGGAGGTTGGACAGTAAAAATCGAAGAACTTCCCACCTAAACAAGTTTTTACATGCGCCATCACACAGAGATGATTGTACGTAAACCATCGCAATGCCCCTTACTTTGTAAAGTCAAACTTTCGCGCGTCATTTTCCCTGAAATCCCGTCTATCAGAACGGAAGAAACACTCATCAGTGCCATCAAAGCGATCTAAACTTTCCCAGCCATTCTTCGATGCGTGGCTGTGCATAACATCCATCATGACGTAAATTCCCATCCCATGTGCGACGTTTATCAACTCCCTCAGATCGTCAGGAGTCCCATATCGGCTGCGATCATAACACAAGTGTTTTTGTAAACTAAACGTAATCCTGAACTGAGGCAAAAACTCACAATTCTATCACTAAAACGTGGACTCACCTTGAGGGGGCAAAAAAGTTGGTAACTTGGTAACCAACGCTCGGATAATAAGGATGCTCCATAATTGCCATGAGAAGCACGCAGTTGTAGCCTAGATCGCGAATGCGAGGAAGAACATCTGTGGTGAACTGCTTGTAAGAAGATACTTGACAACGATCGGAGCTGATCCCAATGTGAGCTTCGTAAATGCGCAAACGTTCGGGCTTCGAAATTTGATTGTTTGCAAACTGGAAATAAAGTTTTAATTTGTTTTTCTGTTCGGCTCTCGCTTTTGACAACGTGAAGAAAAGCAAACCATATCACGTACTCGTTGACAAGATTTATTTGAAGACGGATTCCAAAAGCGCCATGTAAACGTTGATCCGCTTTGGGTCACGTATTTTGCCCACGGTGAAATTCTTTCCAATATCTGATTGTCTTTCGTTTCAACCACAAGCTGAAATTAAACAATTTTGTTAGGTGTGTTTCTACATCAATGTCTGAGAAAAGCAAGCCAACTACCTTCAGTTCGGAGAGATGGTTTATTGGGCATCTACCATCTCGATTTGGTGGCATGAACATTTCCCACTGACCATATCCGATGTCCTTGTACATTATTTTTTCCCAGTTGTCTGAACAAGCATTGTGGCTTAAATACACGAAGAGATGCGATTTGAAGCTACACACTCACTAAAATCTCCCATTAGGTAGACGGCTCTCGCATTGGGAACCCATTCCCTGCATTGAATTCCTCCCTCTTGTGTGAGAACAACACCGAAAGTTTCGTAACTTCGACTGAACCGATCCATTCCTTCCTCGCGTTCAATGTCCATCAGCGCCTTTTCAAACATTCCATATCTACAACACCAATATTAGTTTTATTATTTATAGTTACTTGACCAACCTTTAGATTTAATTACAACGGTTTTGTATTTTACTGTATTTTATTTACCTGAGTCTGATATCCTTTTCAAAGCTTCTTAATCTTGGGTCATTTGCAAACAAGCTTTCGATTTCGGGAACTCCCCATTGTTGAAGATTGTCGTGACCTGAGAATTCCATTTTTGCTCCACGATATATGAGATTCGAATCAAAGGTTAAGTAAGCGGTTATAACGCAGCTTGACCGAGATTTCAACGAATGTTGTGATGTAGGTATGTTGCGATGGAATTTATATAGGGCGTAAAAAGGAAGAAGTTCGCTCTTAATGGGATTGTCGGGCAATAAAGTGAGATTGGCAAGGATTAGGATAATAATTTTGAATACAAAGAGACTTGATTATTCAACAATATTCACAGCTTACCACTACATGAACATAACAGGAAGGAATAAGTTTAATGACAATGTAATCCAACTATAATGGTCCGAAATCATTTGTGATGCGAATTTAATTCAATATCACAAAGATTATAATGCGGGTGTGTTTGGTCGGAATTCAACCAAAAGTACGTTTACACTTTCTCTTGTTCAATAATAATTTGCGTTTTGGCAATAATGTAAGGTAAACCTCATAAACTTAATGTCACCTCAACAAAATTTCAGGAATGAAAAAACTACTTTCACAAAACAAACCTTTGTACTTGGACGAGTTCCGAGTTATTCAAGGCCGCTCTTGTTGTCTGAATAACGGAAAAGTGACAAAATCATTTCCGTATTACGCACAAACGTACTCCTTCTGTCGTAAAGATTTGGCGACTTTGCTGGCAAAAACGTTTATTTTACATTCGATGCTTTGGTCGGTGTGCAACTGATCTTTCTCACAAACGATGGTGATTAGCGCCATCGTGCGCCGTAAGAATTTAGATTATTTCAGTCGCTCGTGCAATTTGTTCGTAATTGCGTTTTAGTTTGTGTTACAAATAAGTTTTTTGTGTGCAGACTATTCCCGTTTTCGATAGACTGGTAAGTCGATGAACAGAAATTATTGTTCCGCAAATATTTAAATATTCAAAAATGTGTATCATCAGCTTTTCTGGATTGTCGAATAGTCATTGCTTATATATTATTGATATAATATTTTGACAAACCGCAAACCAGTCGCTTCTACTGAGATCGTGGTTGCGACAGCATATAACCAAGCAACGTACGAATTTGTCTTTTTCAGTCCGAGTCGAAATGAGTTCGTTCGCTACTATTTTTCTTGTAATATCCACGTTATAATATTTGCGTTTGCAATACCTAAGTTTTCCCTTGAAACATTCCGCGGGTAAAATCAATATTTCGCAAACACTTTTCATTCTACCATAGGTAAGCTTGCTTGACAACTTTCCTCGAGTGCCCATAGGATTTGGCACTTAGTGTCAGTTTGATCACATGCCAACAGCACAACCCTCGCAGCGGGAGCTGCCCGCACATCTGTATTTCCACTAAAAAAAGTTTGGCCGGCGTTAAAAGACCAACTTGTATTCCTCTGTCACAATGTAACGTACATACGACGTAACAAAGCGATCAGTGACGCACGGAGGTCCATTTTTGGTTGAATAGGAACGGGTGCATGTGCTGGTGCTACGTCCAACTTGAGCGTGTTTGAAGGAATTTTTAGTGGATTTAGGGGGGGTTTCAAATCATCAGAGTGTTTGTAATACAGGATTAGACATTCTCAGTTGACATTATTTGGGTTGTAAAAACACCAAGAAATGCAATTGAAATTTGCAGAGATATGAATCGTGTAGTCTACCTAATCATTTGCGTAATTCTGGCAGTGTATGTTTTACTATGCGTAATTAACATAAAACAACAAACTAGCTGATGCAAACCAAGCCTTCCACTACGGCTGTTTTGGGATATACTGTCGTCATTGTTTCATGGACGTTCGCTTCGTTGTCACGCTAGACGCACAATTGCCATAAAGGTATCCCGTCTTTAACCGTTATTGAAACTAAACTTTCGTAAAATTACTGGCCATTTAACCAGGGGTACAGGATTTCGGAATCTCCAACAAAACATATCGAAATAAATCCTCACATTGAGTTTATTTTAATTCGTAACATTTACACCAATAGAGTCCAATAAACTTTTGTTTATTCAATAATAGCTCTGACAACAATGCAGAAAGACAAAGGTCATTTTGTGACACAAACAACAAATAAGAATTACAACAATCAACACAGCACAACAAATATGTAGTTTCGTGTGGATATTTTATTTGAAACCAATCAATATCCCGAAGCTCGACGACCAGAAACGCCTGAAAATCCAACAGATCTGGAACGTGACGGGCTACGCCCGTTTTGTTGAAATCGATGAGAAGAGCAGCCAGAAGCATTGTAAACTGGTTGACTTCTACCAAAACTTGCACATCTGTATGGACTCTTATCTCTTCTCGATTCGCCCAAATTCATCTCCCTCAAGCGAGTTTCACAGCTCGGCGAACGACCACGACTGTGGCTACGTTCACGACGCCACGGTGAAGTGCTCCGCGAGTTGTAGTCACGGCCGCGATCACGACAATCATCGTATCCATAATAAACCCGATTGGCATTCACGTCGTTGGACCAATGAGAAAGGGCGTCGCTCGCCATTACAATAACACAACGTGACGGCAAATAAACCTTGAGCAAAATAAAAAGATGTAGTGATTCGTTTGAATGACAGTATGATAGCATCTTACCATCAGTGAACATGGGTTATTGTCACACGATTGTTGTTGAGTGTGGAAATCCACCGAAGCTTCATTTCTACCGTGACCTCCAAACATTTTTTGGTCACTGTCCAAAACAATCTTGTACCTTCAACGCGAAAGGGTGTTATTTACGACGGAACGCGAACTGTGCAAGGTATACCCAAACCATACTCACGTTCCAGATGTTCGTACACCGATTCGATAATTGGGATAACTTTTTGTAGGATGAAAGTTAAACATGAAGACCAGGCCGGCTCTTTCGAATACAATCACTTTCTCATCATCGTGTTGACGTGTAACAAGTCCCTAAGATCAATTGGATTGTGGAAACGTGCACTGCAAGTGAATACCAACGGAAACAATAATTATCCTATACCTGAGGGGAACTTAGCCAACCAAATCGTTCTTCCAAACGGTTAATTGCGATATCGAAATTATTGAGGTATTTGTATCTCAGCTGCTGGTCATCAGCAAGCTCAAACTGTCTTCTTGCCAGTTGGTAATTGTCTCCATTCTGTAACGATGGAAACTCAACCCAATCTGGATGAGCGAACTCGTTGCCTACGAAAGGGTTCCTTTTGGTAAACATGTAAAACAACGTTTATGCCAATAAAGTAATTTACCCATAAAATTCAGGTATGATTTTCCACTGAAGGCATTTGTGATAAGTCTGATCATCTTGTGGAGACTCATTCCTCTGTCCAATCTCGGTGACATTTCCCGCCGGTCCAACATACACTCATTGTCCATAAGTTGCCTTGCAATCGTCCATTGACAATCCATGCTCTGAACATTAAAATTTATAACATCAGACAATGAATGTTCAAATCTAAAAGTTAAATCGTTAACCTGTTGGTGGTCTTCTGGGTACGTGATATATCTTTCCCCTGTCCTCCGTTCGGACAACATTTGACAAATTTCGCTCATTCCCCAGTTTTCATCCGACATTCCGTTTAATATCTGAAAACGCGAAACCCGTTAGAGTTGAAAATGACGCTCCTTGATGCTGCCATGATTTTACCTGCATCCATCGACTTGGAATATGCATCGATAATCTGTAATCGAAACCGAATCCACCTTGATTGACAGGACGAGTCAAACTTGGAAATACGGTATACTCCTATACGCAGCAAAAAACACACTCTTTAAATCTTTGTTCGATTTTTTGTTGACCAAACAAAGACAAGTCCTACCTCTGCAATGGTTATGATTTTTGGATAGTATCGATGCAAAATTTTGTTTGCAAGCAATAGGTAAGCCATTGCTCCAATGTCCATGTGCATTCCGAAATATTGTCGGTAGTTATCAACAGATTGGATGTCTAAAGATCATTAAAAATTCATAAAATAAACGCTTTTTAAGTATTGCAATTGCACTAATACTAATAAGTACATTTACCAGGTATTTGATTGTGGTAGATCATTGGCGTTACTCCATTAAACCGAAAACCGTCGAATCCAAAGTTTTCCACGTAATGACGGAGGTTGGAGAGTAAAAATCGAAGAACTTCCCACCTAAACAAGTTTTTTCATGCCCCATCACATTGAGATGATCGTACATAACCGTCGCAATGCCCCTTACTTTGTAAAGTCAAACTTTCGCGCGTCATTTTCCCTGAAATCCCGTGTATCAGAACGGAAGAAACACTCATCAGTGCCATCAAAGCGATCCAAACTTTCCCAGCCATTCTTCGATGCGTGACTGTGCATAACATCCATCATGACGTAAATTCCCATCCCATGTGCGACGTTTATCAACTCCCTCAGATCGTCAGGAGTCCCATATCGGCTGCGATCACCACACAAGTGTTTTTGTAAACTAAACGTAATCCTGAACTGAGGCAAAAACTCACAATTCTATCACTAAAACGTGGACTCACCTTGAGGGGGCAAAAAAGTTGGTAACTTGGTAACCAACGCTCGGATAATAAGGATGCTCCATAATTGCCATGAGAAGCACGCAGTTGTAGCCTAGATCGCGAATGCGAGGAAGAACATCTGTGGTGAACTGCTTGTAAGAAGATACTTGACAACGATCGGAGCTGATCCCAATGTGAGCTTCGTAAATGCGCAAACGTTCGGGCTTCGAAATTTGATTGTTTGCAAACTGGAAATAAAGTTTTAATTTGTTTTTCTGTTCGGCTCTCGCTTTTGACAACGTGAAGAAAAGCAAACCATATCACGTACTCGTTGACAAGATTTATTTGAAGACGGATTCCAAAAGCGCCATGTAAACGTTGATCCGCTTTGGGTCACGTATTTTGCCCACGGTGAAATTCTTTCCAATATCTGATTGTCTTTCGTTTCAACCACAAGCTGAAATTAAACAATTTTGTTAGGTGTGTTTCTACATCAATGTCTGAGAAAAGCAAGCCAACTACCTTCAGTTCGGAGAGATGGTTTATTGGGCATCTACCATCTCGATTTGGTGGCATGAACATTTCCCACTGACCATATCCGATGTCCTTGTACATTATTTTTTCCCAGTTGTCTGAACAAGCATTGTGGCTTAAATACACGAAGAGATGCGATTTGAAGCTACACACTCACTAAAATCTCCCATTAGGTAGACGGCTCTCGCATTGGGAACCCATTCCCTGCATTGAATTCCTCCCTCTTGTGTGAGAACAACACCGAAAGTTTCGTAACTTCGACTGAACCGATCCATTCCTTCCTCGCGTTCAATGTCCATCAGCGCCTTTTCAAACATTCCATATCTACAACACCAATATTAGTTTTATTATTTATAGTTACTTGACCAACCTTTAGATTTAATTACAACGGTTTTGTATTTTACTGTATTTTATTTACCTAAGTCTAATATCCTTTTCAAAGCTTCTTAATCTTGGGTCATTTGCAAACAAGCTTTCGATTTCGGGAACTCCCCATTGTTGAAGATTGTCGTGACCTGAGAATTCCATTTTTGCTCCACGATATATGAGATTCGAATCAAAGGTTAAGTAAGCGGTTATAACGCAGCTTGACCGAGATTTCAACGAATGTTGTGATGTAGGTATGTTGCGATGGAATTTATATAGGGCGTAAAAAGGAAGAAGTTCGCTCTTAATGGGATTGTCGGGCAATAAAGTGAGATTGGCAAGGATTAGGATAATAATTTGGAATACAAAGAGACTTGATTATTCAACAATATTCACAGCTTACCACTACATGAACATAACAGGAAGGAATAAGTTTAATGACAATGTAATCCAACTATAATGGTCCGAAATCATTTGTGATGCGAATTTAATTCAATATCACAAAGATTATAATGCGGGTGTGTTTGGTCGGAATTCAACCAAAAGTACGCTTACACTTTCTCTTGTTCAATAATAATTTGCGTTTTGGCAATAATGTAAGGTAAACCTCATAAACTTAATGTCACCTCAACAAAATTTCAGGAATGAAAAAACTACTTTCACAAAACAAACCTTTGTACTTGGACGAGTTCCGAGTTATTCAAGGCCGCTCTTGTTGTCTGAATAACGGAAAAGTGACAAAATCATTTCCGTATTACGCACAAACGTACTCCTTCTGTCGTAAAGATTTGGCGACTTTGCTGGCAAAAACGTTTATTTTACATTCGATGCTTCGGTCGGTGTGCAACTGATCTTTCTCACAAACGATGGTGATTAGCGCCATCGTGCGCCGTAAGAATTTAGATTATTTCAGTCGCTCGTGCAATTTGTTCGTAATTGCGTTTTAGTTTGTGTTACAAATAAGTTTTTTGTGTGCAGACTATTCCCGTTTTCGATAGACTGGTAAGTCGATGAACAGAAATTATTGTTCCGCAAATATTTAAATATTCAAAAATGTGTATCATCAGCTTTTCTGGATTGTCGAATAGTCATTGCTTATATATTATTGATATAATATTTTGACAAACCGCAAACCAGTCGCTTCTACTGAGATCGTGGTTGCGACAGCATATAACCAAGCAACGTACGAATTTGTCTTTTTCAGTCAGAGTCGAAATGAGCTCGTTCGCTACTATTTTTCTTGTAATATCCACGTGATAATATTTGCGTTTGCAATACCTAAGTTTTCCCTTGAAACATTCCGCGGGTAAAATCAATATTTCGCAAACACTTTTCATTCTACCATAGGTAAGCTTGCTTGACAACTTTCCTCGAGTGCCCATAGGATTTGGCACTTAGTGTCAGTTTGATCACATGCCAACAGCACAACCCTCGCAGCGGGAACTGCCCGCACATCTGTATTTCCACTAAAAAAAGTTTGGCCGGCGGTAAAAGACCGACTTGTATTCCTCTGTCACAATGTAACGTACATACGACGTAACAAAGCGATCAGTGACGCACGGAGGTCCATTTTTGGTTGAATAGGAACGGGTGCATGTGCTGGTGCTACGTCCAACTTGAGCGTGTTTGAAGGAATTTTTAGTGGATTTAGGGGGGGTTTCAAATCATCAGAGTGTTTGTAATACAGGATTAGACATTCTCAGTTGACATTATTTGGGTTGTAAAAACACCAAGAAATGCAATTGAAATTTGCAGAGATATGAATCGTGTAGTCTACCTAATCATTTGCGTAATTCTGGCAGTGTATGTTTTACTATGCGTAATTAACATAAAACAACAAACTAGCTGATGCAAACCAAGCCTCCCACTACGGCTGTTTTGGGATATACTGTCGTCATTGTTTCATGGACGTTCGTTTCGTTGTCACGCTAGACGCACAATTGCCATAAAGGTATCCCGTCTTTAACCGTTATTGAAACTAAACTTTCGTAAAATTACTGGCCATTTAACCAGGGGTACAGGATTTCGGAATCTCCAACAAAACATATCGAAATAAATCCTCACATTGAGTTTATTTTAATTCGTAACATTTACACCAATAGAGTCCAATAAACTTTTGTTTATTCAATAATAGCTCTGACAACAATGCAGAAAGACAAAGGTCATTTTGTGACACAAACAACAAATAAGAATTACAACAATCAACACAGCACAACAAATATGTAGTTTCGTGTGGATATTTTATTTGAAACCAATCAATATCCCGAAGCTCGACGACCAGAAACGCCTGAAAATCCAACAGATCTGGAACGTGACGGGCTACGCCCGTTTTGTTGAAATCGATGAGAAGAGCAGCCAGAAGCATTGTAAACTGGTTGACTTCTACCAAAACTTGCACATCTGTATGGACTCTTATCTCTTCTCGATTCGCCCAAATTCATCTCCCTCAAGCGAGTTTCACAGCTCGGCGAACGACCACGACTGTGGCTACGTTCACGACGCCACGGTGAAGTGCTCCGCGAGTTGTAGTCACGGCCGCGATCACGACAATCATCGTATCCATAATAAACCCGATTGGCATTCACGTCGTTGGACCAATGAGAAAGGGCGTCGCTCGCCATTACAATAACACAACGTGACGGCAAATAAACCTTGAGCAAAATAAAAAGATGTAGTGATTCGTTTGAATGACAGTATGATAGCATCTTACCATCAGTGAACATGGGTTATTGTCACACGATTGTTGTTGAGTGTGGAAATCCACCGAAGCTTCATTTCTACCGTGACCTCCAAACATTTTTTGGTCACTGTCCAAAACAATCTTGTACCTTCAACGCGAAAGGGTGTTATTTACGACGGAACGCGAACTGTGCAAGGTATACCCAAACCATACTCACGTTCCTGATGTTCGTACACCGATTCGATAATTGGGATAACTTTTTGTAGGATGAAAGTTAAACATGAAGACCAGGCCGGCTCTTTCGAATACAATCACTTTCTCATCATCGTGTTGACGTGTAACAAGTCCCTAAGATCAATTGGATTGTGGAAACGTGCACTGCAAGTGAATACCAACGGAAACAATAATTATCCTATACCTGAGGGGAACTTAGCCAACCAAATCGTTCTTCCAAACGGTTAATTGCGATATCGAAATTATTGAGGTATTTGTATCTCAGCTGCTGGTCATCAGCAAGCTCAAACTGTCTTCTTGCCAGTTGGTAATTGTCTCCATTCTGTAACGATGGAAACTCAACCCAATCTGGATGAGCGAACTCGTTGCCTACGAAAGGGTTCCTTTTGGTAAACATGTAAAAAAACGTTTACGCCAATAAAGTAATTTACCCATAAAATTCAGGTATGATTTTCCACTGAAGGCATTTGTGATAAGTCTGATCATCTTGTGGAGACTCATTCCTCTGTCCAATCTCGGTGACATTTCCCGCCGGTCCAACATGCACTCATTGTCCATAAGTTGCCTTGCAATCGTCCATTGACAATCCATGCTCTGAACATTAAAATTTATAACATCAGACAATGAATGTTCAAATCTAAAAGTTAAATCGTTAACCTGTTGGTGGTCTTCTGGGTACGTGATATATCTTTCCCCTGTCCTCCGTTCGGACAACATTTGACAAATTTCGCTCATTCCCCAGTTTTCATCCGACATTCCGTTTAATATCTGAAAACGCGAAACCCGTTACAGTAGAAAATGACGCTCCTTGATGCTGCCATGGTTTTACCTGCATCCATTGACTTGGAATATGCATCGATAATCTGTAATCGAAACCGAATCCACCTTGATTGACAGGACGAGTCAAACTTGGAAATTCGGTATACTCCTATACGCAGCAAAAAACACACTCTTTAAATCTTTGTTCGATTTTTTGTTGACCAAACAAAGACAAGTCCTACCTCTGCAATGGTTATGATTTTTGGATAGTATCGATGCAAAATTTTGTTTGCAAGCAATAGGTAAGCCATTGCTCCAATGTCCATGTGCATTCCGAAGTATTGTCGGTAATTATCAACAGATTGGATGTCTAAAGATCATTAAAAATTTACAAAACAAACGCTTTTTAAGTATTGCAATTGCACTAATACTGATAAGTACATTTACCAGGAATTTGATTGTGGTAGATCATTGGCGTTACTCCATTAAACCGAAAACCGTCGAATCCAAAGTTTTCCACGTAATGACGGAGGTTGGAGAGTAAAAATCGAAGAACTTCCCACCTAAACAAGTTTTTACATGCGCCATCACACAGAGATGATTGTACGTAAACCATCGCAATGCCCCTTACTTTGTAAAGTCAAACTTTCGCGCGTCATTTTCCCTGAAATCCCGTGTATCAGAACGGAAGAAACACTCATAAGTGCCATCAAAGCGATCTAAACTTTCCCAGCCATTCTTCGATGCGTGACTGTGCATAACATCCATCATGACGTAAATTCCCATCCCATGTGCGACGTTTATCAACTCCCTCAGATCGTCAGGAGTCCCATATCGGCTGCGATCATGACACAAGTGTTTTTGTAAACTACACGTAATCCTGAACTGAGGCAAAAACTCACAATTCTATCACTAAAACGTGGACTCACCTTGAGGGCGCAAAAAAGTTGGTAACTTGGTAACCAACGCTCGGATAATAAGGATGCTCCATAATTGCCATGAGAAGCACGCAGTTGTAGCCTAGATCGCGAATGCGAGGAAGAACATCTGTGGTGAACTGCTTGTAAGAAGATACTTGACAACGATCGGAGCTGATCCCAATGTGAGCTTCGTAAATGCGCAAACGTTCGGGCTTCGAAATTTGATTGTTTGCAAACTGGAAATAAAGTTTTAATTTGTTTTTCTGTTCGGCTCTCGCTTTTGACAACGTGAAGAAAAGCAAACCATATCACGTACTCGTTGACAAGATTTATTTGATGACGGATTCCAAAAGCGCCATGTAAACGTTGATCCGCACTGGGTCACGTATTTTGCCCACGGTGAAATTCTTTCCAATATCTGATTGTCTTTCGTTTCAACCACAAGCTGAAATTAAACAATTTTGTTATTTGTGTTTCTACATCAATGTCTGCGTAAAGCAAGCCATCTACCTTCAGTTCGGATAGATGGTTTATTGGGCATCTACCATCTCGATTTGGTGGCATGAACATTTCCCACTGACCATATCCGATGTCCTTGTACATTATTTTTTCCCAGTTGTCTGAACAAGCATTGTGGCTTAAATACACGAAGAGATTCGATTTGAAGCTACACACTCACTAAAATCTCCCATTAGGTAGACGGCCCTCGCATTGGGAACCCATTCCCTGCATTGAATTCCTCCCTCTTGTGTGAGAACAACACCGAAAGTTTCGTAACTTCGACTGAACCGATCCATTCCTTCCTCGCGTTCAATGTCCATCAGCGCCTTTTCAAACATTCCATATCTACAACACCAATATTAGTTTTATTATTTATAGTTACTTGACCAACCTTTAGATTTAATTACAACGGTTTTGTGTTTTACTGTCTTTTATTTACCTAAGTCTAATATCCTTTTCAAAGCTTCTTAATCTTGGGTCATTTGCAAACAAGCTTTCGATTTCGGGAACTCCCCATTGTTGAAGATTGTCGTGACCTGAGAACTCCATTTTTGCTCCACGATATGAGATTCGAATCAAAGGTTAAGTAAGCGGTTATAACGCAGCTTGACCGAAATTTCAACGAATGTTGTGATGTAGGTATGTTGCGATGGAATTTATATAGGGCGTAAAAAGGAAGAAGTTCGCTCTTAATGGGATTGTCGGGCAATAAAGTGAGATTGGCAAGGATTAGGATAATAATTTTGAATACAAAGAGACTTGATTATTCAACAATATTCACAGCTTACCACTACATGAACATAACAGGAAGGAATAAGTTTAATGACAATGTAATCCAACTATAATGGTCTGAAATCATTTGTGATGCGAATTTAATTCAATATCACAAAGATTAAAATGCGGGTGTGTTTGGTCGGAATTCAACCAAAAGTACGCGCTTACACTTTCTCTTATTCAATAATATGATGCGTTTTGGCAATAATGTAAGGAAAACCTGATAAACTTAATGTCACCTCAACAAAATTTCAGGAATGAAAAAACTACTTTCACAAAACAAACCTTTGTACTTGGACGAGTTCCGAGTTATTCAAGGCCGATCTTGTTGTCTGAATAACGAAAAAGTGACAAAATCATTTCCGTATTACGCACAAACGTACTCCTTCTGTCGTAAAGATTTGGCGACTTTGCTGGCAAAAACGTTTATTTTACATTCGATGCTTCGGTCGGTGTGCAACTGATCTTTCTCGCAAACGATGGTGATTAGCGCCATCGTGCGCCGTAAGAATTTAGATTATTTCAGTCGCTCGTGCAATTTGTTTGTAATTGCGTTTTAGTTTGTGTTACAAATAAGTTTTTTGTGTGCAGACTATTCCCGTTTTCGATAGACTGGTAAGTCGATGAACAGAAATTATTGTTCCGCAAATATTTAAATATTCAAAAATGTGTATCATCAGCTTTTCTGGATTGTCGAATAGTCATTGCTGATATAATATTGATATAATATTTTGACAAACCGCAAACCAGTCGCTTCTACTGAGATCGTGGTTGCGACAGCATATAACCAAGCAACGTACGAATTTGTCTTTTTCAGTCCGAGTCGAAATGAGCTCGTTCGCTACTATTTTTCTTGTAATATCCACGTGATAATATTTGCGTTTGCAATACCTAAGTTTTCCCTTGAAACATTCCGCGGGTAAAATCAATATTTCGCAAACACTTTTCATTCTACCATAGGTAAGCTTGCTTGACAACTTTCCTCGAGTGCCCATAGGATTTAGCACTTAGTGTCAGTTTGATCACATACCAACAGCACAACCCTCGCAGCGGGAGCTGCCCGCACATCTGTATTTCCACTAAAATAAGTTTGGCCGGCGGTGAAAGACCAACTTGTATTCCTCTGTCACAATGTAACGTACATACGACGTAACAAAGCGATCAGTGACGCACGGAGGTCCATTTTTGGTTGAATAGGAACGGGTGCATGTGCTGGTGCTACGTCCAACTTGAGCGTGTTTGAAGGAATTTTTAGTGGATTTAGGGGGGGTTTCAAATCATCAGAGTGTTTGTAATACAGGATTAGACATTCTCAGTTGACATTATTTGGGTTGTAAAAACACCAAGAAATGCAATTGAAATTTGCAGAGATATGAATCGTGTAGTCTACCTAATCATTTGCGTAATTCTGGCAGTGTATGTTTTACTATGCGTAATTAACATAAAACAACAAACTAGCTGATGCAAACCAAGCCTTCCACTACGGCTGTTTTGGGATATACTGTCGTCATTGTTTCATGGACGTTCGCTTCGTTGTCACGCTAGACGCACAATTGCCATAAAGGTATCCCGTCTTTAACCGTTATTGAAACTAAACTTTCGTAAAATTACTGGCCATTTAACCAGGGGTACAGGATTTCGGAATCTCCAACAAAACATATCGAAATAAATCCTCACATTGAGTTTATTTTAATTCGTAACATTTACACCAATAGAGTCCAATAAACTTTTGTTTATTCAATAATAGCTCTGACAACAATGCAGAAAGACAAAGGTCATTTTGTGACACAAACAACAAATAAGAATTACAACAATCAACACAGCACAACAAATATGTAGTTTCGTGTGGATATTTTATTTGAAACCAATCAATATCCCGAAGCTCGACGACCAGAAACGCCTGAAAATCCAACAGATCTGGAACGTGACGGGCTACGCCCGTTTTGTTGAAATCGATGAGAAGAGCAGCCAGAAGCATTGTAAACTGGTTGACTTCTACCAAAACTTGCACATCTGTATGGACTCTTATCTCTTCTCGATTCGCCCAAATTCATCTCCCTCAAGCGAGTTTCACAGCTCGGCGAACGACCACGACTGTGGCTACGTTCACGACGCCACGGTGAAGTGCTCCGCGAGTTGTAGTCACGGCCGCGATCACGACAATCATCGTATCCATAATAAACCCGATTGGCATTCACGTCGTTGGACCAATGAGAAAGGGCGTCGCTCGCCATTACAATAACACAACGTGACGGCAAATAAACCTTGAGCAAAATAGAAAGATGTAGTGATTCGTTTGAATGACAGTATGATAGCATCTTACCATCAGTGAACATGGGTTATTGTCACACGATTGTTGTTGAGTGTGGAAATCCACCGAAGCTTCATTTCTACCGTGACCTCCAAACATTTTTTGGTCACTGTCCAAAACAATCTTGTACCTTCAACGCGAAAGGGTGTTATTTACGACGGAACGCGAACTTTGCAAGGTATACCCAAACCATACTCACGTTCCTGATGTTCGTACACCGATTCGATAATTGGGATAACTTTTTGTAGGATGAAAGTTAAACATGAAGACCAGGCCGGCTCTTTCGAATACAATCACTTTCTCATCATCGTGTTGACGTGTAACAAGTCCCTAAGATCAATTGGATTGTGAAAACGTGCACTGCAAGTGAATACCAACGGAAACAATAATTATCCTATACCTGAGGGGAACTTAGCCAACCAAATCGTTCTTCCAAACGGTTAATTGCGATATCGAAATTATTGAGGTATTTGTATCTCAGCTGCTGGTCATCAGCAAGCTCAAACTGTCTTCTTGCCAGTTGGTAATTGTCTCCATTCTGTAACGATGGAAACTCAACCCAATCTGGATGAGCGAACTCGTTGCCTACGAAAGGGTTCCTTTTGGTAAACATGTAAAAAAACGTTTACGCCAATAAAGTAATTTACCCATAAAATTCAGGTATGATTTTCCACTGAAGGCATTTGTGATAAGTCTGATCATCTTGTGGAGACTCATTCCTCTGTCCAATCTCGGTGACATTTCCCGCCGGTCCAACATGCACTCATTGTCCATAAGTTGCCTTGCAATCGTCCATTGACAATCCATGCTCTGAACATTAAAATTTATAACATCAGACAATGAATGTTCAAATCTAAAAGTTAAATCGTTAACCTGTTGGTGGTCTTCTGGGTACGTGATATATCTTTCCCCTGTCCTCCGTTCGGACAACATTTGACAAATTTCGCTCATTCCCCAGTTTTCATCCGACATTCCGTTTAATATCTGAAAACGCGAAACCCGTTACAGTAGAAAATGACGCTCCTTGATGCTGCCATGGTTTTACCTGCATCCATTGACTTGGAATATGCATCGATAATCTGTAATCGAAACCGAATCCACCTTGATTGACAGGACGAGTCAAACTTGGAAATTCGGTATACTCCTATACGCAGCAAAAAACACACTCTTTAAATCTTTGTTCGATTTTTTGTTGACCAAACAAAGACAAGTCCTACCTCTGCAATGGTTATGATTTTTGGATAGTATCGATGCAAAATTTTGTTTGCAAGCAATAGGTAAGCCATTGCTCCAATGTCCATGTGCATTCCGAAGTATTGTCGGTAGTTATCAACAGATTGGATGTCTAAAGATCATTAAAAATTTACAAAACAAACGCTTTTTAAGTATTGCAATTGCACTAATACTGATAAGTACATTTACCAGGAATTTGATTGTGGTAGATCATTGGCGTTACTCGATTTAACCGAAAACCGTCGAATCCAAAGTTTTCCACGTAATGACGGAGGTTGGAGAGTAAAAATCGAAGAACTTCCCACCTAAACAAGTTTTTACATGCGCCATCACACAGAGATGATTGTACGTAAACCATCGCAATGCCCCTTACTTTGTAAAGTCAAACTTTCGCGCGTCATTTTCCCTGAAATCCCGTCTATCAGAACGGAAGAAACACTCATCAGTGCCATCAAAGCGATCTAAACTTTCCCAGCCATTCTTCGATGCGTGACTGTGCATAACATCCATCATGACGTAAATTCCCATCCCATGTGCGACGTTTATCAACTCCCTCAGATCGTCAGGAGTCCCATATCGGCTGCGATCATGACACAAGTGTTTTTGTAAACTACACGTAATCCTGAACTGAGGCAAAAACTCACAATTCTATCACTAAAACGTGGACTCACCTTGAGGGCGCAAAAAAGTTGGTAACTTGGTAACCAACGCTCGGATAATAAGGATGCTCCATAATTGCCATGAGAAGCACGCAGTTGTAGCCTAGATCGCGAATGCGAGGAAGAACATCTGTGGTGAACTGCTTGTAAGAAGATACTTGACAACGATCGGAGCTGATCCCAATGTGAGCTTCGTAAATGCGCAAACGTTCGGGCTTCGAAATTTGATTGTTTGCAAACTGGAAATAAAGTTTTAATTTGTTTTTCTGTTCGACTCTCGCTTTTGACAACGTGAAGAAAAGCAAACCATATCACGTACTCGTTGACAAGATTTATTTGATGACGGATTCCAAAAGCGCCATGTAAACGTTGATCCGCACTGGGTCACGTATTTTGCCCACGGTGAAATTCTTTCCAATATCTGATTGTCTTTCGTTTCAACCACAAGCTGAAATTAAACAATTTTGTTATTTGTGTTTCTACATCAATGTCTGCGTAAAGCAAGCCATCTACCTTCAGTTCGGATAGATGGTTTATTGGGCATCTACCATCTCGATTTGGTGGCATGAACATTTCCCACTGACCATATCCGATGTCCTTGTACATTATTTTTTCCCAGTTGTCTGAACAAGCATTGTGGCTTAAATACACGAAGAGATTCGATTTGAAGCTACACACTCACTAAAATCTCCCATTAGGTAGACGGCCCTCGCATTGGGAACCCATTCCCTGCATTGAATTCCTCCCTCTTGTGTGAGAACAACACCGAAAGTTTCGTAACTTCGACTGAACCGATCCATTCCTTCCTCGCGTTCAATGTCCATCAGCGCCTTTTCAAACATTCCATATCTACAACACCAATATTAGTTTTATTATTTATAGTTACTTGACCAACCTTTAGATTTAATTACAACGGTTTTGTGTTTTACTGTCTTTTATTTACCTAAGTCTAATATCCTTTTCAAAGCTTCTTAATCTTGGGTCATTTGCAAACAAGCTTTCGATTTCGGGAACTCCCCATTGTTGAAGATTGTCGTGACCTGAGAACTCCATTTTTGCTCCACGATATGAGATTCGAATCAAAGGTTAAGTAAGCGGTTATAACGCAGCTTGACCGAAATTTCAACGAATGTTGTGATGTAGGTATGTTGCGATGGAATTTATATAGGGCGTAAAAAGGAAGAAGTTCGCTCTTAATGGGATTGTCGGGCAATAAAGTGAGACTGGCAAGGATTAGGATAATAATTTGGAATACAAAGAGACTTGATTATTCAACAATGTTCACAGCTTACCACTACATGAACATAACAGGAAGGAATAAGTTTAATGACAATGTAATCCAACTATAATGGTCCGAAATCATTTGTGATGCGAATTTAATTCAATATCACAAAGATTAAAATGCGGGTGTGTTTGGTCGGAATTCAACCAAAAGTACGCTTACACTTTCTCTTATTCAATAATATGATGCGTTTTGGCAATAATGTAAGGTAAACCTCATAAACTTAATGTCACCTCAACAAAATTTCAGGAATGAAAAAACTACTTTCACAAAACAAACCTTTGTACTTGGACGAGTTCCGAGTTATTCAAGGCCGATCTTGTTGTCTGAATAACGAAAAAGTGACAAAATCATTTCCGTATTACGCACAAACGTACTCCTTCTGTCGTAAAGATTTGGCGACTTTGCTGGCAAAAACGTTTATTTTACATTCGATGCTTCGGTCGGTGTGCAACTGATCTTTCTCGCAAACGATGGTGATTAGCGCCATCGTGCGCCGTAAGAATTTAGATTATTTCAGTCGCTCGTGCAATTTGTTCGTAATTGCGTTTTAGTTTGTGTTACAAATAAGTTTTTTGTGTGCAGACTATTCCCGTTTTCGATAGACTAGTAAGTCGATGAACAGAAATTAATAATATTTTAACAAACCGCAAACCAGTCGCTTCTACTGAGATCTTGGTTGCGACAGCATATAACCAAGCAACGTACGAATTTCTCTTTTATTCCGAGTCGCAATGAGCTCGTTCGCTACTATTTTTCTTGTAATATCCACGTTATAATATTTGCGTTTGCAATACCTAAGTTTTCCCTTGAAACATTCCGCGGGTAAAATCAATATTTTGCAAACACTTTTCATTCTACCATAGGTAAGCTTGCTTGACAACTTTCCTCGAGTGCCCATAGGATTTAGCACTTAGTGTCAGTTTGATCACATGCCAACAGCACAACCCTCGCAGCGGGAGCTGCCCGCACATCTGTATTTCCACTAAAATAAGTTTGGCCGGCGTAAAAGACCAACTTGTAATCATCCGTCACAATGTAACGTACATACGACGTAACAAAGCGATCAGTGACGCACGGAGGTGCATTTTTGGTTGAATAGGAACGGGTGCATGTGCTGGTGCTACGTCCAACTTGAGCGTGTTTGAAGGAATTTTTAGTGGATTTAGGGGGGGTTTCAAATCATCAGAGTGTTTGTAATACAGGATTAGACATTCTCAGTTGACATTATTTGGGTTGTAAAAACACCAAGAAATGCAATTGAAATTTGCAGAGATATGAATCGTGTAGTCTACCTAATCATTTGCGTAATTCTGGCAGTGTATGTTTTACTATGCGTAATTAACATAAAACAACAAACTAGCTGATGCAAACCAAGCCTTCCACTACGGCTGTTTTGGGATATACTGTCGTCATTGTTTCATGGACGTTCGCTTCGTTGTCACGCTAGACGCACAATTGCCATAAAGGTATCCCGTCTTTAACCGTTATTGAAACTAAACTTTCGTAAAATTACTGGCCATTTAACCAGGGGTACAGGATTTCGGAATCTCCAACAAAACATCATATCGAAATAAATCCTCACATTGAGTTTATTTTAATTCGTAACATTTACACCAATAGAGTCCAATAAACTTTTGTTTATTCAATAATAGCTCTGACAACAATGCAGAAAGACAAAGGTCATTTTGTGACACAAACAACAAATAAGAATTACAACAATCAACACAGCACAACAAATATGTAGTTTCGTGTGGATATTTTATTTGAAACCAATCAATATCCCGAAGC
Source organism: Ascidia mentula (assembly GCF_947561715.1). Classification (NCBI taxonomy): domain Eukaryota; kingdom Metazoa; phylum Chordata; class Ascidiacea; order Phlebobranchia; family Ascidiidae; genus Ascidia; species Ascidia mentula. The sequence continues at coordinate 10,179,847 of NC_138568.1, forward strand.
TCGACGACCAGAAACGCCTGAAAATCCAACAGATCTGGAACGTGACGGGCTACGCCCGTTTTGTTGAAATCGATGAGAAGAGCAGCCAGAAGCATTGTAAACTGGTTGACTTCTACCAAAACTTGCACATCTGTATGGACTCTTATCTCTTCTCGATTCGCCCAAATTCATCTCCCTCAAGCGAGTTTCACAGCTCGGCGAACGACCACGACTGTGGCTACGTTCACGACGCCACGGTGAAGTGCTCCGCGAGTTGTAGTCACGGCCGCGATCACGACAATCATCGTATCCATAATAAACCCGATTGGCATTCACGTCGTTGGACCAATGAGAAAGGGCGTCGCTCGCCATTACAATAACACAACGTGACGGCAAATAAACCTTGAGCAAAATAGAAAGATGTAGTGATTCGTTTGAATGACAGTATGATAGCATCTTACCATCAGTGAACATGGGTTATTGTCACACGATTGTTGTTGAGTGTGGAAATCCACCGAAGCTTCATTTCTACCGTGACCTCCAAACATTTTTTGGTCACTGTCCAAAACAATCTTGTACCTTCAACGCGAAAGGGTGTTATTTACGACGGAACGCGAACTTTGCAAGGTATACCCAAACCATACTCACGTTCCTGATGTTCGTACACCGATTCGATAATTGGGATAACTTTTTGTAGGATGAAAGTTAAACATGAAGACCAGGCCGGCTCTTTCGAATACAATCACTTTCTCATCATCGTGTTGACGTGTAACAAGTCCCTAAGATCAATTGGATTGTGAAAACGTGCACTGCAAGTGAATACCAACGGAAACAATAATTATCCTATACCTGAGGGGAACTTAGCCAACCAAATCGTTCTTCCAAACGGTTAATTGCGATATCGAAATTATTGAGGTATTTGTATCTCAGCTGCTGGTCATCAGCAAGCTCAAACTGTCTTCTTGCCAGTTGGTAATTGTCTCCATTCTGTAACGATGGAAACTCAACCCAATCTGGATGAGCGAACTCGTTGCCTACGAAAGGGTTCCTTTTGGTAAACATGTAAAAAAACGTTTACGCCAATAAAGTAATTTACCCATAAAATTCAGGTATGATTTTCCACTGAAGGCATTTGTGATAAGTCTGATCATCTTGTGGAGACTCATTCCTCTGTCCAATCTCGGTGACATTTCCCGCCGGTCCAACATGCACTCATTGTCCATAAGTTGCCTTGCAATCGTCCATTGACAATCCATGCTCTGAACATTAAAATTTATAACATCAGACAATGAATGTTCAAATCTAAAAGTTAAATCGTTAACCTGTTGGTGGTCTTCTGGGTACGTGATATATCTTTCCCCTGTCCTCCGTTCGGACAACATTTGACAAATTTCGCTCATTCCCCAGTTTTCATCCGACATTCCGTTTAATATCTGAAAACGCGAAACCCGTTACAGTAGAAAATGACGCTCCTTGATGCTGCCATGGTTTTACCTGCATCCATTGACTTGGAATATGCATCGATAATCTGTAATCGAAACCGAATCCACCTTGATTGACAGGACGAGTCAAACTTGGAAATTCGGTATACTCCTATACGCAGCAAAAAACACACTCTTTAAATCTTTGTTCGATTTTTTGTTGACCAAACAAAGACAAGTCCTACCTCTGCAATGGTTATGATTTTTGGATAGTATCGATGCAAAATTTTGTTTGCAAGCAATAGGTAAGCCATTGCTCCAATGTCCATGTGCATTCCGAAGTATTGTCGGTAGTTATCAACAGATTGGATGTCTAAAGATCATTAAAAATTTACAAAACAAACGCTTTTTAAGTATTGCAATTGCACTAATACTGATAAGTACATTTACCAGGAATTTGATTGTGGTAGATCATTGGCGTTACTCGATTTAACCGAAAACCGTCGAATCCAAAGTTTTCCACGTAATGACGGAGGTTGGAGAGTAAAAATCGAAGAACTTCCCACCTAAACAAGTTTTTACATGCGCCATCACACAGAGATGATTGTACGTAAACCATCGCAATGCCCCTTACTTTGTAAAGTCAAACTTTCGCGCGTCATTTTCCCTGAAATCCCGTCTATCAGAACGGAAGAAACACTCATCAGTGCCATCAAAGCGATCTAAACTTTCCCAGCCATTCTTCGATGCGTGACTGTGCATAACATCCATCATGACGTAAATTCCCATCCCATGTGCGACGTTTATCAACTCCCTCAGATCGTCAGGAGTCCCATATCGGCTGCGATCATGACACAAGTGTTTTTGTAAACTACACGTAATCCTGAACTGAGGCAAAAACTCACAATTCTATCACTAAAACGTGGACTCACCTTGAGGGCGCAAAAAAGTTGGTAACTTGGTAACCAACGCTCGGATAATAAGGATGCTCCATAATTGCCATGAGAAGCACGCAGTTGTAGCCTAGATCGCGAATGCGAGGAAGAACATCTGTGGTGAACTGCTTGTAAGAAGATACTTGACAACGATCGGAGCTGATCCCAATGTGAGCTTCGTAAATGCGCAAACGTTCGGGCTTCGAAATTTGATTGTTTGCAAACTGGAAATAAAGTTTTAATTTGTTTTTCTGTTCGACTCTCGCTTTTGACAACGTGAAGAAAAGCAAACCATATCACGTACTCGTTGACAAGATTTATTTGATGACGGATTCCAAAAGCGCCATGTAAACGTTGATCCGCACTGGGTCACGTATTTTGCCCACGGTGAAATTCTTTCCAATATCTGATTGTCTTTCGTTTCAACCACAAGCTGAAATTAAACAATTTTGTTATTTGTGTTTCTACATCAATGTCTGCGTAAAGCAAGCCATCTACCTTCAGTTCGGATAGATGGTTTATTGGGCATCTACCATCTCGATTTGGTGGCATGAACATTTCCCACTGACCATATCCGATGTCCTTGTACATTATTTTTTCCCAGTTGTCTGAACAAGCATTGTGGCTTAAATACACGAAGAGATTCGATTTGAAGCTACACACTCACTAAAATCTCCCATTAGGTAGACGGCCCTCGCATTGGGAACCCATTCCCTGCATTGAATTCCTCCCTCTTGTGTGAGAACAACACCGAAAGTTTCGTAACTTCGACTGAACCGATCCATTCCTTCCTCGCGTTCAATGTCCATCAGCGCCTTTTCAAACATTCCATATCTACAACACCAATATTAGTTTTATTATTTATAGTTACTTGACCAACCTTTAGATTTAATTACAACGGTTTTGTGTTTTACTGTCTTTTATTTACCTAAGTCTAATATCCTTTTCAAAGCTTCTTAATCTTGGGTCATTTGCAAACAAGCTTTCGATTTCGGGAACTCCCCATTGTTGAAGATTGTCGTGACCTGAGAACTCCATTTTTGCTCCACGATATGAGATTCGAATCAAAGGTTAAGTAAGCGGTTATAACGCAGCTTGACCGAAATTTCAACGAATGTTGTGATGTAGGTATGTTGCGATGGAATTTATATAGGGCGTAAAAAGGAAGAAGTTCGCTCTTAATGGGATTGTCGGGCAATAAAGTGAGACTGGCAAGGATTAGGATAATAATTTGGAATACAAAGAGACTTGATTATTCAACAATGTTCACAGCTTACCACTACATGAACATAACAGGAAGGAATAAGTTTAATGACAATGTAATCCAACTATAATGGTCCGAAATCATTTGTGATGCGAATTTAATTCAATATCACAAAGATTAAAATGCGGGTGTGTTTGGTCGGAATTCAACCAAAAGTACGCTTACACTTTCTCTTATTCAATAATATGATGCGTTTTGGCAATAATGTAAGGTAAACCTCATAAACTTAATGTCACCTCAACAAAATTTCAGGAATGAAAAAACTACTTTCACAAAACAAACCTTTGTACTTGGACGAGTTCCGAGTTATTCAAGGCCGATCTTGTTGTCTGAATAACGAAAAAGTGACAAAATCATTTCCGTATTACGCACAAACGTACTCCTTCTGTCGTAAAGATTTGGCGACTTTGCTGGCAAAAACGTTTATTTTACATTCGATGCTTCGGTCGGTGTGCAACTGATCTTTCTCGCAAACGATGGTGATTAGCGCCATCGTGCGCCGTAAGAATTTAGATTATTTCAGTCGCTCGTGCAATTTGTTCGTAATTGCGTTTTAGTTTGTGTTACAAATAAGTTTTTTGTGTGCAGACTATTCCCGTTTTCGATAGACTAGTAAGTCGATGAACAGAAATTAATAATATTTTAACAAACCGCAAACCAGTCGCTTCTACTGAGATCTTGGTTGCGACAGCATATAACCAAGCAACGTACGAATTTCTCTTTTATTCCGAGTCGCAATGAGCTCGTTCGCTACTATTTTTCTTGTAATATCCACGTTATAATATTTGCGTTTGCAATACCTAAGTTTTCCCTTGAAACATTCCGCGGGTAAAATCAATATTTTGCAAACACTTTTCATTCTACCATAGGTAAGCTTGCTTGACAACTTTCCTCGAGTGCCCATAGGATTTAGCACTTAGTGTCAGTTTGATCACATGCCAACAGCACAACCCTCGCAGCGGGAGCTGCCCGCACATCTGTATTTCCACTAAAATAAGTTTGGCCGGCGTAAAAGACCAACTTGTAATCATCCGTCACAATGTAACGTACATACGACGTAACAAAGCGATCAGTGACGCACGGAGGTGCATTTTTGGTTGAATAGGAACGGGTGCATGTGCTGGTGCTACGTCCAACTTGAGCGTGTTTGAAGGAATTTTTAGTGGATTTAGGGGGGGTTTCAAATCATCAGAGTGTTTGTAATACAGGATTAGACATTCTCAGTTGACATTATTTGGGTTGTAAAAACACCAAGAAATGCAATTGAAATTTGCAGAGATATGAATCGTGTAGTCTACCTAATCATTTGCGTAATTCTGGCAGTGTATGTTTTACTATGCGTAATTAACATAAAACAACAAACTAGCTGATGCAAACCAAGCCTTCCACTACGGCTGTTTTGGGATATACTGTCGTCATTGTTTCATGGACGTTCGCTTCGTTGTCACGCTAGACGCACAATTGCCATAAAGGTATCCCGTCTTTAACCGTTATTGAAACTAAACTTTCGTAAAATTACTGGCCATTTAACCAGGGGTACAGGATTTCGGAATCTCCAACAAAACATCATATCGAAATAAATCCTCACATTGAGTTTATTTTAATTCGTAACATTTACACCAATAGAGTCCAATAAACTTTTGTTTATTCAATAATAGCTCTGACAACAATGCAGAAAGACAAAGGTCATTTTGTGACACAAACAACAAATAAGAATTACAACAATCAACACAGCACAACAAATATGTAGTTTCGTGTGGATATTTTATTTGAAACCAATCAATATCCCGAAGCTCGACGACCAGAAACGCCTGAAAATCCAACAGATCTGGAACGTGACGGGCTACGCCCGTTTTGTTGAAATCGATGAGAAGAGCAGCCAGAAGCATTGTAAACTGGTTGACTTCTACCAAAACTTGCACATCTGTATGGACTCTTATCTCTTCTCGATTCGCCCAAATTCATCTCCCTCAAGCGAGTTTCACAGCTCGGCGAACGACCACGAATGTGGCTACGTTCACGACGCCACGGTGAAGTGCTCCGCGAGTTGTAGTCACGGCCGCGATCACAACAATCATCGTATCCATAATAAACCCGATTGGCATTCTCGTCGTTGGACCAATGAGAAAGGGCGTCGCTCGCCATTACAATAACACAACGTGACGGCAAATAAACCTTGAGCAAAATAAAAAGATGTAGTGATTCGTTTGAATGACAGTATGATAGCATCTTACCATCAGTGAACATGGGTTATTGTCACACGATTGTTGTTGAGTGTGGAAATCCACCGAAGCTTCATTTCTACCGTGACCTCCAAACATTTTTTGGTCACTGTCCAAAACAATCTTGTACCTTCAACGCGAAAGGGTGTTATTTACGACGGAACGCGAACTGTGCAAGGTATACCCAAACCATACTCACGTTCCTGATGTTCGTACACCGATTCGATAATTGGGATAACTTTTTGTAGGATAAAAGTTGAACATGAAGACCAGGCCGGCTCTTTTGAATACAATCACTTTCTTATCATCGTGTTGACGTGTAACAACTCCCTTGCCTACAGACCTCATGAACTCAACTGAACATACCTATTGTAGCTTTCATGTTGTTTTATGTTGTTTTTTGTTGAATGAAACATTAGAAAATTGTGAGGTTTTGTGGTTCACATAACGTGCTCTTTATCCATAATTTTTCATTCCGGTTTTTATTGATGCTATTCCGTAATACATAAGTTAAACACTTTTTTGAAAAATACGAAATAACAATCGAAAAACTAAACCCAGCATATTTATAATACAATGATCTGGAACATTACACACTAAAATAATTACTAAAAAACCTTGGTTAATATGACCATAAAGGTAGAAGCAAAAGAGGCATAACAAACATTTAGTTGCAGACAGAAGTTCACACTGTTTCGACGTTTAAGGTGGCATTATTGCAGCTTGTGACTGCTATTTCGCTAAACTAACTTGCTTGTATAACAACAGTGCCAACAGCCACCAACTGCACCGGTAGGACCTTTTGAGTCCAAACAGTGTCCACTTCATTTTACTATAAAGGTATTACGCCTGCTTGTAGAAATCGTCAATATCGCCGTAAAATTCAGTGCAGTTTAGAGTGTTTCACATAATTGTAGTTAGAAGTAATGTGATACAAGTCTTTCGGAGTCATAAATTGAACACAGATTCCTCCATCTCAAAATTTTTGTCCATCACACATTTACGTTACAACTTTTGAAATTTGTTTTCTTTTTCTTCAGTTAAGTCTCCTTAAAGCACAAACTCAGTAAAAATATTTTATACTCTTTATTTAAACAAGAACCACTTACTGTAAGCAAGGTATGATAGTGACGCGGTAAAAGAACATATTCCACAATCAATCCATGCTATCATAAAAGTATAGCCAAATGAAGCTTCACTTGACAAAGTGTTGTAATTCATCGAGGTGTAAATAATACATGACGTGGCAAGGAAAAATGCTAAAACAAACAATAGCGTCAGCAAAGTTTCCCATCTCTTTTGTGAAAACTGGCAGTTATTATTCAATTTAAATTGTGTACAACAATGTACCTGCCATCGAGGCAGCAGCAAATCCTACAAATGGAAGAATGTTTTTTGTCCACACCAGACTTGTTGTAAAACAACCAATGGAAATTATTTGTCCAAATACAGATGAAATGAGGAAAACCGTTGTCATAATATCGCTCGTGCTCATCATTTCTGTACGAAAAGAAAATATTGTTACAAAACAGTTTTTTTTTAGTTACTGTTTGTACGAATATTTAATGACGTCATAAAATTTCATATTGGTCGCAAAAAATCGCCCTTTCGCTTTGGCGACATAATTTCATTCTAATTCTATTCGTGCGATAAATAAGGCTAGCTAGTGTTTGTTCCATGCAAACCAATTTTTGTGCCATAATCTCAACGACCCCGCACTATGCCAACGTTGTTTAAATTTAACTTAAACGCATTGAATGTTGGATTCGCAGTCAATATTTGAATTCGGTGGCTATCACGATCCGGCTAAATATTGAAATATCATTTGGATTCGGTCCGGAACATCCCCAGTAAGTATTGTATTCTGGTAGGAAAACATTATTAAATTTCACCAAATAGTTAGTCGCCTGACGCCTAATGTAACGTGAAGTTGAAATAATCACAAACTTTTCACAGGAACGGAACAGCCCTCTTGGGTTTTGCATTCTTCAAATAAACCAGTTGTTCCCGATGGAGATCGAATCCACCCGGGAGATCCAATAGCAACAATGCTAACCAGCAAAGTAACAAACAGTAGTGCAACCGTTGCTATATCTTTTTGTGTCATCGAGACAGAAGTATACTAAAAATATGCCTATACTTTACACCAAATGTCTACAGATCATACTGGAGTATATATTTGTTAACGCTGCCACCTGATACGTTTGTATTGCTTCTGTTAAACCTTAAAACACACTCTATATGCTGCAAATATGGCTGTGAAGGCAAACTGCGAAATCAGCAATGAATTGTATGGGTCTGGGCGTTTTTGCGCTTTATGGTATTTGTTTAAACTGCAGTGGTCTTTCATCTAGGATCGTTAAAGTTTAGTTAACTACCTATTACGAAAGTTCGCAGCTAGTTGTGTAATTCCTGTCGAGAATCTATACAAGGGTTGGCTCAACTATCTCAAAAATTATAATCGTGCTTTGATATTCGGAAAATGTTCCTAATTGCAATTCACGATCTGTCAAGGACATTTCTGGAAACGGTCTGGTGCAACAATGTCCTCAACCTGTAAACCTATACTTCTCTTAATCGATTTTTCAATGGTTGAATGATGATGTACAGTGATGTGCACAACCTGGTGAAACCGCAGCAAACGCTCAACCTCTCTCGGCGTCAACCAGGAGTATCGCATTTTACCTATTTACGCTTGCGCAGCGGCGAAATGAAAAAAACACGCACCTTGCTCAGTGTTAGCGGATAGGCCTCGTTGCACAAGCTGTTGCAAGCAGTTTGGGCAAAATCTCAATGTATCCTTATACATATATATAAACATATATATGAAAGAACATTCATTTAGAAGAACTGTCCTTTTGTCATAAAAGTCGCATAGATTTAATATTTCGCTGACGATTTCGATAGATCATCGGATATGTCAAAGACATGAAACACTGTGCGTGTTTTCCAGCGGCCCAAGCAACTTGTTGCGATGGTCACGTCTCATTGCGCTCACACGTGACACAACTCGCGGAGCGGTTCTAGCGTTGTCCTATTTCTTCAAACTATATTGTAAATACAAAAATGTTAGCACTCAACGACATAAACATTTTTATATAATTTATAAACAAGCACCACATACTGTGCACCAGTATAGTTTCTACAGCTATTTTTGTGTAAAAGGCCTATACTGTCTCTCGATCAATTTTTAAATTCTACGTTTATTTGTGTTTTCAAAATTTAGCAAGATATTTTTTTTGGACAAATTCTGTATATAAACCTCGTCGTTTGTTTGACGTTTTTCCTTGATAATAATTTCGCCTGTGCTTATATGGGCATCATAGGTATCGCCAAAAATACAAACAATGCAGTTTAAAACCAACGTATATTTCCTAAATATAGGAAATGCAAAAAAAAATAACCCACAAACTGACAATCAGACGTATAAGGAAACACCGACCGAGCCACGATATATGCTTCATAGTGCAACATAAACCCCACCGGAATACCGACATAGCAAAATGTTATTATCCTATTAGACATTTTTGAAGACAAATGGTTTCACAACATCAAGGCAAAAATAAACATTAATCGCTTAATTGCCTATAATATAAAGTATGGTGTTTTTTGCCACCAAAACAATCTAGGCTCAAACCGAAATCAAATTATACCATTTTTATTTTGCATGAAGCACCACCACGCATAAACGTGAAACAAAACATAGCGCGGGCACCGATGAAACCACAAGGTAGCCTATTTGAGTCAGGATAAAGCGCCAAATATTTGGTTCACGAAACACTTTCTTTGATCTGTTCGGCAGACTTAAGTGTCCCAACGCCTATTCAATGATTTTGTTTGAATTTAATGCAGTCGGAATTTGCTGAATCCAGCGCATCCTTAAAAGGGGCCCGTAATTTATTAGAAACCCCAAAAAAGGAAAAACACTTTTTCTTCAGAAAATTGTGAAGATTTATTTGGTTGAAATACATTCCCCACATGTTTTGGACAGCCCTCGCGTTTTGTTGGACGGCTCTGCCCAAAATCATAAATTGATGATACATTGGTTAAAATTTGAAATTGATCCAATGTAGGCTATGTCGGCAACCTTCTAATACTACAGGTGCGCTAGGTCCGCTAGGTGCGCTAGGTGCGCTAGGTCCGCTAGGTCCGCTAGGTCCGCTAGGTCCGCTAGGTCCGCTAGGTCCGCTAGGTCCGCTAGGTCCGCTAGGTCCGCTAGGTCCGCTAGGTCCGCTAGGTCCGCTAGGTCCGCTAGGTCCGCTAGGTCCGCTAGGTCCGCTAGGTCCGCTAGGTCCGCTAGTTCCGCTAGGTCCGCTAGGTCCGCTAGGTCCGCTAGGTCCGCTAGGTACCTTTTAATACTGCAGGTGCGCTATATTTGACCTAATACTACAGGTCCGCTAGGTCCGCTAGGTACCTTTTAATACTGCAGGTGCGCTATATTTGACCTAATACTACAGGTCCGCTAGGTACCTTCTAATACTGCAGGTGCGCTATATTTGACCTAATACTACAGGTCCGCTAGGTACCTTCTAATACTACAGGTCCGCCAGGTAACTTCTAATACTACAGGTCCTTGGGTCCGCTGGGTCCGCTGGGTCCGTTGGGTCCGCTGTATTCAACCTTCTAATACAGGGGTGTCCAAAACTTGGCCCGCGGGACAAATGTGGCCCCGCCACGGCATTTTACATTCGTTGCAAATTTATCTGTGCTTGTATAAGATGACGCTTATTCCGCCTTTTTCTGGAAAATTAGTACCAGCTATAATACTTTATTACTGAAAGTCGAAGCACTTGTATGCGCCCAACTTGTCACTGATGGTACACCTGTCATGACCGCTACGAAGTGGATCTTTAGCAAAGTCAGCGAGGAAGGGGCAGCTGAATTAAATTGCACTTCATTATCCACCAACAGGCTCTCTGTGCAAAAGATTTTAAATCTGATCACGTCATAAAACCAGTGACAAAAAGCAATTAATGTCATTCGTTAAGAGCTTTGCGACACCGCCAGTTTCAACAGTTGTTGCTTGGCAGATATCACTTATCACAGAGATGTGAGGTGGCTAAGTCGATGGTCGGCACTTTTTTCTCTTTGAAAGGAGGTTGCACATTTGTTTTGTGTAAAGGAGGAACCAATGAAAGAACTATCAGAACCTGCTTGGCTCCCGGATTTAGCTTTTTTGTGGACGTAACGAAACATTTAATTACACTGAATGTCAAACTTCAAGAACGAGATGAAACTGTGAGCCACCTTTGTACTCACCTTAAGGTTTTCCGCACAACAACTTGCGTACAAGTTACTGTATCTTCTCTTTCGAGAGAGTTTTCCAATCGCTTTCCAGATTTTGCAGCACTGAAAAAGGAATTGTTGCTCTTGTAGATAATTCGACATATCATAATTCGAAACATTTAACCTTGATCTTTTCAAACTCCTTTCTTCTCTTTTGCAATTACTCCCCGTCTTCTTGACGCTTTCGCTATTTATCTCGCATGCGTTTTGTCTTTTTACCTGCGCTACTTCTTCTAAGTCTCCTTTGTCGCGTAATCGCAGCAATTGCCTCTTTGTTTTTGCCTCGACTTTGGTATCTCCCCACACATTTGCGATTCTTTTCTCAAATAGATCATAGTTTTCTGTCTCATAGTCGTTTGGTTTAAGAGATCAGGGCGTTTGACCAGCACAGATCTCGGTTTTGTTTTGACTGGACTTGCAGGCAACATGGTGTCTGACTGGGACTTTCTTGAATTCTACGAGGTACCAAAATAATTGTTTTTGAAAATATCAATAGCCTACCTTAATTAACCTCGAGTGTCCTTTATCATCACATGTTTAAGGTATCATTCTAAACAGGTATGCTTATCCGAGTTTCAAGTCATAGGCGATGCAACTACATTTCTTAAAAATATTCGAAGGGTTCGGGAAAATGCATTGACCTGAATTTGCATCGAAAAAATTATATGAACTGAAACGATAAGACGTTTTCAATTCACCGAAACAAATATTCGTTGTGAAACGAATACTATACAAAACCAGATGACCTACCAATCGAGCCAACAGTGGTTGCATACAAAATTTGGCCGATTAACATAGATTTTTCTCTATACAAACTTTTATTTTTGAACTGCCACCAAAATCTGTTACTCTAAAAAACGACAAACAAAATAACGATGCTTACTTCTGACGAAAAAAAGTTCGACGCTATACGATAAAACGAACAAGAAATCTGGCTTCGTTAGTAACTAATTAGGGGACCAAAAAAACAGCCAGAAAATGCAACAAACCTTCGTGTAATTAAAGGTTGGATAATGCGGACCTGAACAAGAAATCTGGCTTCGTTAGTAACTAATTAGGGGACCAAAAAAACAGCCAGAAAATGTAACAAACCCTCATGTAATTAAAGGTTGGATAATGCGGACCTGTAACATTAGAATGTATCTAGCGCACCTGTAGTATTAGATGGGACCTAGCGGACCTAGCGGACCTAGCGGACCTAGCGCACCTAGCGCACCTAGCGGACCTAGCGCACCTGTAGTATTAGAAGGTACCGGGCTATGTCTGGAAATCTGTTTGCAAAAGCCCATGTGTACTTTTACCGGTCACCCAGTGGTCAACACATACACACGAAGGCGAAGCGCGCTGTAGAAACTGTAGTAAGTAATTTGCAAAAGCTGTGGTTATGGTTTGAAAAAAATTGTTTCCTTCTGCTTTGCTATGCACAAGAAATCTTTTGAAAAAAGCGGGATATACTTGTTATAAAAAAAAATAATAAAAAAAATTATATAGGCCATGGTCAAAGGAAATTTCTAAAAGTTGTTTCGCCTTTGCCCTTTGGTTTGTCCGAACTGAAGTGTGGGTCCTTGATTTTTAAAATCATGTTTCTCCTTTTTTAGACAATTAGGTTTCCAATATTAACGTTTTGGCACTGGGTATTTGTTTCTGAATGGTTTGAATGATTCCCATGTGCTGTGTGCATTTAGCTTCTAAAGAAAATAAAAATCGTAACATTTTCAAATTTTATCAGAGCAACTAGTTCATGATTTTGATGACAGCATTGTTGCTGTTTGCAATTTCTGGAAAACCGAAAAATGACCATGCTTGTGGTATGTTACATAATCACACCAGACAACAAAACATTAATTTATATTCAACTTGTGTTTAAAGGGAAATCAACAAACTTTTGATGAAAAATGGCCAACTATGCAACCTGTCATACTCAAGTTGTTAAGTCAGGAATCTGTAACGCGTCAAGAATGGCAGGTGTGCATTTTTTATTAAATTGTTCTCATTTAGGGTGGGTGGCCACCAAAGGGGTATTGTGGTCAATTGTATCCCAACACCTTATGGCAGGTGTGATTCTTCTGAAGGAAATCGCATTATTTATTGGCATCCCTGAGTTGATAACCATCAGGTATTCTTGGTACCCATGGCACAGTAACGATTCCAGTGGCAGATCTGAAATAATATGAGGGGGTGTTCGGTTTTGGTACCTAATTAACGAAACCGTTAGATGCGATTACAATTTTTTTTCAGACGCTTATAATGCAAATTCAGCTTTAAAAACATTGCAGTAGTTGAAGCGAAATATCGATGTTTTAGCTGTAGATAAATATTTTGGAAATATAAGAAAAACAGATGATATAACTCTTACAGCGTGCAGCTTCGGTATAGAAATTATAGCAGAAATGGATTAACTTGTGAGGTCGCGCTTTCAAAAGCACTATTGTTGACGGGTTATTGACCAACGCCATGATAAACCATTGTTTCATAACTGGTCATCATCACATGAATGCAGCACGCACGACTGAAAATCAAAGCAACTGCGGAGACGAACACTTAGTCGTAGTGTCCATTCCTGTGTAGCAGGAAATCAACCGCACTTTCACACACCTCAAAACAATGTGCCAAAATACTGAGGGGGGTGTTCTGACACCAAAACACCACCCTAGATCCGTCACTGAACGATGCCAATAAGTAGGCGAAATATACATAAAAATTCTATGTCTATTGATGTATAAGTCATGCAAATATTAAAATTAATTAATTTCATTGGTTAGTTTATGTGTGGCTGATCTCATTTGTTCATACATTTCTTGAAATAACTTTATACAGGATCTATTTTGGAATGTCCATTCTGTGTGCATGTGGGATGACAAGGGTGGGCCAGAAAAAGTCCATTCAGCTTTAAAGACAAATATTTCAAACTTTATTAAAGATGCACAATCGGTATGTGCATTTTTGGCATCTCTTTTTGCCAATAATGTTGTCGGTTCAATTTACCCATGTGTTTTGCAGCGAATTCAGTCACACCAAGAAGGAAATGCTCTACTTCGAGCTTATATCATTGAATGGCAGAAATTTTTTTCACAATGTGTTTATCTACCAGAGCCCTTCTCTCAGTTAGAGAAATCCTTAAGTGATCGCACCAATAAAAAAAAGAAGGAACAACAACAGAGTATTGTCAAGAAGGTATTTATAATATATATATCACAAATATAGCCGATTAATAATATTAAAAGAAATGTTTAAAAATCATCTTCAGCTGATGCTGGATTCCTGGAACAAAAATGTGTTTCTGAGTATATCTGATCACTTAAAGGAATGTACCATGGTACTTATTGAAGAAGAGAGATGTGGTAAAGCAGTTGATGCCCAACTCATAATCGGTGTCCGTCAATCTTTTGGTATGCAACATAGTGAATTAATGGAAATTTATTTTAAAGCTATGTTTTCTCCTTGGTCAGTTTACATTACAGCAAGAACGTTTTACGTAACATGGCCTGATGATAAAATTCAAAAAAAGAATATTTTTTGTTTGTATTTCAAACCAGAAGAAATCCATTTAATTTAAAAATAATTTGTATTGTGGTCTAGTAGAACTGTTAACACAGATCGTTAGTTTGCTCCTTCTTGGTATTTTTATAAAATAGCACATAGAACTAGTAATATACCGAATCATCCAAATTCGGTTCCGGCCAATACCGAATATTTGGTGACACTTTTATTGTTACGTCACTGATAATCTTACGGCTTTGTTAATTCCATGTTAGTTTGTATTAAAAATTATCCATGTGGCTTACACGCTAGTGTTGGTATTTCAGAATGTTTTTCTCGAGGGCAAAAGTTTGGTTTTGGCCGAATCAAAAGAAATTACTCAACCGAAACCGAATCTTCGTCAAAATCGCTGATTTGGCCGAATAAATTAGCCAAATCGAAGCTTCGATACATCACTACATAGAACATACACTTGATATAAGCTAGTTCCTGTTTAAGATAATCCTTTTATATTTTCTGCATTCACTGATCGAATAAAGCCATTTATTTTTAACTAGGATATTATTATCTACAGTAAGTCTATGTTCCAATGCTGAAGATCCACTTCAGATCTACCGCGAACATTTTGAATCTTCATACATTCAAGCAACTAAGAAGCATTATAATGCAGCTGCTGAGAACTATCTCAGTGAACGTGGTGTTAAGGAATACATGAAATATGTAAGTATAAAACAATTAATGCACAATTCAGGGCAAATTTAATGAATTTTTTTCATGTAGTGTTCTGTTTTTTTTTAACATTATGCCTTGTAAAACTGCTGAGCACCTCTAGCTCAGTTGGTACAGTATTGGGCCTGGTTAGCCGAGGTCGTGAGTTCAAACCTAACCGGGAGCTTCATTTTTCAAATCTCGCTTCGATTCAGTTAGGCTGCATACCTGGCTTGTGTTGCCGGAAAATGAAAATGCATATATATACATATAATTTCAAAAGTAATCAGCTTAATTTGCAATCCATTACACAAGAGATACAAGCAAAAGGAATAAAATCTACAAAAACAATCATTTTTCTAACCCAGAAGCTCAATCAGACCAATAATATATGTAAATCTTTTCAATATGTGACTGTAATGACCTAAAAAATATTTTATGTGAAAATGCATAAAATATGTATTTCTGTTAGTTATCCTGAAACAAAATATATTTGTGCTTTGAAAAGCATTTTGTGGAAAATACGACTTTAATTTCACAAAAAAAAACTAGTTATAATTGTACAAGATGTAACATAAGCTTAACTGGAGTAAAAAATGGAATATAGATTAACCAAGACATTTTGAATAAAAGTTTTGACTTATTCTGTGCTAAATGTTGCTGCACTACTTTATATGATTATTTATAAGTAAGTGGCACAATTTGGTTTATGGTCTTCTTCCATTCAGGCGCAACAAAAACTCTCCGAGGAGAACCAGAGAGCTACTCGATATCTCGAGTCTTCCTCAGTTAGCGACTTAGACAAGCATTGTGTCTTAGTGTTGGTTACCCGGTTTACTGATGCAATACTTGCAGAGTGCCCACACATGATTAGAGAGAATGAGACAGATCGTAAGTTTTCTTTAAACCCTGTTTACCTATTAGGTATATATGATTTATTTGCATACTTGCCTGAAATTTGAAGTAAGCCTTAAAATCTAGACTATTTCAGAGCATAGCACTTGTACACAGTTCCCCAAAAAATAAATTTAAAATTAGATCTTTAGCTTTTCATTATGAAGCAGTTTATCATAGCTGCTGATGAAGGCTGCTGCTTAGCACTTGAAACATTGATATTTCAAAATATTGTTGCTTTTTTGTGTTGCCTGGATAACTTACCTGGTAGTTTTTTTTGTGGTGGTGTATAGCCTAAAATAACTTTACAATTTAATACATAACAGCACTGCATTTTAAATTGATAAACTGATTTGTTTACAAATATATTTGAATATTTATTTCAGAACTTAACATAATGTTCAATTTAATGAATCGCGTGCCTGACGGAGTGGATCCCATTATTAACTACCTGCATGACTACATTCTGGAACAGGGCCTGACTGACATGAAGGAATGCAGAACTATTATTACTACAGTATGTGTCATCTCATTGCAGCAGTTTATACAAATGTGCCTTAACATTGTTTTTTCATTGGTTAGGATTCAGAGAAGTACATTGAACTTTTACTTGTACTGTTTGAGAGGTTTTCAACACTAGTAAGAAAGTCATTTACTGATGATCCACGTCTGTTAACTGCGAGGGATAAAGCTTTCAAAGAAGTTGTAAATGACTACTCTGTGTTTAGTTTGGAATTACAAACCAAAGGAAAGCAGTAAGTTGGTGTTGACATAGTTTTCCCTCGATCCTAAATTGTTTACATTTTAGCATGTTAATTGTATCTTATGCTCTAGTTCAAAACCAGCTGACAACTCTGCCTGCCATGTTATGATGAATATGTTTGCAGAAGCTCAGTAAAACTTCCACCAGAGTCAAGATGCCCAGAACTGCTTGCCAACTTTTGTGACATGCTCCTACGCAAAACTCCAATGAGCAAGAAATTGTCAACGGATGAGATTGATTCCAAGTTAAAGGATGTTGTGAGTTTTTTATTTAGGTCTACGCATATGTACAGGTATTAGTAGTGCTAGAAATCTCTTTTATGAATTGGCCTTGATTTGTGACAAAAGTTCCCAGACTGTTCACATTTTCCTTACTTTCACCCACACTTTGACTGACATATAATGTAGAGTGTTTTTACTGAAGAAATCTTTGAAGGATAAATGTTTTCCTGAGCTGTGCAAAGTGAATTCGGGAATTTACATCTTTTTTCTGTGATCCAACCATGTTAGCATCAGAAAATATGGGCTGTGTGCTCATTCATAAACTAAAATTACAGATACCATTCAAAGATATTGTTTGTTTAAATCACCATAAAAGAGAATTTTGATTTGCAACTAAGCAACCAGATGTTTTTCCAATTTTTTGCATTAATATGAGTTTTTTTTATTTCAGCTCCTAGTTTTGAAATATGTGGCAAACAAGGATGTATTCATGAGATATCATAAAGCACATCTCACAAGGCGTCTGATTCTTGGTACATCAGCTGACAATGAAAAAGAAGAAAATATGTTGGAAGGCCTTAGAGAGGTATTGGTGTCTTTCCTTGTTTGTGTTAAAAAAACAGGTTGTTTGCACAATTTTAAATATAAACTAAAACTGCCAGAAAATGTCCAGCATACAATTTGGTTTTTCAAAGTTATTAACTCCAAGCTTTTCACACCTTAACGATGTAAAACCAAAACTATATATGTGTATTCTTCACCCAAACCTTACCCATTTCCATACACAGACACTAACGATAGCAATATTTGAATATTTGTTTGCTCCTGTTTGTTTTAGGTAGGAATGCCAGCTGATTATGTGAACAAACTTGCTCGAATGTTTCAAGACATTAAAGTAAGTGAAGACCTTAATCAACAATTTAAAGAAACAAGAAAAGACAGAGCAGCAGGTAATTAGGCATTGTTTTTAAAAATTCTGTAGGACCACACTATTTTATATCCTACTCAGACATCGCCAGCATCAAGATACTAAATGCTGGTGCTTGGTCTCGTCGGTCGGAGAGAACTCCAGTTTCCCTTCCTGGGCTTCTGGAGGATTTAATACCAGATGTTGAAGAATTTTACAAAACTAAGCACACTGGAAGAAAGTTGCACTGGAATCATCTCATGTCAAATGGAGTTGTACGTTTTTGTTTTCTCACTATCAAACTCCTATTTGCTCACACCTTAATTATGTTTCATTTACATTGGATCGAATCTGTAACTAGTTGGCATCAGTGCAATACGTATCAAAAATGTCATATATGCTCAATAACTGTATTAGTGTTACATTTATTTTACTGTGGTTGTACAACTTCCTCTATTTTTAGAAAATTGTTCAATATTTAAAGCTTACTCAAAGTATCATAATCTTTTAGCATTGGTTTTAAGTTCACCTATTTCTTTAGATGACTTTCAAAACAGATGTTGGCCAGTATGAGGTTGAAATAACCACTTTCCAAATGTCAGTTTTGTATGTGTGGAACTCAAGACCTCGTGATGCAATCTCGTTTGAAAGTCTTCGTCTGGCGACCCAATTACCAGACACTGAACTTAGAAAAACGCTTTGGGTTTGTGCATTTCAACTGTGTTAAAAAACAGAATGTGTGCAAAATGCAACGATTGGCTTGTTTATTACGTTTCCTTGCATGTTTTTAAACTGTTAACTTCATAATTTCTATGGTATCTAACTTACAACATGTTATATTCAGTCCCTTGTTGCGAATGGAAAACTAAAACAACAAGTTCTCGTATGCGAACCCACAGTGACGTCACTGAAAGGCTTCAACGACAGCACTATCTTCTCCGTAAACCATCAATTCTGCATCTAGTATGTAAATTTTGCATTACTTTACCCCTGTCTGACATTTTGACGTAACTCTGTAATGTGCTACAGCAAAGGAGGGAAGTCACAGAAGCGTGGCAGGGTTAACTTGATCGGAAGACTCCAACTCGCCACCGATAAAAATCGGGAGGACGACAACGAGGGTATTACGCAGTTGCGAATTTTGCGAACTCAGGTAGATTTTTTTGCACCACTAGGTTGTTACAAACTAATCACAGTAGGCATAAAATAACTACACACTGTTAGCTTTCAAGTTTAAAGGTCTTAAAAGTGATGCTTGAAATAACAAAAATGCGTTGGTGGGGAGTTTATGTAATTTGCGTAAATTTTACTGTTGTGGAATTTATATACGGTTGCCAAATTTTCATTGTTAATTAAACGAAGAGAAATTACGAACAGCTATACACGCGTTACGCCAAAATGACGTTTTCTGGCTGGTAATTTTGTGATAAAAGTACGTGTGTGAAAATAAACTTATTGAATTTTTGCACAGGAAGCAATTGTTAAAATTCTCAAGATGCGGAAAAAGATTACAAACGCACAACTCCAAACCGAACTCGTTGAAATTCTTAAAAACATGTTCCTTCCTCAGAAGAAACTAATTAAACAACAGATCGAATGGCTTATTGACAATAAGTACATGAAACGTGACGACCACGACATCAACAGTTTCGTCTACATCACATGAACTATATAACAAAATACGAGCTTAAGTTCAATTTGCTGATTGCTTGTTGCAATACGAATAAAATTGTTCTGGTGAGAAGATTTTGTACTGTGACGTAATAATATCACCGCCGCACACTTCGCATGTGGCGTTGTATTGAGTTTTTGAAGAAGTTCACGCTTTTGCTCTGACACAAGTTTGTCCGCTTTAATTATGTGCCATTATCGTGATTGATGTTTGTCGTCGTTTTTTTTGACTGCGTTCTTGATGACTGGTCAATGTGAACCCGTGGGTCCTTTCGTTTGTTTGTTTTTTTGGCTGCCGCGTGGTGGCGCACTTACATACGCAAACGGCGTTTGTTTTTCTTGTGCTTTCTTTAATCGCTTGCAAATAAAACCTGTCGGACTGTTGAAAGCGTGTTGACATTTCTTGGGTTTATATTTCCCATAAAGTGTTTCATATACTCGTTGTAGAACTAACTGCAAAACCATTAGTGTTGGAAAAGGCTTTTTATTGGGGTTTTTAGGATATCGCATTTCTCCTGACATCGTTGCGATCACTTCATAACTTGCAAACATGTACACAGTTTTGTCCAGAAACTCTTCAACCAAAATATTCTGTGACTTTTTCAACAGTTTGGATGTACAGGCGGCGGAATGAACAAGGAAAGACAAAAAACTTGCTTCTGTACGGTAATTGCTGCAAATTGCCTATAAATGCTATATGGACTGAGAAATTTTAAAGCATGTTTTGCAACAGTTTAATTGGATTGGAGAATCGTCCGGTTAATCTCACGGCAAGCAAACGACAATCCTAGTATGAGATACAGTGATTAAGTGTGCAGCGCCGTTCGAACACGCGTTGACAGCCAAGGTGCTTGTTACTCTAGGAATGTCCTGCTGCCTTGTCACCCATAAAGTTTGTCATTTTTTCCATGACATCGGTGAGTTCAGTCATTGCATCGGAGAAGAGAGTCCTGTCTTGATCGATGATGACTTGGTCAAGTTCGTGCAGGGCGCATTCGAAGTCGTCATCTCCGGTGACTGAAAGTGTAAAAACAATCTTTTACTTGGATCGGTCATTTTCCACACATGAAATCTGTGAAGTAGCCTACATGTTTGTTTTGCGCATATGTGCGATGTGTTCAGCTTGAGGTCGGTTTTGAATTACAACACAATATTAACTGCTAATAGATGGATCAAAAGAAACGTTCTGAGAATCGAGTTTGCGTTTCGATGGGTTTTGCTTTGGCCGGGACGGTAGGGTGACCCAACGTCATATGCATCCTGTCGCAACCTGTCACCTCCCAATTCGATCCCACGGCAAACGGTGATTTTCCTTAAGGGAATTAGCACCTTCACATGGACGTATGTCTTGATAACCTTCATGGCTTTATCGGCCCATGCCATTCTATTTCTTTTGTGTATTATTCATCTGCTTTGTTGTGTTTTGTTGCGCAAAATACACAACGTTTGATTTTAATTTGCTAAAAAAATTGCTTGTTTTTTCTTATGAAAATCTGTGTAGCAAGGTGGGTTTTCTAGTTTTGTGTTTTAGTTAGCAACCGTACTGTAGCCTACAGGTTGTTACTTGTAGAATCGCGGGAAGCAGTCGACGTGAGGCGTTGTGGCGAGCTTTCATCTGATTCTTCCAAATGATAATCTTCTTCTGGAGGTGGCGGAGGAGCAACAAACGTTGGGTTTCCGTGTACATCGCTCTACGCACCAAGAGAAATTGCAAGTTTAAGCTTACTCAGCAAACTAATACATGTGTAAATTGTTTTGCAGCTGTGTGGGCAGTATTACCGAATATGATTAACGCCCACTTCAACCATGCACAGTTGTTGTTATATATAGTCATTTTAGTATGAGTTTGTCTCAGTTGTGCAAAGAATTCCAAACAGAAAATGCAAACGACTAACGTCAGTAGCATATTTGTTTGATACATATTTACTTTTGGGCGTGTAATTGCCTCTTTTTCCTGGTTTAATAACCAATTATTTCGAAAAGGTTGTAAGTTATATTTATTGTATAAATATTTTATGGCTAGTTGATAAAAAACACAGTTTTTCTCAAAAGAATCAATGGTCAAAGAGTATACAACCAGAAATAAGATAGAAATCAAAATTACTCACCCAGTTTCTAAGAAGATACAACTATAACAAAACACTCACCACTATGACAGGATTGTAACGCGCAAGCATTGACGACACTTCCTGTAGAGTTTTGAGATTTATATGGAAACCAGAGAGACCTGCAACACGCACAATTCCTCATATGACTGTAGATGGAAGTTATTAACACAAAAGTGAAATTTTCCCACAATATTTACGTAATGAATCAAAGCCCCAACTAATAGTTCGCTCTGGGTCACAGGGAATGTGGAGACGGGGAGCAAACAATAAGAAGAGGGATAAATAAATCATGATAAACATAAAAGGATTGTCTTTAAACTTGACCAACTACTGTATTTTTAATAACCCTGTTTTAAGATGTCTTTGTGTGGAAACTAATGCACAGAGAAAATCCACAATTATAACAACTAACAGGTCTGACCGAAAATTATCAAAGTATTATCTTGTTTGTGTTCAAATTTTATGCCAAAACATGAAATCGTGCCCTACTATGATTTTCCCCATCTGAATCGGAATCAAGTCGAATGCACATTCCGTCATCGTCGTCGTCATCGTCATAACAATCGTCACCCGAAGACGCAGTAAAATATCTTGCAAGCAAAAAAGGTTTTTAATGCCGATGACTGTTTTTTTTTCCAAATTAACTTTACACATACATTCGGGAAAACATTTATTTTCAGTGTAAATACAAGTCGCTTTCAGAGAAAATTCTACTTGATAAAAAATCGTCATAATTTTCTGCAAAAACAACACAAATTTAGTTGTTTGGGAACAATGGCAAGTAACAAACAAAAGTGCCACATTTTTTGGATGTATCTTTGTTTCGTCTTTTTTTTTCAGTAGCTTACCGAGGACGCCGTTGAGCTATAACTATAATAACACTTAAAAATACGTTTTTCCCCTACAACCTTGTTTGGATATGGGAATAGTTTTTCAGTCGAAAGCAAATATTCAAAAATAGTCACGAAACTGTACGATAAAATCAAGTCGTGTAAAGCTGAATAACTGTGTCTCATAATATTTTGCACTCTAATTACCAGGAACCGAACCTTATACTACTGATTATGACAGAAATGGTGCATTTAACTTAGAAATAACATTATTTGCTATATAGGTTGACAATATTATTAAGTAACCTCATGTTGTTATTTTTAATAACATAAATAACAACATGAGGTTACTTAATAATTGACGAGTAACTTTTAATTTATGACCTTCCTTGCGAGTTAGGCTATTGATGTTTAGTTTAGTTTTTGTTCTTTTAAGAGCAAATAGGTGATTAGACTACCTGTCACTTCCATCACTTGGGTCATGTCTTGTTGTAGTGGGCGGGGCGAGGGATGATTGACCGCATTGTTCAGCTGAAGGGCTGTGAGAAGTACCGGGATTTTCATCGTAAGGTGAAGTTACTGATATGTCAGGTGACTTTGCGCGGTGAATTGGGGATGGCATTAAGGTTGTAGTCATGGTGTTTGATTGAAAATGAATGTTGGCTTCCCAGTTGCTGAAACCTGAAACAAAAAACGGCTGGTTTACTTTGCTTATTAGCCAAAAATACAAAGTATTTTCTGTATTAAAAGCAATAACATGTGTTTTAAACAACCCAAACAGGAATTTAATCTGTTAGGTTTGCCTTTCACAGTTAATAAACAATTTATTTCACTTACACACTGCTGCCATTACGTGCGTCGTGGTTTTTGCACCATCGTTTTTAATTTATTCTACCGATAGGCTCTCCAATATTCCTGTAACGTAAATATCGAAATATTAACCCAACTTACACTTCAGTCACAAAGTCAAAACTGGTGCCCGGGATGAACACAATGCAATTTCATCAACAATAAATTTTAGTGCTCGGAGCGGTGCAGCGCAAAAATTAAAGCCCATTAATCATTAAATTCCTAAATAAAGGCCTGAGTCACATTTTTTCTCTATGTCAAATCTATAGCTTGTGACGTAAATAAAGCTGGCGTCGGTTTGACACAAAACAACGCACTGTATTTTATAATTTGTAAACTGCATAAATCTGCGGCGTTTCTACCTCACCGTATATCATTGTGTTTAAATTAACCAGTGTTTTTGAAAAGTTTTTTTCTCATACCGCCTCAAGACCCTTCTCATATTTTATTTTACATTCAAACCGTAATAGGGCGCTGGCTCCCAGTTTGAGAACCACTGATCTATTACGTGGTGGTAGCATGCGATACCAATCATTATTGGTTTTGTTGCAATGATCGTTTCAAAGTCACAACTTTAACAATTTTTCACAACTTTAACGAAGTGCTGAAGTCATGCTATAGACGTTTACTGTACCGCAATGAATTATGAAAAGCGCAATTGCTTTTTAATGCTTGACTGCGATGTCACATTTACATCAACATGCCATGATTTATGCACTTTATATTAGAAATTTGCAAACCCTTTTTAGGCAATAGCACGAAAAATTCCACAGCGTAATGCGGCATCCACAAATTTCACTTGGCCCACGACTAATTATATTGACTGCAAGCTGTTACAGACACACCAACACACATTAATCCGTGTTGTGGAATCAAAACGCCAACGCGAAAGATGTTTTGCGTAATGTCTGCCAAGGAGTTGGTACAATATGCTATATACTACGCTAAGCACTAATAAAGCTCAACTCGATGTGACTCTGAAACAAGCCTCAGAAAACATCTATTTTTGAATCAGTTCGTGCTGTACCCTTTGTTTCACGCAGTCTAGTTCCTGTAATGAGTCACAGTAAAACCCTGCACCGATTTACATAAATGCTATGCAAACATACTATTTTCACATTGAAATAAAGCAGGTTTTATGCCAAGGCAAACATTTCTTTGTTTCCTTGATAATTGTCGTGCGACGCCAAATTTATTTTCAAACTCAATTTCGTCTGATTGTGAACTGGTATATGAATATATTATGCAAATCATTATTTATTTGTTCCTTTTTTAAATAAAAGTACAAGTCAAGTTTCGCCAAGAATTTCATTGAGCTCGACGATTTATCCTAATACAAAATTACTGCTTAATCGCTGTAAACACTTTCTTACAGTAAGATAACAGCAATTTGCAGTCCAATGCCTATAGACTAACCTACTGTTGCAAAATCATTTAAATGTACACAGCAGCTGCCTCCAATGCGTTAAAATACAAAGACTGCGATTTTAACTGTCGAGCAACCTTTCGTGAATTTACCGTATTGCGCACTGTGTTGGTGAATGTACGAATCCCATAGAGTGTCTAAATGCAGCCTGACCAAACATGGATACTGGCGTATGATAATCAAAGCCGTTATACACAACAACGACTATTTCCGCATATAGTTTTATGTGGTTTACAAAAATCGGCTTGGGTTTTTGTGTTACTTTAACTCGAATACATAAATCGTTTTATGCAACAACAACTCGGTTTACAAATTCTGAAATACACTGGCATTGAATGATAAATGATGGCCAATAAAGTTAAGGCCAAGTATACGTGAATTTCAATTTCTTGGTCATTAGCTGTTTGGAGCCGGTATGCCGAAGACTTACAGATAAACGTGTGTTTGTTATATGCACAGAGCATTAATTTTAATCTAATTTTGCGCGAGCTAGACATTTGAAGTTTTATGTGCTCTCTTCCCTTTCCTAAACTAATCATTCATTTATGCACTTACTGTGTGTAAGTTGCCAATCTGTGCCTGGATGCCCGTTCTGTTGAAGAGTTCTATCGCGCATTTGCTATCCTCACTTATTCACTCTGCTTGGAGGAAGGATGCATGCCGTGCAACGTCACTTCCGGTAGTGCGTGACGTGAATAACGCAATTGTATACAAACGTTTGGCGAGGGCTCTGATCTGCCACCAAGTATTGAAACATATAAAATGTTTCAAACGCGCTTAATTAGTTTCTACTTCGCAAAACAACAACAGTTGAATAATTTTCTTAATGAAATAACCTTTTTTTTATTAAATTGAAAAAATATACTTTCGCAACAGGGAAAAGTTATGCAAGGTTATTCCCCTATCCAAGTTTTTCTTTGTTTATCCAGACCCGCTGGGTATTTAAAAAAAACAACGCAAACAAGTGTAGTTCCTTCTTCTTTCGAAAATAATGCTAAAATTATTACCATTATTTTTGTTTGTGTATAATTTTGTCACAGTATTTTGTTGTAGGTAAGAAATTTTGACATTGTTCTGACAATTATTTTGTCGGGACGGATATATTTGTGATTTAAACACGTGCAAAAAAATTATAAACGGGAAAAGTACAGGAAAATAGCTAAATACGCTTGGTAAATCATAGATATGTGTCTTAATTTTCTTCGCAAAAACTTGCCATTTTGGTCATAGATGTTGTTGGCTATTAACAAGTAATGCAATAAATTGATGTATAAATTGTTTGCCGTATCTTGACGCATTTAGCAAAATGGAACATTATCATTCTGATGCCCACAACTGTTTCCAATACTTGTTGCAGTGCAATGGCATACCAAAGAAAACTATCCAACAGTACCTGGCCAAACAGGTGATAAAATAGATTTATACATAATAATTTGTTGGGGGTTAGCGGAGCTTAAAACACTTTTCATCAATGTGTTAATATTTATTGACTATTTGTGGTCAAAATTTATATTAGGTAAATATGTACTCCTGTGAATAATCCTTCATCTGTTTTAAGTCATCTTTTTGACGTTTTTCTTAGATATATATATTTCGCCTGTGCTTGCAGGCATTTAAAAAAATTGTTTTTTACCATTTTTAATATTTGTTTTATTACCAGATGTGGTCACCGTCTGACAGAATGGAACTTCTTTTAACATTTTCAAATATGCTGTGGAAAGTGGAGAGAATGGCATGTTTAAACATTTGCAAGACCTTTGGACCGTTGACAGTTGATCTGTTATTACGGTAAAATGTTTGTACCATGCTTGTTTTATTTTGTTTAATATTTTTGCTTCTGCAGTTGCAGCAGTTGTATTAATGAACAAGATGGAATGACTTTGGAAAGCGTAGATCAACATGAACGCATTTGTGTTGTTCTTGGTTGGTTAACCTCGTTGTTTCTTCCAAACCTGGATGAGTATGTTGTGACTGATTTAACTCTGTTTACTTACTATACATCATTATATTTGTGTTGTGTTGGAGAAAAGATAGTATACCATTTGCCCAAACTAAATAATCTACACAAACATCACTAGTTATTGACAAAAAAACGGATCATTAATGGATGTTAACATAGAGCGTTTGTACATGAATGTCACTAATAATTGTCTCATGTGCATTAGTGTGTATTTTCTTGGTGGTTTTAGGCGGATTCATCAAAACAGATGACTAAGTTAATAAACAACTTTTGCAATGTATTTATCTCCAGTTTGTAATTGTCAATGGAATAAAGCCTGTAATTTTGTTCAAAATTTTTACATTTGCTTATTTTTAGTTTCTGCCTTCATTACTTGTCCAAATTTGGAACACCTTTCAAGAGGATACTGTGGTTAAAAGAAATGGAAAAAAGCAAACAAAAGAAACGAAAAAAACTGTCAGCCAAACATTTTGATGACATTTTAGAAGCCACATGGAGACTATTAGATGTAAAAATATACTTTTAGTTGCACTTTTTGTTAGTAAAGTATGTTGTTGTGTTTTGTTCAGAAATATCCAGTTATATTGTGCTGGAACTGGCACTGGTCCTTTGTACTTGATTGTTTAAATAAGGACTTTCAAGTTACTGATGATGGAAAATATTTTTTACGAAAAATACTTGCAACGATTTCTTTTCACACAGAAAAACAGAGTTTGGACTCATTTAGTAATACAAAGCTTGAGTAAGTATAATACAGTTGTCTATAATGCCAATGGAATGTTCGGTTATGATTCTATTCAGCTCCTCAGCTTTTTTTTAACTCTTTCACAACTTAATTAAAGTACTGTTACTGTGAACCAGACTTGTGTTTTATACTTCAACTATATAACTATATATATATATAGATATATGTTTTTTGTAATCGTTTGCTCCACAAACAGCAAAAAACATTATTTGTTAAAAATTTTTGCAGAATCTACTGTCAGCCTGCTATTTTTGATGATGGGTTAAATGATTGTAAATCTCTACAAGTTACATCAGGTGGAAAAGTTCTGACCCATGTGGAGCATGCTTTTGTTTCTGCTGACTTGTCACCCTTCCTTGCACCAGTGTGTGGAGTGTTGTTACTAAAAGCTCAGCTCGCAACCAGCGTAGATATTGGTTAGTGATTAGACTGGGTAATGAATTTTTGTAAACTTTGAAAATGTATGCTACCTCAATTGTATTGCATGTGACAATCATGATCATTTAGCACCAAAATAATGAATGTCAGTAAAATGCTTTACTTTTCTTTGTATATATATATATGTGTGTAGAATTTATCAACTGCTTTGCATTAGATATTTATTTAAACATTTAGGTCCTGCTGTATATACCAAGCTGGTGATGACCGAACAGTGTCAGACTTCACTTCAAAAACTTGCTTTATCGGTTGCTGAACGCCGGGCAGTTTTGTTGGAAGGTGAGTTCTGTGAAAATGTGGATTGTGTAGATGTTTGATCATAACAATGTAGTCTCACAACCATTTCCATTGTAGGACCAACTGGATGTGGAAAAACAGCTCTAGTGGAATACCTTGCATATAAAACAGGTAAAGTATCCATGGGTCAATTGTTGAATTTTCTAATTACACACAGCTTAGGTGGGTGTGTGCAGCGCTGGCATGTCCATTAGGAGAAATAGAGCACTCAGCCTTAACAGGTTGAAAACTTGTCTGATTTTGTAAAAAAATGCCTGATCCATATAATGAAAAAAGTACACATCGGGACAACCTGATAAACAGCAATTTGGGTTGCGAAAGTGGTTCGATGGGGTAAAATAAAACTGAAACTTGCCTAGAGTGCAAAATGTATTGGCATTTATGTAGTAATGGATTTGTGTTGAATTTTCCCTGTGAGATACCATCACCGGGAAGTAATTTTGTTTTGTACAGGTCATGTTGGAGCTCCGTATTTGACCAAGATTCAACTTAGTGATGACACAGACAGCAAAACATTAACAGGAACATACACATGTACATCTGTGCCAGGTCAGCGTATATACATGCTTCATGCTAAATCAATCATATTAAAAACTAACTGCCATTTTTGAAAATATCTTGTCCTCTGTCTTTTCTTGTGACAAGTTGCCTTTTTGTGGCCTTTTTTAGTTTGATTTCATTTATATTTGGTAAAAAGTATATTTATTTCTTGCTTTAAGAATCTAATGGTATATAACATGTGTATCCATAGGCGTTGATTTCTATCTTCCAGATTAGGCCTGCATAACCTGTGAAAAATATAAGTTAGGCTGCCTACCCTAGTTTTGAAAAGTGTGTTAGCCTGTATATTTGTAGTTGAAATAGTGCAACTGCATCGCTTTGTGCATTACTTTTTCTGTTTGTGGTATAGAATTGTCTTAAGAGACGCAAAATTGCATGTCCTTCAAAAATGCCAACTGCCACAAACTTTCAGACAAACTTTTTTCTTTTACACAATGTCAGTTTTATAACACGTTTATACACCTTGGAACCTTCAGACTGAGCGATGATATTAATTGGCCTAACCTAAAAAAAAAAATTATCAATGCCAATGTGTGTATCAGTTGTACTTTATCTCAAATTTAAATAGGTTGCTTTAACTTGAAAGTTAGATGAAATTAGATAGTGTGAATCATCAAAAACATGCATTGGCATGGGTTACTAGAAGTGAGCCCTTTATTTTGTACCTTTGTTTTGTAGGTGAGTTTGCTTGGCAAGCTGGCCTTCTTGTTGAAGCCTGCCTAAAGGGATACTGGATTTTGTTAGAAGATGTGGACAGAGCTCCAATGGACATTGTTTGTGTTATGTTGTTTAAGTTATGTTTTTTTGGTCTACTTACATCATACTTCTTTTAGATATCCCTGTTACTGCCATTAATTGAATGCCGTCAACTTAACATTCCTGGTCGATCAGCTGAAACAAACATTGTTTCAAGTCAATTTCGCCTTTTTATGACAAGGCGAACAAGCACCAATGGAAGTTCTCGAAATACTGGAATGGAAATGCTCTCTAGAATTGCAACCGTTCTTGAATTAGGGCATATTCCAAACACTGACATGGAACAGGTATTTGTTTTTTACCGAGTAACAAAGATTTTTAGTTTGTGAGTTGTTTTTTTCATCTAGATAATGCTCATACATTATCCAAACCTGAAAAAGGTTTCACAAAAGTTGTTGAAAATATATCAGAAAGTTCAATGTCAAGTGCTCGCCAGCTCCCAAAGAACTCCGTCAACAAGGTACCAAATACTACCTATTGTAGTTAAATATAATAAGCTTGTCAGAAAGAAACTGGCATATTAAAGATACAGAAGAACCCAGTAATTCTAGACTCTATTTGTCTTGATTATGAGAATTTCAGGATTTACAGACAATGTGTGTTTCCAGTCTGATGATATGTAGTTATTATACATATTGGTAGAATTCACCTCAACTAATCCAAGAGCTTTGCTTAGCTCTAAGACCTCTTTGTAACCTAACATTTAAAAAAGTTGTTTCGTGTATGTAACCAAGGTTAAAGCAAGAAATACCACCCAAATGCGGGTATTGCTTTCAAATGAGCAAAATTTATAGAGGATTGTCAAATATATGGATAAAATATTCCTTTATTAAACTTTTCTGCCAAGAAGAAGATCATGAGGAATTTGCACCTCCAAAGCTCCAGATTTATCCTATGTGGATAACTGGGTTCCTCTGTAGTTCTACTTTTTTATTACCATTTTAGTTTTGTGGAAAATGTTTATTTGTACTTTCAGAGACTTATTGAAGTGGTGTCATCGAGTTTCTGATAAAACTACTGTTGAAGGAATAAGTAATATTGGCAACTTTGTTGCAATGTCAGCAATAGATTGTTTTGCTGCTTCTTTGGCGAACTGCAATACACGACTATCGATGGCGGAAATCATCTGTTGCGAACTTAACATTTCTACTGACAAAGTAAAATACCAAAAAACTCATTTAATTTTTTTATGTTCTTTCACATTACACATTAAACTGTTTTTTTATGTTTAACAGGCTGAATATTTCTGCAACACGTACAAACCCAATATTGTTAACAGTGCTTCAACATTCAGTGTTGGTAGGGCAAATTTGCAGTGTACAAAATCAGAGAAACTTGCCAGCATGTCTGCAAAAAGGCAACAATTTGCAGAAACTAGGTGTGTGTAAAGTAATTCTTGTAGTATAAACTCTTATGATTTGTTACTACCACCATAATAACCATTTTTAATTGTAAAAGTTTTCTTGCCTAGGAAAGCAGGCGTTCTTAGGATTGGCTTGATAATTTGATAATGTATATATATAAATTAAATACTGCTACAAAATTAAAATTTTGAAGCAAAATTTTGTACAGATTATACCATGATTTTTTTTTATATTTTGCTGGCAGACATTCTTGTGTGTTGTTGGAACGAGTTGCTTGTTGTATTGAAAGAAATGAACCTGTTCTACTTGTTGGCGAGACCGGTGTGGGAAAAACATCTGCACTTCAATATTTAGCTCAAGAAACAGGTAAGGTAGTAAAAGACAAGACAAATGTCAACAAATTCTTAGTTGGACTACAAGGCTTTGTAGTTGTCAAAATACAAACTACATGTTTCGTATTGATTGCCTACACTGTTTTTTTATTTTCTACCTCTAGCATTATATTTTTGTCAGGATAGTGCAAGTGTCACATAAATGTATTTCAGAAGCGAATGCAAAAATTTTTAACTTTTCTGTCAAATTAAAACCGCCAGACAAGGGCAGGATTCATAACATAAAATATCGTATATGCACAACCCTGGGATATTGAACAAATGACTAGGCTTCTTCAGAGTATAAAACAACATAGTAATGAAACCAAAGGCAAGAAAATTTACTCAACAAACGTCAGTTTAAACAAAAATACAATCTGTTTAAACAAAAGGTGTATATTTGTTGTTTTTCACCACAAGAACGAACAGTTTAGTATTTATCATGTTATCAGGTGGTCAAAACCTATTTTCAGTGGGTAATCAAGAAACTTTGTGAAATAAATAACTTTCTTAGTTAGTTAAATTTGAATGTTTGAATGTTGCAGGTCGAAGACTTCATGTTGTTAACATGTCACAACAGTCCAGCTCATCAGATCTGCTTGGTGGTTACAAACCTGCCCAAATCAGCCATTTTGTTATACCTTTGTTGGATTCATTTGAACTTCTGTTTGGAAAGACATTCTCTATCAATCAAAACAAAAAGTTCCTGAATCATATTCACAATTGCATGCATCACAAAAGGTTTCTTTCATTGCTGTTAATTTGTTTATAACATTGAGTTTTATTTTATTTATTGTAACAATAGTTTGTTGTTGACAAAAATTTAAGTAATGGAAACAATTTAACAAGTTTTACTCAATGTTTAGGTATAGTGACTTAGTCCAACTGATGACACATTCTAGCAAAGCTGCTGTAAAGAAGTTGAAGGTCCGCTGTATTTCTATTTCTCTATCTGTTCAGCTATAACAGGAAAAAGACAAATCTATTTGATTTTTTGCTGTAACTAACATTCCAGCCTTAAAACCTTGTCCAAATAGCTATTGTATGCTTGATTAAATGATAAAAAGTGTTTGTGAACTTCAATTATAAATGCTTTGTACAAATATTTGCTTGACATCTTTACAAATGAAACAAAACTGTTTACATTAGACTTCTGGTGACGATAAAGAAATATTGAGAAAGTGGAAAGATTTCTGCAATGACTTGCATGACCTCAAAACAAAGCTTAAATTAAACACACCAATTGCTTTTGACTTTGTGGAAGGTAACTGTTTGGTTTTCAATATATCCGAATGTGGGCTTGTGTCGAATCTAATGAATTCCCTCTATTCAGGAAAACTTTCCAAGTGCATCCAAAAAGGTGATTGGATTTTGCTTGATGAAATAAATCTTGCTGCTCTTGACACCCTCGAGTGTTTAAGCTCGGTTCTTGAATCTGATGTTGGTTCAATCATGTTAATGGAGAGAGGTGATGCCAAACCAGTTACAAGACACCATGAATTCAGGTGTGTACATTTATGTTGCAGTAAATCCGAACATTATTATTTTATTTTTGGTTTTTATTTATATTTCACTTTTTATTCCAACTTCTACTGTCACCACAGTTACATTTTACCAATATACTTAAACCATCATTTGTTATGTCCAATGCCATTGGCAAAAATATAGTGTGTTAGGTTATCAGAAAGTGGTACATATTAGCATTAAGGAAATGACTTAACTTCATGTACACAATTTTTGTAATGTGGATGCATCATTTAAATGTTTACACTCAGTGAAACATTTAAGCAAAGGTAGAACAAAGTTCTTTACAATTGTTGTGTATACCAAGAGTTCAAATTAAATCAAATCATTTGTAGTTTGCACAAAAAAACAACTATGCAAATGAACAATAAACACAATAAAATTATATGGACCAGATAAAACCATACGGTTATCAAGTAAATTCAGAACCATGAAATATAAAAAATTGACTGTTTTAGTATAGAAGAGGTGCTTTTTTTACATTTTTGTGATGTTTTTAGCCCCCCAAACAAATATGTACCACCCAGAAGTCTCATGTAATTCAATGGAGATTAAAACCATCAACAAAATGGGCATAATGTAATCAGCCTGTAGACTTATTTATTGAATAGGATGTTTGCTGCCATGAACCCAGCAACTGATGTTGGAAAGCGAAATCTTCCTGATGGAATTCGAAACCGATTCACTGAAGTTTTTGTGGATGAACCAGAAAATTTCAATGACTTGTCAATAATTGTGGGATACTATTTAAAAAACAGAAGTGTAAGTGTTGTTGTGTTTGTTATTTAAAGGTAATCAATTTGCCATGTTTGTATTAGGCATCTGGGTCTGGTATTGTTGGTGGAATTGTGAAGTTCTACCAGGATGTACGAAGATTGGCCAAAGACAAGCTTGTAGATGGCAG
Organism: Ascidia mentula; assembly: GCF_947561715.1. NCBI lineage: Eukaryota > Metazoa > Chordata > Ascidiacea > Phlebobranchia > Ascidiidae > Ascidia > Ascidia mentula. The sequence continues at coordinate 10,213,731 of NC_138568.1, forward strand.
TGGACACAAACCTCATTACTCACTTAGAACTCTGTGCAGGTATATTAAAGTGTATAAGCAACCATAATATAGCTTTAATGATTCTTTCATGCTTCCACAGGGCATTGCAGTATGTTTCCGATAACACAAACATGTCACTGCACAAAGCTCTGTATGAAGGTTTTCATCTTGCCTTTCTGACAACTTTAGATGCATCTTCACAGCCGAGAGTTGAATCGCTGATCATTAAATCCATTGTTGGAACTAAAAATTACAAGTAGTTTGACTTTGTTTGATGTCAGAAAATTTCGTAACACAATGATCATGTTTATTTTTGCATTGAAATGCAGAACTGTCAAAAGTCAAATTTGTCCCAAGCCAACAGTACCATCTACATGCGTTGGCAATTTTCATGTTACTCTGGGGCCATTCATACCCGCTGATGACCCACATTACATAATAACACCATCTGTCAACAAAAACTTACAGAATTTAGCCAGGTCTGTTACAATTGAAAAAATGAATTTGTTGATCCTTTTGTTAAAAACTAGTGCTTTGTGTGCATATTGCCATTGCAGAAGGTACACATTCATCGCTGGGCCAGCCTATGGTTAAGATCCAAATTTTTCAATATTTGAAGTCAATTAATTTCAGACCAGTCTCTTATGGGAAGTATCCTGTTCTTATTCAAGGGGAAACATCAACAGGAAAAACAAGTCTTATTAAATACCTCAGTGCACTAAGTGGAAACAAAGTTGTAAGAATAAACAATCATGAACATACAGACCTGCAAGAATATATTGGAAGCTATTGCAGCAATACTGATGGTAAAATCACCAACTCACAAAAGTTTTTCAAATTAGCTTCAATACCAGCACATCTGATAATCTTGTGTGTAAAGTTTGCTAACAAGTTTCTGAATAACATATATATATATATTCTGGTACCCAACTGCAAATATCTGAATTATGTTGGAAATGTTGTCAGAAATTTCATTGTTCATTTTAGGTAAGCTGGTTTTTCAAGATGGTCCTCTGGTAACAGCTATGAGGGAGGGACACTGGGTAATCTTGGATGAATTGAATCTTGCTCCCACCGACATTCTGGAGGCCCTTAATCGTGTTTTAGATGATAACCGGGAAATTTTTATCACAGAAACTCAAGAAGTTGTAAAAGCCCACCCAAGGTAACACAAATATTTATTACTTAAAACTCTGTGAAGGCATGAAGTGTCCAATATGGCCTTAACTTTATGTGCTTCAACTTCATCATTGTATGCTTCTATTACCATATGTTCCCCATGCTCAGATTTCAACTATTTGCAACACAAAACCCACCTGGACTTTATGGAGGAAGAAAAATTCTTTCAAGAGCATTTCGAAACCGGTTCATTGAGCTTCATTTTAATGAAATACCATCAGAGGAATTGATCACAATACTTCACAAACGATGTCACCTCAGTTTAAAACATTGCAGAAAGCTTGTGAAGATTATGATAGAGTTACAGGTTTGTAATTCATAGCTAACTGGCTAACTTCAATCTAAGAAATTTTATTTCAAACTAACACACTTAAACTTTATACTTTGTGTTTCTTAGTCACGACGAAGATCATCAGGCTTGTTTGCTGGCAAACATGGTTACATCACATTAAGAGATTTGTTTAAATGGGCAGAAAGGTACAGAAAATATGAGGTAAGTACAAAACTTTTGTAAACATGTATCTAGTATATTACATCCAAACAATTATAGATTGTAAAATACCAACATAAACTGAACATTAATCACAATTCTGTAAGTTATAATTAAATATATATAGTGGTGAATAGTCTTGGTAGTTTTTTCTTGTAATTACACTACATATTTGCTTTCTAGGCTGATACTGACAAGTATTTTGATTGGGATCAATACTTGGCAAATGATGGATTTCTCCTTCTTGCTGGAAGAGTTAGAAAAAAGGAAGAAGAAAAGGTTAAATTTGCAGCATTTTCAAACTTGATTTAGTCATTTTGATGTTTAATTGTCTTTTAGGTAATTGAAGAGGTGATTTCAAAACATTTGTGTCGCAATATCAACATTAGTCAGTTGTTTAAACTTGATGAAACAGTTGCTTCCATTTGTGCTGCTTGTCCCCAGTTTTCCCATGTGGTTTGGACTGAACCAATGAGAAGGTGATAAGTAGGAACAATTATGTGTTTTCAGAGACTTTGTTAAAGTAATGCATGAGATATTCATTTTGAAAATGGAACAATATGTTTTTGCACTACTACATTATGATTTCTGTTATTTTTCTCCACTTGGGTCTCTAACAATCAACTGTTTTTATCTAAGACTATACATCACATTGGAGCGTGCATTGAGATTTGATGAACCTGTTTTGCTTGTGGGTGAGACTGGAGGTGGAAAAACCACTGCATGCCAAATGGTATCAACAATTCTTAAAAAGAAGCTTGCTATGATTAACTGCCATGCTAACACTGAAGCCGCAGACTTCATTGGAGGCCTTCGACCGGTTAGTTTTTAACTATTTTATGAGTAAAAAATCCTAAAAAATTTTCATTTTGTAAAAAAATCCTTAATCTGTACCATAGCCTGTTTCTGTAAAATTTGGGAAGGTGTGACATGGTATAGATTTTTTTTCTTTCATAAATTTGTTTATCTTTAATGAATAACATCTATCTCTTTATATCTTATGTTTAAAGGTTCGTTGCAGTGTAACAGATGAAGATAAAGTCAAAACTGGCAAGTTGTTCGAATGGGTTGATGGCCCATTGGTGGAAAGCATGGCGCACGGTTCCCACTTACTTGTTGATGAAATATCTCTTGCTGATGATTCTGTGTTAGAAAGACTCAACAGTGTTTTGGAACCTGAACGTTGCCTTGTCATTCCTGATAAACTATCAATGGTATGTAAATAAAGCAAAGTTTTGGGGATTCTTACTTTAATTGCTTTTACATTGTTTACCATCTCGCTATTAACTAGTTTGGTTCAAATGTCCGTAATATTGTCATGTTTTGTCCCTTGTAGAATTCAAAGGGTAAAGATGAATCATTGATTGTGGCAAAATCTGGCTTTCAGTTTTTGGCTACAATGAATCCTGGTGGGGATTATGGGAAAAAAGAGGTGGATTTTTTCTGTAAAAATTGTTTGATGTTCATGGCCTGCATAACTTAAAGTTCCTTTCTTTTAAATTTTATCCCTTACCGGAAAATTTCTATTTAACTTAAACAAAGTAAAAAAAAACAATCTCTATTTTGTGGTTCGATATGCTTAAAAGATGTACACAGTTTTTCCTTGTATTTTTGTTTTTATGTTTTGTTTGTTTAGGATTGCTAAAAAAATTCTTATTCCACCTGTTCTACCGTCTAAATAAATATTGTACATTGCAAAATCTAGGCCACTATTACTAACACCAAAGGGTGACATTGGCCTTTATGTATATGCACTTTGATTACAATAATTGGTTTTCAAATTGACTGTAACTGAAATACTTCCTGTTTTAGCTTTCCCCAGCCCTTCGCAATCGAATGACAGAAATCTGGTGTGATGTTGCCCATGAAAAGTCTGATTTAACAAACATTGTTCAACACAACTTACATGTACTATCTTCAACTGTAAGTACTATTTATTGTGCAGTTTTACGTGTAAAAAATCCAGTTTCTTTCAAAATCCCATAGATGCTAACCTTTTGCTTGTTCTCTTATTTTAGACTGGTGACTTTAATCACCCAAAGCTGTATGCTGAACTGATTGTGGATTTTGTAAATTGGTTTAAATCCACTTTATTTGGCAAAAGGTTTGTAGCAAAACAATGGTCAAGTTTCACTTTGCCAAACAGATTACACTTTCTGATTTAATTTAGATTTGTAATATCTGTTCGTGATTTGCTCACATGGGCAAACTTCATGAGCATCTCATGTGATTACCTCGATGTTGCAACTTCCTATATCCATGCTGCATGTCTGGTATACATTGATGGTCTGGGCTCGGGTAAATTAAAATATGATTAACATTTACATCGAGTATTTTGATAAACTTTTGACTTACTTCAGGTTTATCAGGGGGATTTGCTTCTAGAAGTAAAGAAGCACATGTTGAATGCCTTAAGTTTGTTATGAAACAGCTGAAAATTTGTAATCAACTAAAATCAGTAGCTGCAGACACGCTAAACTGGCTACTTAATGAATTGAATGAAAGAAATGACCAAATAAGTGAAACCACATCAAGTGAATGTATTTTTGGCATTGGGGAATTTTGCATCCAAAAAGGTTTGTTTGCCATGGATTATAATTTATTGATGGTAAACTGAAAAATTTTCACACTTGCAAAAACAGTATATATGTTTGAAAAGGTGAACAGGAGGTTCCAACTAATCTTCAATTTACCTTCAATGCTCATTCAACATCAAACAACGCATTGCGAGTACTGAGAGCACTTCAACTGCCACGACCAATATTGCTGGAGGGTTCCCCTGGTGGTGGAAAAACTAGTTTGGTTACTGCCATTGCCCAAGCATCTGGACACCACATTGTCAGAATCAATCTTTCTGAACAAACCGTGGGTTTCCGGATTTTTCATTCCTCCATTTTTTTGTATAATTTTAAACTCAAGTTTTTACAAGTATGTGTGAAAAAAAGTTATTCCTCATGTAGAATTCATGAATTTTCATGATGCAAGCTTTTACCTGCATTAAAGGAAGTGGTAACTTCAGTAAATTATCCTTTTTATTTCCTCCAATGGTTTGAGATTTAGAACATGACTCTTCTGAAAGCCATTCAGACATTTTTTCATTATTAACACAACTATACTTTTCTGCTTAACATACTGCCATATTTATTTGTTAATTTCGGTATCAACAGAATAAACTTCACTTGCATTTTTAGGATGCTTCCGATCTGTTTGGGGAAGACCTTCCGGTTGAAAATGGTGTGGGAGGTGAATTTTCATGGAGGGATGGACCTTTGCTCCATGCTCTGAAGGCTGGCCACTGGGTGGTGTTAGATGAGGTAGCTAGTAAACTACTACTTATAGCAGTGGTTCCCAACCTTTTTTGTTACGTTCCCCCCTTTGCCCACTTTGGAACTATTCATTCCTCCCCATATTACTAAAAACTTAATCTTTACTAAATATTTTTCACCTATCTGAAGAAGATATTTAGTGCGGTAACATTTTCAATGTAAAAAAATATTTAAAGGTTTTATGAAATTCCTCCCCTGAACTCATGAAATTCCTCCCTAGGGAGGAATTCCTCCGCAGTTGGGAACCACTGACTTATAGGTTTTTTAGGAACACTACCAAAATGTTTTGACTTAAGGGTTAGGAACACTACCAAAATGTTTTTATTAGAATGCATTTTTAATGGTTAGGGTCACATCCTGCTGTTTTGCTTTAACCTAAATATTTTTCTGACTTTTTTAGTTAAATTTGGCTTCCCAGTCAGTTTTGGAAAGTTTGAACAGTGTATTTGATCATCGCGGTGAAATTTACATTCCTGACTTGGGTCAAACATTTACTGTACAACATGAGAAAACAAGAATATTTGCTTGCCAAAATCCGTTGCATGAAGGTGGTGGAAGAAAGGGCTTACCCAAAAGTTTTCTCAACCGTTTCACACAGGTTTGTCCAACTTTTTTTAGGTTTTAAATTTTTATTTTTTTGTGACATATATGTGATGTTGTTAACTCCATATAGGGAAGCTGTGCAGTGTATGCTTCAAGCCATGACAAATTTTTATTTTTTTGCTTTATGAACACTGTAATGAGCTGCTTGTTGTACATTGTTGTACAGAAATGATCAAAACTTGCAATATGCACACAATGGGCATTGCATGATAAAAAGTACAATGTGGAACAAAACTAGACACAATAAATACATAAACAAAGAAATTGAACAAATGTGTGCTGTTAGCCATAGTAATCATAGTAGGAGGGGTTGTCCGCCGGAAACAACAGCTTCTGTATCAAAGATAATCCATATTCAGTTTTAAATATGTCTACACACATACAAAATAGTGATGTGCTAACGTTTTACTAATTTTCAATGATTTCGGCTTATGTTTTGTAAACTTAACTAAATACACTTACATCGAAAGGATTAAATTCCAATGGATCACAAGAGAATTCCTCGAACAAATTAATCACATCATGTTTGCTATGGCGAGCGCAGTAATATGTAAAAATATTTATATTTGATTTGATATCCTGAAAAATAGGAAATGGTTGTTATCATTACAAGGTGTCATGATATAAACAATAGACTTACCATTTTTGGATCTGCTTGCTCTGTTTGGGCGAAGTTGTTGAGCCATTGTTTTACATACAAATAAGTTTGGAATTCTTTTGTACTTTCATTGCATGGACACTGAAACTCGTTGTATTGAAAATCAATTAATGTCAAATTTTCCATACCATCCAACGTGCCATTCTAAAACCAGTAGTTCTTTATCATGGTTTTTACATACCACTTAAAGACCAAATTTCTCACTTTTATGTATGAAATGTAATTGCCATTTAGATTTATTTGTCGAATGCTTGGAAATAGTTCACCTATGGGTGTAACACCCAAGGATGTTAAGTTGTTTTGAGCCATGTCAAGCGCCTCAAGGCTTGGAAGAGGAAACATAAGGAATCTGTCCATGCCATTATTTCTCAGTTTTAATGTCACCAGATTGGTCAAGTTTTTAAAAGCCTGTTAAAACAAAACCACCAAATCAACCTAATTGATGGGAACACTTTTTTACAGAAAAATGTAATAAATGATTTCGGTCTACCTTGTTAGATATACTTGGAGAGTTCTCACTCAGGTCCAGATATTTTAAATTGAGAAGAGTGGCAAAAACTGGTTCAGATAAAATTTCAATCAGATTTTTATCCAGTATTAGAGTATGAAGATTTTCACAACAGTTGCTGAAGTCAGCAAGCGTGATATAGTCTATAATGTTGTTGCTTAGTTTCAGGGTGTGCAATTGTGGAAGCATAGACATATTTGGAATTAATGTCAAATTGCAGTTGTTGAGGTTTAGTTCCATCAGTTTGTTCATTGCTGTATAAAAAGAACATAATTTTTACGGCCCAGAAAACGTGATTCAGTTTAGGCTTATCATAACTTACTGGTATTTAATTCCAGCTCAGTTAGCGCTTCGTTTTTGGAAAGGTCAAGAATTTGAAGGTTGATCATATTTGTAAAAATGCTGAATGAAAGCTGTACAAAATCATTGTTGGACATAGCAAGCTTTTCCACGGATGGTAATGGCAAAACACCTGTTATTTCCTCCAAATGATTGTCTAAATTCTGATAAGTTGATTTCATGATCTTGCAAAACAGTTGAAAGCATACATACCTTGCAGGTATAGTTCAGTTAAACTTGTCAATCCATGAAATGATAAGGCTCTGATACTTTTCAATTGATTTTTGTTTAGACATAAATAGCGCAATAGATTTGGCGTTGTTTGATTTTGTTTATAAAAAGCTAAATCCTCAATGTTGAAAATTCCTTGACCTGTAATAATATGCATTGTTAGATGTGTTTTTTGAAATGTTATAAACTGAAGAATACCTGTTAGGTTAAGGGTGACCACATTTTGTATGTTTGAAAATACACTTCTTGTTATTGTTTTGAGATTATTGCCAAAAACATTGAGTATTTTAACATTTTGTGGAAGTATTGAAATATTTTTAAGCCTGTTAAAACTGATATCCACATGTCTGAAAAACATATTTTGTATTAAATGGGCTTGTAGTTAACAGAGAACCTATGTTATTATATATTATATTTATACTAGTTTGATATAAGTGACATACCAAACACCTTGACACCTTATGACCTTGACACACTAAACACCTTGACACCAAACACCTTACTGCACACACATCCTATCAACTACATGACAAAAAACCTACTTCGAAATAATGTAAATTCCAAAAGAAACTTCACCATTCAATCATATACCAGACATGGGCAAATTTTTTAGCACACAGGTCAGAAAATATCACAAATTTTTCAGGCGTGTAAATGGTCCATGTGAGTATTAAATGGCAAAGACTGTTTATGCTACAGTTTTCAAACTAACGTATTTCAAATAAATAATTAACAATAGTTGCCATTGAAAAGCAAAAAAATGTGCACCAAAATTACATTAAACTGAACAGTTTTCTTAGCGACATTAATTTATAACAACCACTGGCAGCCAGGTTGACCCTTTGAGCCAGATTTGGCACACAGGCTTAGGTTTGCCAATGTCTGTGATTGACAGATACAAATAATTGAAAATATACCTCAAGCTAGGGATGGTTTGAAAATTAATAGAGTTTCCATCAGGAAGGCTGACACCACTAATATGAAGTTCAATCAATTTTGGCATGTTCTAAACATATTATAAGGTGTTTTTCTTGGTAGATCTATATTATTTTATTATGAACCAATAACCATTTGCACACATTTACTTGCCTGAAATGCATTTTGCGGTACAGAAGTAAGCCTTGTATTATTGAGGTATAATCTTTCCAATTTGTCAAACCTAATTTTTGTAAGATTGGTGATGTTAAATCTGTTTCCTGACATATCAAGTGTAACCAATTTATGGCTAAATGGAACCTCTGTACTTTTGTTGTACAAAATCAGTGGTTTCTTTAAGTAGCACCTGCAAAAATATCGAATTATGATTTTGTATAATTTTTTTTCCTGTTTTTAAAAGGTTGTCTGTGTCATTAGAAATTTTTGTTGTAAAAATAAAATAGTACAGTTGACCATAATTATGAGAAATCAGTAAAAAACATTTACCTTCTAGCTGTTAGGCTTTCAAGATTGGTCAAAGATTGCCAGAGTCTTTCACTTGTTATGTTATTGCTCCAAGAAGTATAGGAAATATCCAGACTTGTTAAATTTTGCACAGTGTCAAAAACTAATGTGTCAATTTTACGATTTCTTATCCCAGTTCCAATTCCATCAGACATATCCAAAAACACTAGGTTGGTAAGTCCAGTAAAGGAAGAGCTAAAATACACTATATTACAGATGCATGTAATTGAGAAAATCAAATTTATTGAAAAATGTTTACCAACCTTGTTATATGTTTTATCCCCACACCAGCAACTGCAAGTTTCTTTAGACTTATTGGAAGTAATGGAGCAGACAACTTATTTATAGCGATATTGTACGATAAGTCTAGTTCTTGTAAGTGAGGTAAATCATGGAGGTTTGGAATGAAGAGAAGTTGATTGTGGTCCAGATATAGTACTTGTAAGTTTTGTAGCTTTGCAAAGCTATCAGAATTGACATGCCTCAACCTGAAACACACAACATTGTTAATATTTAAAAAAAAAAACAGTGCAATCTGTTTGACAAAAAGCATGCAAAAAAGTCCAATTCATGCTTCAGTTAAATAAATGCTTTTTGTGTTTAAAAATCCTCTAACAAAACTATGTATAATGAAAAACCAAAAAAAAAAAATTAAATTTACCTATTATATGAAAGGTATATTTCTTTTGTTAGATAAGCAGTGTATGTTGAAATCTGGCCAAACTCATCAGAAAGCTTTGATAGAATGTTATGTCTAAAATCAAAGCTGATTGATTCACTTGGAAACATTGCATTTTGATGCCTTTTTATGTGTCTGTTAGTAAAATCAGTTTCACTGTTTCTTCTTTTTATTGTGAGATAATTCAATCTTCGAAATGTACAGTCCACATTTACAACAGTGGTATCGCCGGCCTCTGCTTTTGAGCAAATGCACGTTTCAAAAATATCATTTTTTGTACAAGACGTTGATGCTGCGATGGTTGTGTTCACAAAGAAACAAATAAGAATGAATGACCTTCTGTGGTGCATCCTTTTGCTTTTGTGCCTGACAAATACACCTTCGTATGAAAGTGTGTACTGGCTAGTATTTCTGTTAAATGCTTGAACAAAATCTGCTATGAATCGAAAAGTTTGAAGCTACATTTATGAATGACAGCTCTTTTTTTTCAAAAGACCCCCAATGAATTGTGGCGGAAGCAATAGGAAACAATTCACACTCAATTATACATTTAATTGAAGTTATTGGCACGTTTAAAAATTTCTAATGATTTGAAGATAAGAAGTTGTAAATCTGACGCCTTTATTGGGTCACTAGTGACGGGTGCAATTGCATTTTAAGGCCATGTGCGTCATTGTCCTTGATTAGGGTCAATTCATTAAAGCATACCTAGACTTACAGACGTCATTTTTTGACGTAACCTGAAAATTGAAATCTTTTTTAAACTGTAGTATTTTGTATGCCTGTTTGTCAAAGGCAAATTTAATTTAAAGGAGAAACTGTTTTTAATTTTCAGGTCCACATTCAAAATTTGTCGAACTTTGACATGGAATTTATTCTGGCAAACAAGTTTCCCAAAGTTTCACTTAAAGTTATTAAAAAAATGGTTGAATTCAACTCACAGGTATATTTTTTCTAACATGGATCAATGTGAAGCTCCTATAAATTATCTATTAATTGTTTGTTTGGAAAATTACAAAAAGGTTCAAGAGCAAATTGTTGTTGATCGATCATGGGCACATCTTGGTTCTCCTTGGGAGTTTAATTTGCGTGATATGACTTTCTGGTGCTCTCTTGTGGCAAATGATAATGAAAACAACATGAGTGAAAATGCAGCCAAGCATGTATACCTCATATATTGTGTCCGACTCAGGTCTTGTCATGATAGAAAAAGGGTAAAGCAACAATGATACAACGAGTGAAGAAACACATCAACAAAAAATTGTACAATTTTTAGATGTTGGATCTGTTTTTTAAAGTATTTGGATGTCAGGCATATAGGCCATCTGGAAACTTTTATGTTACAAGTGAATTTGTTCAGGTAAACATTCGATTTTTTTAAACCCAGTAAAACTCTGTTTATGAGCATGGTTTAATTTCATATTGGATAGTTTGGAAACATAGTACTGAACCGAAATCCTGATGTGTCACAAGTGATATCTCCTCAGTACAACATTGTTGCAAGCATGCTTCATGCAGCAGAATCACTCGCTTCTGCAATCAACCAGGTAAATTTCACAGATATTGCTGGTGCATAAAGAAACGCTTTTATTTAGGACAGCTAGGATGTTCTTTTGCCTACTTCATGTAACGTACATTATAAACTTAAGCCTAATAAAAAAAATGTCCTGGTTCATTATAAATGTGCCCTTTGAACTTGTTATTTTGTCCTAAACATTTAAATGTACACTATTATGCTTAAACAGAACTGGCCTTGCATTCTATCTGGCTCCAGTGCTTCAGGAAAAAGCCGACTTGTAAAAACTGTTGCTGCCCTGACGGGTAACAACCTGAGAGTTTTGTCCACGAACAGTGCCATGGATGCTGTTGAATTGCTTGGTGGATATGAACAGGCAGACAAGCTAAAAACTGTTCAATCTTATTTACATCAAGCAAAAAGGTTAACCTTAAAAATATATGTTTTATTTACTTTTGCTAATCTGGGACTATCCAAATGCTCTAGTTGTGTATAATTTACATTGGAAAAAGTAATGTAAAACTTTGATTCTGTTATACAGTAAAATGATATTAAAGCCTCAATCAATAAAATTATTCATTTTGTTTGCTTGAACTACAAACAATATTTTCAGGAATGTAATGTTGTCTACAAGCATGTACATGAAAGAGGAAGCATGCAAACATCTTTGTTTTCGAGAAGTTATGAAGGTAACAACTTGTATCATTTTTTGTTTCCCTCTGATTAAATGCAGATATATTAGCTAATGAATAATCTGTGTATGTACTACCTTTTTCCTGCCCACTAAATGAGTTTGTGTATAGATTGCAGATAATCTAGGAGACTATATTACAAGACTAAATCTAGCCTATCAAGAAGATAACATTGAAAAAATCCTAAACAACTTATCCTTTGACCTGTCCAAACATGTTGCAACATTGGAAAATACAAATTATGCACATTTAAATCAAACTAAAGGTATAGTATAAAATTTGGGATCTAAGTTTATAGTGACAATGTGTTTTAACTGTTCTGCAAATGGTTTCTTTTTTTTTCATTCAGAATTATTAGAAAACTGCATCTCTCTTTTGTTAAATGTCCAACACAAAGGAACATATGAATGGATTGACAGTGTTCTTATTGAGGCATTGAGAAACGGTGAGGTTTCTTTAGCCCAAGTGCTCATAATTTATGCATAGCATCTTCTGCCATCCTTTAGTTCAGTGGTTCTTAACCAGGGGGGCGTCCACCAATTCTCATGGGGGGCGCAAGCTCTATACCAAAACTACATTTTTTGTAGTGACTTTAGTGTCCTATACTGTCTGTTATATTTTTCTTACAGTTTCGAACCAAAAATCTTTTACTTTGAAAAAAAACTGCGCCTGTGCAGTTAATTTACTGTTATGTCACAAAGAAACCATTGCGTCACAAAATACCTTTTGTGATGATTCATCTGTTTCGTCACAAACCGTTTATTGGTCCCATAATTTTTAAGTTTAAATAAGCAAGCTTAAATTGATAGGTATTATATTTTTATCGTGTTGCAGTGTTTAGCTAGCTAGCTTATTTACGTAGATCGACAAAAAGACAATTGCTTATTGGTATGTAACCTACTTACAGTTTGGGGGGCGTAAGGCACAAGTCCGTTACCAAAAGGAGGCGTGATAGAAAAAAGGTTAACAACCACTGCTTTAGTTGCATGCCTGAAATTATTTTATGTTTTTTGATGAAACCAGCTACAATATTTACTATTGCTATTACAATTATGTTTGTGACTGGTGTTACATGCCTATGTTCAAATTAAGAAACACTAACAAAGGATTTAATTATGTTTCTGAGAACAAAGAGACTGGTCAATATTGCAGAATTTATTGACATGATTCAATTATTTCAGATTGTATGCCATCATCAGTGTAGGGTACATATTGCTATCTATCTTCATAGCTATATGTTTAAACTGTTGTCAGACTTTTAAGTTTTAATGTCATCTTATGTCATAGGTGATTGGCTCCTGGTCGATGATGCAAACTTTTGTTTGCCATCTGTTTTGGATCGACTAAATGCACTGTTGGAACCAAATGGGATACTGAGTGTTACAGAAAGGGGAATGATCAATGGAAGCATTGTAGAAATAAAACCTCACAAAAATTTCAGGTTGTAAAATGAATTTGTGTGCTTTGAACATATGAATTAAATATTGTAAATTTTAGGTTGATATTTGTGCTTAACCCTGCTCATGGTGAACTTTCAAGAGCTATGAGAAATCGTTGCATTGAAATTCATTTATTGGAAGATAATTTAAATACAAGTTCAGATTCTTATGTATCAAATGAAGTTGAATTCCTGATAATGTCACAATCCTGTGACTCAGTTGAGGTTGAGTTTTGTGCAAACCTGGCTAAAAATCTGATGAACAACAAGATAGGTAACTTTTAGGTCATGCAATAGTTTGCACATGTTAAGTTAAAATGTAAAGGACTGTAACGAAATAAATAAAACCTTCTAAAACAATTCACTTTCTTTTGATAATTTTAGCACCACTGTCCCAACTGGATAATGCTAAGCTGTTGACAAAAGCAACAGAAATGTTATCTATGTATCGGATGGGTTTGGACATACCACAGGTGCACGGCGTGTTTATTTTTATATATTTTTTATTTATTTTTTTTAACTTTAAATATACAGTTTATTGTAGCCAATGGTTTATTTTTTTAGCCAATGCTGTTAGATTGGCACCATCCTGCATCACAGGTTCGCATACCATCAGTTGCAGATTTTTCTTCAAATCCTATGCTTTCGATGATCAAAAGGCAACTCAGAATTTTGGACTTTTTACCACAGTTGGTGAAGTAAGTTTCAATGTTTTCCACATGTTTTTTAACAAGTTTTTTGTGGTTTTGTTTTCAAACACAACTTGAATTGCAGGTTAAACAACTCTAATCTGCAACCAGTCATTTGCTGCTGCTTGCAAATTCTGGCAGAAAACGCAACTACAAATGACTGGAGGCTGAGAAGTGCAGTTGTAAAGGAGATATTACCTACTTTATTGCAAAACATTGGTAAGGGCAGTATTTTTAATATAATGCATGACTCAAATATTTTCTGTTTAATTTTATATTGTTCTTTTAAAGCTGAAGAAAGTAGTTCTAGTAAACCGAAGCTTGATTATGTCAGTATGTTTCTAAATATTCTGGAAAAAGTGTTTTTGAATCAGTTAAACACAGAGGTAATGTAAAAACATTTTGTGGTGTTAAAAAGTCAGCTATGTGAAATGTAGGTATTTGTACTTACAGAGCAACATCAAAGATATTCCATGGGATCCCAGGACAAATTGTCAAATACGGGAACACTTTGGTGCGTTGATCAAATTATCCATGTATTTTGTGTGGTTGACCAATGTTAAATTTCTGTGATGGTTTTGTGAACAGTGAACATACATTTTATCAGATATTTTAGTTGATGATGTTGAATGTCGCTCAAAATTTTTGTCAATTATACATTTGATGTTGAATTCTGAGGAAGTAGTTCATGCTGCTTCATTTTCGTCGGATATATCACAACTTTCCAAGTCAAAAAGAAAAAAAAGGTCAGCAAAAATTAAATTTGTAATGTTTTCACAATTGCCCTATAACGCTTTGATAAAGTAACGATGAAACTATTTTTACTTCACGAAATCAACCTAACCAGCAACACTTCTTTGGCGTGACACAAGTGAAAACTTTAATGTCAATTTTTGAATATTATTGTAATAAACCTTGAACTGATTTAGCTTAATAATGCAGAACATGTTTTCAAAAAATAAAAATGTTTGACACAAGGTTTATTATAATAATTTTTGATAAAGTATCATAATCACCAAACAGTCTTATGAGCAATGAGGACTTGGGATCTGATTTTTTCAACTAGTTATATAAGAAAAAAAAACAAGTCATATGTAGCGACTGGATAAGTGATACTGACATCTAAAACTAGGTGAAATATATATCAAAAATAAGAAGATCATTACAATAAATCAGTTGGTTTTTTATATATATATATAACTTGCTTTACATATGTTTTATTTTTACAGAAAAAAAGTAAACTTGACTTGTTTTTCGGCTTCAAAGGCAATTCACTATCAAGCAATTCAAATAAATGACCTACCACATCCTTCTCTCGTCTATTTATATGAACTTTATGTGCAATGGTACTGTAATTCTTGTCTTTATTTAAAATTTTAAGTGACTAATTAACTTTTTTTGTTTTGGTTTTAGCACATCTCTGTTTGGAAATCTGCCCCAACTTTCTGTGGTTGTCAAAGATGACTCTGCAGTGATGCTTTGTTGGCAAAAACTTATAGAAATGTCCAACATATGGAGGTAATTATTTTTTTACTAATGTGACTAATTAGAAA
Source organism: Ascidia mentula (assembly GCF_947561715.1). NCBI lineage: Eukaryota > Metazoa > Chordata > Ascidiacea > Phlebobranchia > Ascidiidae > Ascidia > Ascidia mentula. The sequence goes on from NC_138568.1 coordinate 10,229,072, forward strand.
TGTGTTGAAAATAAGTTTTCTAAGACACATTGCCATTGTTGGCCAGCTAAAACTAATAAATAATATGAAGGGTTGTGTTGTAAATGATATATTCTGAAAATAAAATATGAATTTTTTACAGGTATTTCATGGAATCAACTTTCTCTTTGTCTGGTTTTACTCTGTACTTTTCACATCTCCAATCATGCCTAAATGCTATTCAAACAAGTTTTGGCTGTACAACTGAAAACCCTTTCGTTGATGTTCTGAGTTTGTGCTCGAAAGTCTGTGCAGCTCTGCAAACTCCAAACAAAACCATGGAAAAGTTTGGAAACAAAATAAGATCTTTGTTATCTTTGACACAGCCTTTCTCAGAACTAGAAAATTACATGCTCTTCAAAGCAGTACAAAAATTAAGAGAAAAAACTTTACAGTTCTGCAGGGTGGTTTTTAAAGCACACATAACAACTCAAGTTAATTGGAGGCAAGTTATGGGACTAATTGAAAAAATATCTTTGGCTGAATTTTCAGGTGCTGATGCCTATGAATTTTTTGAATTTGTTGCTGCAATGGATAAAATAGATGACTGCAATGAATTCTTTGAAGAATTGTTTCAGCATTTTCAATTACAATGTCCACCTATAAAACTGTGCACTTTTGGAGTATCGATGTTGGACAAGCAAGTGTGGCCAATGCAGCACTATCTGCAAATTAACATGATGTGTTCACAGTTAAAAGCATCATCTTCACATTTTCTTTCAGTTTGCAACAGTAACCTTCAGCCATATAAAGTGGTCTACCAACCAGATGACAAGTTTCACTTGCATTCCCCAATAGAAACATACATAGTAAATACTGTAACCAACTTTTTTATGCCACCCAGCTTCAAGAAAAGTGAAACAGATGAAGATAAATTTTCAACTGGTTCAGTTAACTTTGTGATGCCCTCTTTGACAGCTACATTGTTTCCCATGTTAGCAACAGATACAATATCCTGGAAATCAGGTGATATTTTCTGCAATATGAACCTATTACTTGGTACAAACTTACATCCAACTTCAGTTCCACTAAGAGACTTTAATGTGAAGGCGAATCAATTGTCTTGCCTTCAAAAAGAGCTGTGGTCAGGGGCACCAAGTTTTGTTAGTTTGTTCTACCCTGGTCTATGCATTGGACCATTTTTGAATTTTGCAATTTCTGCAATTCTGGACAATATACATAAGTTCACGCAAGCTGTTTTACATGACAAAAATGCTGAAACTCTGTACTGTGATGAACAATATAGTTTAGCATGTGAAAAGTTGGCTAAAGTGAGCAAACAGTTCCTTCAAAATGTCCCATTGGTAGACCACAGGCTGAAAAGTTTGTTGAGCATTTTTTCAAGTCATACCTCACCAGCAAAGCTTTCATCCAACAATGCAAAGTGGATACAAAACATCTGCGACCATTTCTGTGATGTTATCAACAGTGTAGCACATGTCTTCCATCTGATATCCCAAACTTCTTCCATGAACTGCTTTTCATGCCAACAGGTTTTATTATATTTTCGTTCAATATTTGTTATGTATTGTGCTCTTTTTATGTATTATGCTCTCCTATATATTTCGCTTAAGCTCATAATTACTTTCCAGATAACTAAAGAAATGACAAATCCTGAAATTGAGACAGAACTGACCAAATGTGTTGGCACTACATGGGTGCATTTTGGTTTTCTTGGTTTGTTCACAATGTCACCAATGGGTAACATTGATCCTGTGAAAAAGTATCAAACAAAGTTTGAATGTCTGGCAGAAGTGGTAATTTTTTTTCTATTTATTTATTATAACTTGAACTATTTTTCATCAAATTGCTAAATAATCAACGTAGTTTTACATTGTAAGCTAAGGCAGATGACATACAAGATTTAATTGGACTGCTTGTGCTTTGATTTATTTTAGTTTGGTCGACTGAACACTGACATTACTGTGCGGGACCAGTTTCACTACATGCTGACAAACCATCCACTAGTTGAACAAGAGGAAGGTGCAACTAATCTGTGTTCTCATGCAAAAAATCTAGTGCATCCAAGAACAGAAGCCACTGTTCAACAAATAAACAACCTACGTTCCAAACTGGATAAAATTAAAAACAAGTGTGCTTACAGGCCTTCTGATGACAAGGTAAATAGGTGTCTAAAAATATTTCATTTTGCAACAACTCATTTAATTGCACTGAGGCCACTATTGAACTTAAATTATGTTTTTTTAGTTTCAGCAACTTCATTCAGTATGCAAGAGTTTTATTTCCTCACTTGGCAGTTACTCTTCAAAACAGACAGTTTTAAATTTATTAAATGACAAGGTATTTTAAAGACCATGTTTTCCTGTACTATTTGTTGTTTATTGTCGTGTTATTGGTGAGCACAATAATGATTTTTGCTGTTTGACTGGTGCATTTATTTATGCCAATTTAGAAAAACTTTACGATTCACAACATGGCTGCAACCAAGCTTAAAGTATCAATGAGTGCATTTTGTGCCAAACTTACTGACAACTTTTCTGAATATCCGGATATGGTTTGTCCTGTGATAGATGCAGTAAATCAGGTAAGTTCTTTTTTGCTTGAATAAACAAATTGTAGTGTTGTTGCATTTTATTGGAGTAAAATTTGCACGAAAAGTGTACATTTGTTTTTAGGTTCTTTTTGGGCTTGGTGTGGTTGATGGGTCTTCTAAAATTCAACATGTACAAGATACATTTGTAAAAAATGTTGGGTGCTGTGTTGAAACATACCTTCACAACTTATTGAAAAACAACAGCGGCATATGTCGTTCAAACATTATTTCTGAATCATTTGAGTTTAGACAAAACAGTTCAAAGTTAGACCTTGGTAAGCTAATCATAAAATACCAGTGTTTTTTTATAAATATACCTCATAATAGTAACTTCTGTTTATTTCAGAATTTGGTCAATCTTTTCAGCTTCTTCCAATTAAGTAAGTAGTTTGTAATAATGTGTGTGGTTTTTGTATTCAATTGTGGTCATTATTTTAGAGTCCTCACAGTCCTTTTGCTGGTCTTGTATCATCAGTCATTCCACAACAACAAAATTACAAAGAAAAATTTGTTGGTTGTTCTTCAAAATGTTTACCTTATATGGTCTCAATATCAGGACATAAAGGAGCAAAAGTTTGTATCATGAACAACAGTTATTGTGCTTTCTAGCTAAAATCTTCACAAATCTCTTTTCTAGGGAAGAAGAAACATCAAGTCTTTACAAATATAAGCCACAAGTTCATGAAGATGACACACTCGATGAAGACACAGAAATTCAAATCATGTTTCCCACTTTTGAAGAGGTCACTTTTCAAATTACAGCGAATCTTTGCTACAGTACAACCATGGTAAAATCATATTAATATTGTTGTATTTTTTCTTAGGATGGTTCCTGTTCTGCAAATTCTGCTTTCACACCATCTGAGAAAACTGATCATAGCAATAAAAGTCCTTTGTTAGAACAACTTTTTGAACTTGTGCCATTGGTACATGATCATGTTGTAAAACCTCAAAACAAACAAGTTTCAAGATTGAATGACGTTCCTGTGAAAAGTATGTACATTTGAAATCATTCTGTAATAAATTTAATCACAATCCAATATTTTTCCACAAATAACAGAGTGTATTGTAAGCTTACTATATTTTGTTCTTCAATTAAAATCAACAGCTTAAAATCAGACTCAATTGTTTGTTTAGGAATGTAAATTTAACCCTGTTGGCATGTCATAATTTAAATTGTAAATTGATATTAAAAGGACAGTTTTTTGGTCCAAATATTGACAACTATATATGTTGCCTGTAGTCATTTTTGATATTCTATTCAAGTTAAATATAGTGTAAATATTTGGGTTGTCTGGCAATCTGTTTTCATCTGTGTTTGTGTAGATTTATATTTGCCCATGGTTTGTGCACATTACACTGCAGCTGGGATTATCTCTGATGTGTTTCCTTATGTGCTGGGTAACCAAGTTGATTTTCTAATGTGGAGAAACAATGTTGTATTGGCAGCACATCTACAAACCAGTTTTAATACAACTAATGGTAATACTTTGCTTTTTCTAAGAAGAAAATATTAAACTTTAAACATTGGTGAACTTTTTACATTTGAATTTCCAAAATATTTTTTAGCAATTGAATTTTTTGTTCCCATGTGTGGAAAAATTGATATCAGTTTGATTGTTGTTTGTTTTGGTTAAAGGCTGTATGTTATATAATACCTTGTTATTCCAAAAAGCTTTATCTAAGAGACAATACATGTGGTAAAATTTCTTTAATTTTTGTTATGACGTACATTGGGCATTATATTAAAAGTAGAATCATGACGGACTGACAGTATTTGATAATTTTCCGCTCAGATTGCAAAGCATCTGACATAAATGTGTACAAGGACCCTCTTCCATCAGAAGCATGCAGATGTCTTCCAGTATTAAAGGAATTTCAAACATATGTTGAGGATTATTTGTTGTCTGCATACCCTGAACATCCAGTCCTCATCCAGATTATAGTGGTTATTGAAAGGGTGTCATCTTTTTCCATGAACTCCCCAATTATGAAATTTGTGCATGGGCTTGAACTTCTTCTTGAAAAAGCACAGGTTTCAAAATAATGCTTGACTTTGTGTTGTTTTTGGGGGGGAAAGGAAAATGGACCTTTGTGTTGTATTGTTATATACATTTTAAATACTTGTTTATTTTTTTTTCATATTTTGCAGACTGTAAAAAATCACCTTGTATAACGTAGCACCAATTAAAAAAAAACTTCTAAATCCTTTTTGTTCTTATTTAGACATACAAAAACTAAATTTATTCATAAATTTACCATTTCATAGGAGTGGGAGTGCAATGCAAGCAGTGAGCTTTCAATTTGTTCTCACTTGGAGGCGCTTACCAATCTTATTCTGGATTGGAGAAAACTTGAGTTAAGATCTTGGAATCAACTGTTGGATGGTGTTGTAAGTTCTGCTTCAAAAGACACCACCAAGTGGTGGTTTTTCTTGTATGGACTTGTCCATGAATACCTTCAAAAAAGAGGTACAAGTTGACAACTTGATTTATTAGAACAGTAAAACCTGTAACCTGCTAATTTTTAGACACCAGCTGCATACTTGAGGTAGTAACATCTGTTCAACAGTTTATTGAGTCATCATCTATTGCTCAATTTAAAGATCGGATGCTTTTAGTGCAAACCTTTTGTCATCACTTGATTTTCAATGGAAATAGAAACTGTAAGAACTATATTAATAAACTTCTTTTATTTTCTTATGCATGTCTTAGTTTGTTATGATTTGTTAGAAAGTATCAGTTAGTAAATAAAAATCTTTACCTTTAAGTCCATTGTTGTTATGGTTGCAATAGTCTTTTAGTGATTTAGTGTAGGATATAAAAGGGGTTATTAATGCTGGAATTTAATTTCCAAGTCATGTTTGTTGGATCTGAAAATAAGATGAAGATTGTTTTCTGTTTTTTTGCAGCTAAGCTGGCAGTGAGCTTCAACAACGTTTACAAATATTATGCACAATTTCTTGCATCAGTTGGAGACAGAATTTTATGTCTAAGAAAACCAATTGAAAAACAGCTAAAAAACTTTGTCAAAATTGCAAAATGGAATGATATAAATTTCTACTCAGTCAAAGAATCAATTGCAAAGTAAACGTTTTATTTTTTTGTTCCGAAGTATTTTGAATTCTCTACTGTGCACAATTAAGCATATACTTTTATTCACCGATGTTTCAACTGCTGTATGTTTAATGGTGCCAGTAGAACAGATTGATCAAAATTAAATATGCCAGGCAGCAAAAGCAACAGAATATTTGTTTTGATATCATTACTAAAATTTTCATGCTTGTTTTTTTAGGACTCATCGGACTTTGTTTAAACTGGTGAAAAAATTTAAATTGCTGCTTGATGAACCATTGTCTTTAAATGTTTTAAAGGCCTTCTCAACATCATTTGGTGAACTGCAAGACAATGTATGTAGTTTGTTAACTATTACCATCCTAATGCACAGATGCTTTAAAGCAGATTATATTATTTAGCTTTAGAAAAACCCTGGTGTTCGGGTAAAGCTTTAAATTAATTAAGGGTAAAGTAGCACATTGGTTGAAGTTGATACTAATTTGTGAGCATGGCATTTGTACAACCACACACAGCAAAGTTAAAAAAAATTAGCTTGAACATATATATAATCAAAATTTGGCATATTCGTCATTTAATTTTGTAGGAATCAAAAGGCCTGAAGATATGCAGAGAATGGAAAATGCTTGACATGTCGCAATCACAATTATCTTCCAATTTCAATGATGCTTGTAATGTTCTGGGCAAATTAGATGAAAACTTAGATCTTTGTGATGGTTCTGAAAAAGATATATTAGCACGACTCCCCACAGTTGCTCTTAAACTCTGCAAACATTCCTTGCATTTGAGGCAGAGAGCAAACAACTGGTATTTAAAATGTTTGGCCAATGTGGAAGATATTACAGGTACAAACACCAAACATATATTGTTGTTTTCATCTTTTTCAGCTCAATATTTGAAAATCAACCTCTCACATTAGTTCAATTAGGTGTCGATTAGGAGTATGAAAGCAAGATGTATGTTATTTAATGACAGTTTTAAAATCTTTTGTGTTTGTTTCAGGTGATATTATTGAAAATTTTAATACCCTGCGAAAACTTGAGCCTACAATTGCCCAGTCAAAGGATGACGACCTGCAGAAAAAGAGATTGTCTGAAGCAAAGCACATTCAGTCTAGGAAAAGGAAGGCTTTAGCTGATTTATTCAAACTTCTTCGATCATTGGGTAAACACCATTTTACTGAAAAGCACAGCGCAAGATTTTTAACTAATTTGCTTTGAATAGGCCTCTCCTACCGAAAGGGAGTGATTTGGAAAAACAATTTAGCTACCACAGAAATTTTGTTGACACCAAATCCTCTGAATGAAATGGAACAAGACTTTCCAGGCGGCATCAATTTTCATGTTTTGGCTGATGATTATTTTTACCGACTGATGTTGAGGTGGACAGCTATGCTTGCTGCATCACATTCACCCAATAAGGTTGTAACCAAAAGCCCTTCACTAATTTTCCCAGACTATACAAAAATGTAATTTGCAGGAAGTTGGGCTGGCAAATATTCAGAGAATGACTGGATTCACAAATCACCTGCTTAAGATTGCTGCTAAGCAACGGGAAACCTTGAGTGAACTAACCAACATGCACTCAAGCATGAATAACTTTCAGTACAGTTTGTCAAAATATCAATCTGCTACTGGTTAGTGATATTACTCCATTCATCTGCAGTATAAGATTAAATTGTTACTTTGTGTAATCGAAACTAGGAGTGGTCTATATTGTAACTGTTGCAAATAACCTAAATAACCATATACACAACTACTAATCTGTCACTTTTTAAATTTTATTAGATTCTATTTGTCTGCATCAACAATTTGTGGTTGAATGTTTGCACAATTGTCTTGAGGCAGCTGTGGTGTGGCTTGATTCCATCAAGAAGTTCAAGGTTATTTTGGGATCCTGTCCAAAAGATGATAACAAAGGTTTCATCAAAATCACTTTCATGTTGCCACAAAACTAATAATGCTTGTCCCCAGATTTGTCATCATTACCCTCCTGTGAAAACCCATGCTTGCAAAATGATAGTGTTTGGAATAAAACCATGGAACTGGTGGACATAGAAATAAAAAACACAACTGAGATGTGTGAAAATTTGAACTCTGAACTAACCAAGATTTGTGTTACCAGTGAGAGTGGGTTAGCTCTTAAAAAAGGTAATGTTCACATATGACAATTGGTATATGCAAATAAGACAAAAGGCAACAAATATATTTCTAGGTGCTTTTGTGTCTGATTCCCTGCAACTTTTGGTTATTGGCAGAATTTCAGAATTAGAAAAATCTTCTATTTCTATCTGCGAAAAACTTTCAGATGTCTTCAGCCCTAATAGTTCAAATGCATCATTTGCAAACCCACTGTGTCATTCCCCAGTTCTGGTTGATGTTGTTGAAGGCAGGCAAACAATTTTACAGGTTTACAAGGAAATTACACAAGTTACAGGTATAAATTTTTATGTTTGATAAGTCCATGCAGGCATGGTTCTTTAATGTCAAAAAGAAACATGAAATTGCTGTTGATATTTTTACTTACAAAAATGTCTTTAACTGTGGTTTATTACTTTTTTAGGACAACAGCAACATACCATGGTTGACATGAAAGAAATTGTAAAAGAAACCCAAAAACTCATTTATGTAATTTTACTTTCAACACAAAACATGAAAAAATCCTTTTTGGACATTGTAAGTATTTTTGCAAAAGGAATATTTTTGTCTACTTTTGGTAAAGTCCTGGATTAGCAAAACTATTTTAATTTGCAGGATGTTTCCAATGAGTGTGAACCTTTATTAGAAGGTTTGCTTGGTAAATTTATTGTGGATCAACTAGAAATCGATTCATCAAACTTGCAACTCACGCAAGTTCAAGCCAGATTAGTGATACTTGTTGACATGCTGAAAAACTGTACAAATTCAGAAGATGACAAACCTGTAAGAACCATAGTTAAAACAGCTTTTTATGTTTTGTTTAATCTAAAGACAAAATTGTCTTAACCCAAACAAAAAAGTAAATTAGCTTGCTCACCATAAACCTAGTTCTTCAATGTACCATAACGTTCTACGCCTTGATTGGTTCAAAAGCAAACCAAAGTCTTCGACTTTCACAAAGATTTTTCTGACCTGTGAGCTAGTTTGCCCTGTAACAAACATTTTCAGCCTTTAGTGAGTATACTGAGGTTGAACAAAGCATGTGTTTTTATTGCATTACATTAACTCTTTCTCCAAACTATTTTGATCCTGTCTGTTTGTGTCAAAAAGTCCCCTTAGTTTGTTTATGACCTACTTTTGTGAAATTTAACATTTTTGCTGAATTTGTAATTTTTTAGATTCTTCACTCTGTGCTGCTTGCCATTGAACCTTTCATTGTTGAATACAACGCAATATTGGAGCAAACTATTACCTCCACAGTGCTGGCCCACCGTTCAACTACCAAACTGGCTTACATTCTTTCTACGATTTTTGTTGAAGTTCTTAGCAAAGGTTTCTGTCCACCATCTGATGTTGAAGAGGAATTATCAGGTGTGATTCCTCTTTGATTAGAAAACTTGTTTAAGGTGTAATGCTTTGGAATTACATTACACCAACTTTCAATCTGATCTCCTCATGTTCATTCTCACTTCCTGTGCAACAACACATATATTTTGTATGAATGCCTGAACAGTGAACTTAAAATCTAACTAAATATTTTTGTGCATGTGGTTCCAAAATGTTTTGATGCTGTTAGGTCTCAATGTCTATGCTAAGAAAATTGTGATGTTTTTTCAGCCAACAAATGGAAGTTAAGTACTATAATTTTGTCTAGCACTTCTACAGCATCAAAACATTTTGGAAAAATTTTGTCTAGTAGTTCTACAGAATGGGTTCTAAAAAAACTTGATTGATTCCAAATTGCACATGAATTCATTTCTATACAACATTTGCCAGGTGATAAAGGTGAACTGAAAGAAGTGGAGGATGCTGGTATAGGGGAAGGTCAGGGTGCAAAGGATGTGAGTGACCAAATAGAGGAAGAAGATCAGGTTAATATTTTTAATTTCTATATGTGACTTTATAACTTCTGTTTTAAATCCTAAGTTGTTTGCTTCAAAAGGTTTTCAATCGAAATGTAAATTTTGCCTGTACTTCCAGGCATCATCAGTATTGCCAAAAAAACATAAAACAAATCAGTTTAAAACTGAATATTTATGTTCATGGGTGAAATATATGTGACATTTAAAAACCTTATGAAGGAACAACATAGGATTTAAAACAAGAGTAGTTGTTTATATCCCAAATGTTGTATTTAAAACAATCGGTTTAGTGTTAAAGTCTTGTCCGAACATGCGCCTGTTTATTTTTAAACTAAGGTTGAGGATACCCCTGGCACAGAATCAAAGGATGATGAACACGATGACGAGGAGGACATTCCTGCAGAAGACAATGCTATTGAAATGTCAGAGGACTTTGAGGGCAAATTACACGACCCAGAAAAAGCAGGAGACGATGAAAATGATCAGGATGAGAAAAGTGATGATGACATTGAAGAAGTAAGTTTTAAATATTTGATTTGTATTCTTTCTTTTTGGTTGATTTGTAATGTTTATTAAATTTGTTGAGGCAGTGGAAATTTGTGTATATTTTTGTGGTATATCATATCAAAAAAAGTCTTGCAGTTTATTTTTTTATTATTTTTTCTTTGAAGAAAGTTGTATCAGCCAATAAATAAAAAAATCAGCAAGTTTTTTTTTTCTTGCAGGAATTAGATAAGCAAATGGGAGAGCTTGGTGATGATGCTGATGCAGACAAACTGGATGAAAGGATGTGGGGATCTGATGACGAGGAACATGAAGAAGAGGACATCAAAGATACCAAAGAGGAAAAGGGTGCTGGAATGGATGCTGTGAGTTTCTTTCTCCTCACCTTATTTAATAAATTATAATTATTGCAAACTTGTTTATAAACCAGCACTCATTCTCAATATATTGCTCAATATTTCCAGGGACAAAGTGAGTTAGCTGCCAAGGATGAACAGATTGGTGATGAACAAGGTGAAAAAAATGAAAAGGAAAAGGAAGAAGAGGAAGCAGTTGATGAGAAAAAACTTGGTGATCAAAGTGAATTTGATCCAAACGAACGGTATATAAGTTTTTAATAACCTTGTGTTTATGTAAATATATATCTAATATATATTATGGCTTGTGTATAAGCTGCAGACAGATGGCCACTGTTTCGACCTAAAAGGTCTCATGAAACACAATAGAGCAGCCGTCTGCCCGATCGACATTTTCAGGTTTATACAGAAACTCAATACAGTTATCAACAAACAGCATGTTTCAGTGATCCAGTGTAGTTTCTATTCCCTTTTTCATTTTGTGGTGAATTTGTGTTAGTGATGACCATCATGAGGAGGATGCCAAGGACGCAACTGACGAAATGGAAATACCTGAAGATCTTAAACTGGATGAAAATGAAAATGATGATGGTAACTTTTGAACTAAAGTATTTTTTGCTTTCATGAACCCGTTTTTGGTTATTAGGGGAAGAGGAAAATCACACCGGGCAAGATGATCTGGGTGCTATGGAAACAGAGGAGAACACAGTCGATGGCATGTTTTACCTCTTTGTTAAATGACCCACCTAATTGTTAGTTTAATGTAACAGTATTCAATTAAGATTTGCTGAACTATTTTAATGTGCAACTAAACTGCACTTATTAATTAAAGAAAACAATTTGCAGAACCTGATGATTTGGAAAATGATTCAAAGGAGGATCAGACACATGATGAATTGGAAGAAAAAGATGAAAATATCACCGATGATCATATGGTGGAAGAAATGCAAGATGAGACAAACTTACCATCACCAGAACAAAGTGATGTGGATGATGTTGATGAGAAAACGTCACAGGAAAAGAATGAAGAAGCTCAGTCGAATGAAGTTGATGAAAACAAGGAAGAAAACAAGGTTAGGATATTAGTCTTTGATTTTGCGACATTTATTACAGAACAGATGGTATGTTCAATGCATCATGTTTCAAGTAGTTAATGTGTGTTATGTTTTGTTAGGATGGTCAGGAAGATATTCCCTCGCAAGGAAATGAACTTCCTGTGGAGGAAGATGTAAACACTGATGAAAATACAAAAGACAGAACATCTAGGTTTGTTTGGTCACATGTATTATTTGATATGCAAAACTCCCTCTTAAAAACAAGCTCCGTCGGTTGCCCAAAGATGTTTAAAGCAAGGGCTGTTTTTTTTTCAGAAAACAGCCCATTGCAACAGAGGAAAATGTTCAACAAAGTGAAAGTGCCACGGAACAAGTTACCCAACAAACAAAAGAGAAAGGTATTTTAATATTTAGTGTTTTATATGCTGCTCCTAGAGATTTTAAAGGGTCACAGGTCAAACAGTATTTATGAATAAAAACAATAAATAAATATTAAGAAAATTCGGCTATTAAGTAATCTTAGTTTTCTATCACAATATTCAAGTGAAAATCGATGTCTTCCACATGAAAAAAAATTAACAGGTATCGATGAACAAAGTGCTGGTGCTGCGCCATCAAGTGAGCAGAAATCAGAGTCAGCAAGTGACATGATTGCACAAAATGCAAGTAATGTTGAACAAAATGACATGTCATTGGAAAGTGAAAGAAACATGGGAAAGTCAGATTCCAAACGCAGTTTGGCGGACGCAAAGGTTTGTTGCCCCCTTCGTGTGTTCCATTCTGCTTCCAGAATGAACCTCTAAATTATGTTTCTTTTTGTAATTTTTCTTATAAAAAATGTTTCACTGCAAAGTAAACTTACATTATATGTATAAGCAATGAAGCCAATAATGTTGTTTAGTAAAATATTTCAACAGTGCAGTTTTGGTTTGATTTACAACGACTTTGCCAACTAAATAGCCAAGCAGTAGCCATATTCATATTGCACCAAAAAAAATAAATTCTTTGAGACTTATTATACATCGGTAAAGATCTGAAAATGTACATTTCGTTTGTTTAACTGCGGATTCTTCAATACTTTAGGATGAATATGTAAAGCGGGTTCGCACTGTAGAGAACAAGATTGAAGAAAGATCAACTAAAAATCCCGAGAAAGTTGAAGCAGAAATGTACATGCATGTAGAGGACGAAAGCAATGGGTAAAACCGGCTTTTCGGACATTCTTCAACATTTTGCAAGCGATCTAACATATTGAATACATGTATACACAATTTATCCATATTAATCATTTTATTTTAAACCAACTATTCATTACTATAGCTTGTTCTATTGTATTTTTCGTGTTTTTCGCGATTATTTTATTGACGATAAATATGTCGTCGATTTCAGATATGACCAGCAAACATTAGATGCAGCCACCGACCAGCAAGTTAACGAACAGAAACCAGAAAATTACCCTGAAAATGAAGATCATTCAGAGGTTTGAAAGATTCTTAAGATTATAACACTTACAGGTAATCAACTGTTTGTGATCTTGTTTTAGAATAAAGACACGAAAGATATGACAGACGAGAATGCAGAACTTCAAGAAACAGTTGCTGCGGATAATGGGGAAGAAAAAATGGAAATGTCGAATTCAGTATCACAAGTAAGATTATTAAAAAAAACGTTTTTTAACTTAGGGGTGATTGTCCCTTTTTAGCGTACTAAAGTGGTCCGAGTCAATATATCGTAGGTATCGTATCTCACTGCACATTTCCCAAGTTACAGAGCTGCCGCACAATGCATGGCGAGTACAAACGACGGCTAAACATTTTCCAAACTTTTATCTGTTTTTCACTTGCAAAAAACATGTTTGGCTGTAACGAGTGGGTCATGTCTTGCGACCTTTCACAGGATTTATTGCAAACGCATGACACGAAGAATGCGGAAGAAGAGCTTTGTGAGACCGAGCCACACGAAACTAAAATGGTTAAGAGGGATTTGGCAATTTCGTCCATTCATACAAATCGTAAGTGACGCATGTGGCAAACTAATAAAGACTGGCGCATTGATCCTGCTTTATTGTAGTTGAACACTGGACACCATGTGAACAGTTCACGTCTTTCTCACATGAAGAGATTCAGGAGATTCGCAACAGCATGGAGAAACAGTTACGCGAAGCTGAAACAAGTGATATTTTGTTGCAGGTAACAAACAATGGCTTCGCTGTCAGCATATTTGTTCCTTAATCACTCAATCGAATGAAGCTCAGTAAACGTCCCAAATAAAAGTGTTTTAGGGGCAGAGCTTTTTGGCATCACTATATCATATATGTTTATTTATTACTGTGTCCAAATAACTTTTCTTTATTTTTTGTTTTCATTCCATGTTCATATTAATCCTGTGATGTAAGTGAGAGTATTAAAGGGAAATTGCAACGCTTGCCAATTATCTCTTTAAAACTAGCATAATCTGGCCCTTGGTTTGGCATCGTCTTTACATCAAATATATCCAAATACTCTTATACAGATTCAGAATAAGCAACTTGTGATGGCTTCAAACTAAATCGAGTTTTCTAGAATAACAAATCAGCTAACATCGGTCTGAGGCTTGTTGCTTTCAATGAAATATATTATGTATAAGCAATAGAGCCAATAATGTGGTCGGAACAGTGGCCCTGTCTGCAGCTCGCTGCAAGAAATATATTATTACTTTTAAATATACTGCTGCAATATTTGATCTACATTGTGAATGAATCTGTAGTTGCTAGCAAATTACGTTTAAAAACATTTTTGCTATGTCTGGCCTGCTCCAGTCCCATTTCAAAAATTATTTAAATTATTTTAGGAGTCCGAGAGGCTTTGGCAACAATATCTTAGCCTCACACAACCTTTATCTCAGCAACTCAGTGAACAGCTTAGACTGATTTTGGAGCCGACCCAAGCAGCTAAACTAAAGGGAGATTACAGAAGTGGTCGTCGCCTCAACATGAGGAAGGTATCAAACTAATCATTTCTTGATGTGTAGATGTTGGGACCAGATTTGTAAGTCGGGCTTGTGGGGTTTATGCCGGTTCGAACTTCAGTTAAAAATTGGGCAGATTGGGTCGGAATTAACATTAAGCCACATTTGTGTTGTAATTACACTTTCTTTATAAACAGAAGAACATGTGGTGACGTCATTATACGTAGACAGCGCCCAAGTATTTTTTTGTGAAAAAAATGTTTGTGTTGGTTTGCACAGGCAATCACGAACTAATGTAATAAACATTTAAAATATTATCCCATCAATAAAATATGAGGTGTTTACAGGTGATTCCATATATAGCGAGTGGATTCCGAAAAGACAAGATTTGGTTGAGACGCTCAAAACCAAGCAAGCGAGCTTATCAAGTAATGCTGGCAATGGACGATTCTTCAAGTATGGCCGACAATCATACAAAACAGGTGAATATTAGCGGCATTTCAACCAATATCTATACCAAAAAAATGTTTCCTGATCAAGTGAAAAGTTTTCTGCAGGAAATTATAGTTGTATTTACAAAGCTGAAAAATCAAATACAATCAATATTGGTATTTATTGCAGCTCGCTTTTGAGTCGCTTGCGGTTATATCATCTGCCTTGTCGACATTGGAAGCTGGGCAACTAGCCGTGTGCAGTTTTGGGGAAGACACGAGGATATTACATGACTTCAATCAACCGTTTACCGACCAATCCGGCGCTTCGATACTTCAAAAGTGCTCTTTTCAACAAGAACAAACCAAAATTGCAAAAGTACGTATTTAACCAGTTTGTGTCGGTTTCAAGACACTTTAAACAGTTAAATACTTTAGAGGCATTTGAAAAAAGGAATTTGTGGTTTTGTCTGCCAAAAAATCCGTTTAAACAAACTATCATGTCGAAAAACTTTGCTTTTAGCTCCTAGAGGCAAATTCGAAGTTTATGAAATGCGCTCAACTGAATTACACATCGTCGGCTGATCCAAGGGTTTCCCAACTTCTTCTCATAATATCAGGTACAATCCAGACTAACATTGCCTATTATGTCACTCAAGTGCAGTAAAAATGACCAAAAATTAACCCAGTTATTTATCCATTAATTAAAATTTTGGTAAAAAAATGCCATCGTTTTTTTTTTCTTTACGTTTTAATTGCAAGACCTTTTGTAGATGGCCGGGGAATGTATATTGAAGGGCGGGAAAGAGTCGAATCCGCTGTACGAGCTGCTAGGGATTGTGGAATATTTATCGCTTTCGTAATTCTCGACAACCCGAGTATGAAAGATTCCATCTTGGACATTAAAGTTCCCATTTTTAAACAGGGAGGCCAGGTTAGTGCATCGACATGCTATTTCTAAAATTAAGCCGTTTAACGTTCAATTGTGTGCATACAAATGATACCACAAGAAATGCTTCTAAAACCAAATTTAATGAATTGCTTCTACATTTGCCATGGAATTCAATTTAATGTGAGCTGGAGGCAATTTGGCATTTTGAGAGTTCATATTCCTACAAAAAATTGAATCTAACCGAGAGAAGAGGTTGGAAATAAAAACTTTGTTTTGTGCATTTAGATGCCGGAAATTCGATCGTACATGGAAGATTTTCCTTTTCCTTTTTACGTTGTGATTCGTGACGTAACCGCTTTGCCAGACACCCTGAGTGAAGCGCTCCGTCAATGGTTCGAGTTGGTCACCACTACCACTTAACATCCACTGCCTAATTCTTCCTTTTCTCATGGATTTAGGCGTACTTCGACGATTTCTTGTTGCATCACTGGGAGTTGTGTTTTTAAGAAACGTTTGTCGCAAAACGCCTTTTTTACAAGCACTGTATCTAATCAACCACTGATATGCAATGCGCAAAATAGAAGGCAGAGGCGGTGTAAAATGATTTGTTTGTTTTGGATTCAGCGGATATGATCAGAGTTACACAAATAACGTTTACGCGGAACAAGTCGTTCGCCATACGAGCACGTCTAATAAAATAACTTATGGTAACCACATTTGGCCATTCAAACCGTCCTCCGAGTGGACTAGGCCTACAAAATAGAGTTTATCCAGCAAATAGTCTAACGCCGTTTTGCAGAGGAAATCGAAGCTAACTCAAAGTTGCATATCTGTGTGCATAAAAACCAAACCAAAAACTTCAAGTTGGCCTAAACCACCCACAATAAAACTAGTCAAATTCGCTTTATATGTTGGCCAAAGGGCCCATGACTCCTCCCAAATATGGATGGATTTCCGGTAAATGTTCATAATTTTTAAATAGGCTTTTCGTTCAAATAGATACATAGATGAAATAAGACATTTACTATGCTTTTTAAAGGGATATATAGGCCTATTTATAATGCAAGAAAACTGACAGATTTTAACCTTTAATGTCGATAACCGCATATAAATCAGATATATGGTGTGTTTCCTTTTTGCAAACGTGAGTCCCTGCAAACCCACTGGAAATAAACGTTTCCATGCTAGCGGATTTGGTGGGAATCGTCACAACACAATTGCATGCAAAATCGATTAAGAAGAACCTCTTTAATTTACTGAATACACTAATGCTTCAGATAGCGATCCCCATCTCACAGGATTGAAGAAAAGGATGCTTTTGATAAAAAAAAAATTATATTTGTTGCAAAACCGTTTTAACGCATGACTGCCCAAGGAAAACAAATTACAATTTGCTTTCAGTTTGTGCTCGTGGTGATCTACTGGAAGTATCTGAACTGGTGTTTGGTAAAATAAAACTTTCAGGATGCCAAATAGTGCAATTGCTTTTGGAGTTGCTGTTGCAACATTTGCCATAATTATAAACTTTGCCTTGCACAAAGTGGACGAAGGTGTGTAAATGGTGTGATTTTCTTGATGTATTTTTAATGTCTGTCCACCATGTTTGCATTTGAATTTTGCAAAAGATTTTTTTTGAATAATGTATTTTCAATATGGTATATTTTGAATGATGTCTGAGGATATAATTGTTATTTTTTACTTTAAGGTCATGTGGCTGTTTACTACAGGGTAAGAATATTTTTTGTAAATATTTATTTATGATATTGGTATGATTTATACATTCAAGGCATGAAATCTTAATTTATTTTCTGTAATAATTGTTATAAACCTTATCAATAATGTTAACTGTTGAAAATTTTTCAATTGCTGTGTTAAGGGAGGAGCTCTTTTATTATCGACGGCTGGTCCTGGCTATCATGTTATGTTTCCATTTATCACAACCTACCGAACAGTACAAACAACATTGCAGACAGATAAAGTTAAAAATGTACCATGTGGAACAAGGTAGCATACATATTTCACTCCACTCTTATGGCCTTTGATACTGTCCCTAAAATGTTGTATGCATTGTATTGAGAATTATTATGTGCGATGTAGTAAGAACTGACTCTGCCAATAATGCTGACTTTTTAGAAAAACAATTAATTTGTTTCAGTGGTGGAGTTATGATATACTTTGACCAGATTGAAGTTGTGAATATACTGTCTCCTGCAGCTGTGTATGAAATTGTTCGTAACTACACAGCAGATTATGACCGGGCACTGATTTTCAACAAAGTTCACCATGAACTGAACCAATTTTGTTCTGTTCATTCCTTACAGGAAGTCTATATTGCCAAGTTCGGTGAGTCAGCCACTCTGGTGTCTGAGTTATGCGAGTTTTTTGTCAAAATATGCTGACTTGGTTTACACAATGCACAATGTTTTAATTTTTTTCTTGCTATTCCAGTAGCTTTGTTTTACATGCACAATATCATTATAAAATATAGAAATTGTGTGCTAAAGCATTTGTATGGTAATGGTTAACAATAATATACATTAATACCAACATTTATCATGTAAATTGTTACAGATCGCATTGATGAAAATTTAAAGAGGGCATTGCAACAAGATCTGACTGAAATGGCTCCAGGTTTATTTGTCCAGGCTGTAAGAGTGACCAAGCCAAAAATTCCTGAGCTAATACGAAAAAATTATGAGCTTATGTAAGATTGATTTCTTTGTTATTTTATGCACAATATGCATTTCGTATTTATGTTATTTTTACTGATACTTTGTTAACATCATACGACAACTTAATCAATTTTTTAAGTTTGATCGTACAATAGTGCAATTGTTGTTTAGGGAAGCAGAGAAAACAAAATTGTTAATTGTAAACGAAAAACAGAAAGTCATTGAGAAAGAAGCAGAAACTGAAAGAAAAAAGGCAGTGATAGGTATTTCAAACATTGTGCTTTGTCCAGATAAATTGGTTTGTACATTCTAAACACACTCTAGTATATAGATCTGTGTCCATTATCAAATTTTTCCACCACTTGTGTTTTTTTTTATTGTTATTTTCTCTTTTTTGCATGTTATTTATTTTGAAAGGTATCTTATTTTGTGGTTAGTCTGCCACACACTTGCTACAATTTAATTTAAAAATCTCTTTGTGCTTTAGAGGCAGAAAAAGTCGCCCAAGTTTCAAAAATTCAATTTGAACAAAAGATAATGGAAAAAGAAACACAACGAAAAATTTCTGAAATAGAAGGTGAATGCCATGTAAATTTTAACCCAATGGTAAACTATGTTGAGTTTGCAATTCTAACTTGTTATACAAAATGGTTTAAAGTGAATCTTGTCTACATTTGTAACTTCATCATGGGGGTCTTCAGTGTTTGTGGTTAAAACAAATGTTGTAAGAGCAAAATGGAGAACAACAAACACTTATCCAGAGATAAAACATATGCTTTAAAAACCACAATGAGTGGAAGAGGAAATTAAATTTGACCTCACAAGTGTTATTTTGTATAAGCACATGATAAGGAATCCAACATACTTTTATTTGGTAATGGAGCTCTGTCATGCAAGGAATATAAACTTAAAAATGCAGAACAATTTAGAGGTGTATAAAGATTGTATGATAATTACTATTATAAAAGTAACACAAATTCGTTTGAAGTTAAAATCGTCTAATTTGATCAAAATACATTTGTGAGTGTTGTAGCTGATTGAATGACAATCATCAACACATGTAGTAAATTTGTATGTTTATGTTTTAATCCTAAATGCCACAGTGGAAAATATTAATATGGTTTCATGTGGTTTGTGTAATAAATTGTCTTCAAACAGATCAATCCCATCTTGCAAGAATGAAGGCGCGCACTGATGCAGAGTGCTATAAAGCAACTAAGGAAGCTGAGGCAAACGGGGTAATAAATTTATTCTTGTGTATTGAGTTTGTTAGCAATATCAATTACCAAGATCACCTTTCTTTATCACAACTTCACACCAGTCAAAATGTTATTGTTTTCTTTGTTTAAAAATTAATTCCTTTTTCTTCATCAAAGTTTCAATTATTCTGACTAATTTTTTTTTTGTTACCTTAATTTTTCCCCAAAAAGCTGGTAAGATTTTGTTGTCTGTTTTCTCGTGAACTTCCAACTTCTGTGTGACCTGCCAGTGTGACTAGAACTGGCTTGGTCGGCAAAGAGGTTTAAATGCCAAACTAAATGCCATGAACAGCATTCAGGAAATTATATACATTGTGACCTGTGGTATGATTGAAATATCGCATTGTGATGAGTCGTACATTCGCCCAAATCCCACACTGAATCACCCCAGTAGTATGATATCTGGCATTAGATATTGTAAAATATGAATCTGACAGTCTTCTGGTGAAAAACAACAAATATACACCTTTTTTAAAAAAAAGATTGTGTTTTCCCACGTTTCGCCTGTACGAACGAGTAGGCTTCTTCAGAGAATAAAACAAACACAGTAGCAAACCCACGGGCAATGAAATTAAGCAACGAAAAAGTACAAAGGGGCACAACAGCCAACCATAGGTGACTTTACTCCTTTTTAATTGGCAAATTTCTGTGATGAACCTTCGAGCTGCTAAGAGTGTCGATTTACTGTTTGAAAAAGATTGTGGTTTCTGACATTTCGCCTGAAGTAAACTTTATTAATTTGTCAATGGGTGGTTTGATAAATGCACTGTATGTCAGTACGAATTTAACTGGGAAAAGATCTAAGCAAAAAGTTTGCAATTAATGCATTTTTACTATGTTATATGCAACTTTTTTTATTTTTTAGAAAGGCTGTGATGTCATTGTAACTCATAAAAAAGAAACTTTGCTGCAAACAGTTTCATTCATCCCAGCATAATTTGAATTCCGAACTTTATGACCATGTTTTATGAAATAACATTGCAAGTTTGCCTCTCTTTACTTTCAGTGCGCACTATTTTATTTTTTTGCTAACCCTCATTCTGTTGCAGTTAAAACTGACACCTCAATATCTGGATCTGAAGAGAATTGAAGCAGTTGCACAAACTACAAAGATTTATTATGGACCTAATATTCCCCAAATGATGTTTGATAGTTTTAACACAAATATTCCTCTCCCAAAGCTGAAAGAGACAACAGTAAGTTTCCACAATGCTGCATATTTACAGAAAAATACATTTTGTCTCACAATTTTGTAGGATGAATTTGCTCCAATGGAAGAACTAACAAAATCTTCAACCACAGCTAAAAAATCTCCCTAAATTCCAGACCAATCGGGTAATATTTTTTGAAACTACATTTAGTTTGACCAACTAACCCATGGTTACTTTGTTGTTTGTGTTTTTTTGTGCAATCAGTTAATTTACCCAATGATGCCAGCTTATTTTAAAATAGCATTCCTTTTGGTATTAATTTAAAATCCCCCAAAAATGTTTTAAAATTTCTCATGAATAATTACTGCAACACTAATATTGAACAATAAGCAGCTGTAGTTAAACAATGAAAATCATTCCATGCCAATTGTACTAGAATGGTACAGTCCATTTTGACACTCTTTGTTTAAACCTGGATTGTTGGCTCTTCGCATGTTAATGCTTAGTGAGACTATTAGGCCAAATTGGTTGAGATTTACTGCACTGGCAGATGGTTGAGTCAGTTATGCAAAATATCCTCTTTGATTGTCGCACAGAAATAAGTTGTGTATTTGCTTCCACAGAACACAACATTCATTTGTGTGTGTTTGTTTTCTGGTTGTAGTGGTAAAATAGTAATGTAATTGTAAAGATATATAAAAAAAAAACTGTCGTGTTGATTCCAATCTTGTTTCATTATTTTCACATAAACAAGTTCTGCCAATGTTTTTAGAAAATTTCAGTTTCAACCGAATAACAATCGAGAAATTGCTTTGTTCAAATCGTATTTGTAAAACACCTCATCAAAGTGCTAATTACCTGTGCTGTGTTTTTGAATTTAAAGTCGAATGCCTTTGTCTAATCACCATTGAGAGACCAACTTAAACTTTTAACAAGTTTCTAAAGTGACTATTCGTTTATACTCAATGTGGCTCTTATTTCAAGTTTTGAATTTTGTTTTGGAGCAAATTTAGATATGCAAGTATTGTGTTTCTATCTTCTACAATGTCACTTTGCTGTTGGATGTGTTTTAGTCAGTTTATGGGCATTGACATTGCCACAATGTGAAATAATAAAATCATTGATAAAAAAATGTTGAATTTTTTTAAGACTGTTGTTCTCATGTTGGATTTGGGTCGAAACAAGTTGAAAGAAACGGAGTTTTGGGTAAATGCACATGCTAAGAAAGTGTTAGGATGTCAACCCCTTTAATGGCAATTTTGTTTCAACTTTTAAGGAACATATTATCAGTGCAACAACCACGCACGTAAGGGCAACCTGGTTGCAAGTCATCGTTATGTTGTTGTTCCTTCATCTTACAGATATTCTTCTATTGCCTTGAGCGTGCAATCCAAGCAACAAAACGCAAAGAAAGCAGTTAATTTGCAAACAGGAAATTGTGCAAGTTACACATTTTTAACAGTTTTGTTTTCTGTAGGTATTCATACGGTTATTACCTTTCCTCTTAACGCTTATTCCGAATTTGTTATTGCCATGCAGGACAATCGAGGGACATATTTAAACTAAATGAACCCATAGCAACACAACACGGATATTTTTCTAGCGCCGTTTGTTTTCGGTAAAAGGTCAACAAACAATAATCATCCATTAAACATCTCGTTTTTTTCTGTGCGAACGTCCGCCGCAAGCAACCCCGTAAAAAACTCCGTGTTGGTTTTCACGGCAAGTTTCTTCCGGCACCGGAGGGACGAGAAAACAATCTTCCACAATCTGCTGGGTTGCACGGCGAAGTTGTTTGGCATTCCTCCTACACTGAAAAAGGATTATGTTTGAGTGAAAACTTAACACATATTTTTTTGGAAACTTGCCATAGGATTATAGAAATTAAAACCAACCATCGAACCGTGACATGCATTAGGTGCATTATTTAGGCTACGCATTTTTTTAATTGCTTTTATTTCCAGGGCATAGGCTTTATAGACTAACAGGTACCAGGTATAAAGGCGCCGTATAAAAATAGATCGGGGCATTTTTTGGCCACTCTACTACCTGTTACAAGTTACCAGGTAGAGGTTATTAGGTGACAGTCAAATTTTTATAATTAAAGCAACGGGCAGACTAACTTGATTTAAATATGAAAAATCACACAGAATATTTTTCGAGTGTTGAAGATGCGAACACTAAATGGAACTTCCGAGGGTCGCCTCTATGCAGCACAGGGTGTATTTTTAATACGTTTGTTAAAACTATAACCTCCTAATTATTGTAAATAACCCTGATAGCATCTACTTTATGTATGATGCCGCTAAACTGCGAAGATAATAGATCAAACAAAAATATTCGACTTTATAAGCGTTGGCCTCCATTTATAGGAGCTTTGTAAACTTATGGTAAGTTATTATCACAGAAAGTACAAATTCTTTTTGCATGCAGTAAATAGGATAGTTTATCATGTATTTTAAAAAATTGTTGTACTCTAGTTTTACCTCGGCTAAATCCTTCATCACTGAGATGCAGTCGCTCGACATAGGTGGCGGTAAAGATCCGTTTGTAATGTCACACAAACATTTTGGAGGATCTTTTGTTTCCCATGCACGTATCGGTTTTCTGTGTATTATGCAGTGTTAATAAAACCCGACTTGTAATTGGACTCCATATTAATTGTTGTGCTGTTAACCGCGGGAAAATAGTTCTCCCTTTGGCGTGAATAAGAGAAAGCAGAAATAATACCATGCTTTCGCATAGCAAGGCAGGATCGCCCCACTGCGCAGGCCCGTTATATTTGGCAATCACAGCTCTAATATTCTAATCATAAGGTTCACAGGCTTCGCAGCCAAGGCATTGCAGCCTAGCTGGATCAGCCACTTTTCCCGACAAGTCGCAGCGAGATCTGAAAAATCAAGCTCCCGGTGAGGTTTGAACTCACGACCGACCATGGTAGAGCGTTGGGCCTGAATAGCCCAGAGTCGTGAGTTCAAACCGCACCGGGAGCTTGATTTTTCAGATCTCGCTGCGACTTGTCGGGAAAAGTGGCTGATCCAGCTAGGCTGCAATGCCTTGGCTGCGAAGCCTGTGAATCTTATAAAAGAGAAAGTGTACGCTTGGCATCGCCCGTGTTCATTGAATGAAATAGGCCTGATTGTTGCATGGAGATGTTTCAGTCGTTATAATTTCGACATAAGATACTTTAAATTTCCTCGTACCTGGGCAGTACTGCGTTTGCGGCAGAACATGGCGATGTTGTCTCTTTGCGACCAAAAGAATTAGATGATTTGCTAATAGGAACTTGTGTTGGTACGCCGGTGGAATCCTTAGTACAAACCTGGACATCAATGCGATGTGTATAAATTTATGTATAGCCTACAAAATGATTTAAGGAATAGCCTAAAAGCTATTAAAACGTAGCTTGGTTCGAGACTGATTTCTAGTAGGTTTAAGAAAATGCAAGTTGATAGTTATATAATTACTCTCACCAAACAACTATTACTGCCTTTTACTTCAACCACATGCTTGTTTTCAGGTTGTACGCTTTTTCGAATGACTCCATGTTCTTCCTTCTTGGACAAGTAACTACGCTGCTTTTGAAGACCTCCTCTGTTACCGGCGTATTGTAACATTGTTTGCTGCAATTTTCACAAGAAATAATTTGTAATTTCCAATTTGTAACCATCAACTTAGTATGGCAATATATTCATTCTAGTACTTAAAAGTACATAAAAATAAACACAAACTTGTGAGGCAAAAAAACTGTCTTGCCTGTTCCATGGTTTTGCGCGCATCTTTAATGTGGTGCCGACAGCGGTTTGTTGCTGCAATGATATCTGGACACATGTCAAGGACTCTCGCTTTTTCGAAAATCGTGTTGCTTAATTTGTTGCGAATTTTTCCCATTTTCTGTAATTTTGCTGTCATTTAAGCAGGTTTTTGCTTTGTACAAAAATACGCACCTGCAGCTGCTCACGAACAACCTTATACTGTGTACGCAATTTACTTTGGGCAACCAACATTTTGGTGCGATCCAAGCGCACGGTGTCACTTCCGCGTTCCCATAAACTGACCATAGTGTCGCGGGCCCGGTTTTTTACGAGACGGGGACGCTTTAAAACAGCTTCTTGTCGATTGGAACTTAATTCAATGTTTAACTGGTCCAAACTTCGGGCAAGTCCTTCTCGTATCTGAAACAAAAAAATATGAAAACACACAGGTTAACTAAGACTTTACCAGGATTTACTAGGGTAATTTAAGGCTCTTCTGGCAAAACAACTCATTTGGACGACGTTTCGGTCGTTACATTACCCTAGTAATATGCCTGGCAGCATCAGCAGCAAAATATTTGCCAGGATTTATTTTGCACACGTTATTTTGTTTTACGATATTAGTTACGCCTCGTCAACAAACCTTTAACAAAGACTTTATTTCTTCATTTATTCTGTCAAGCTTCTCACGCAGGTTAAGAACAACCACTCGCAACTGCCGCATATATGTGTGCACTTTAGAGGCACTTGCTCCTGCGCCTTGATCGACGTGGCAGCCATCTTTCAACGTGGTCATCAAAGTATTGGCCTGCAGATCAAATCCTGCACTTACTTGGACAGACCATTTTGTAGAAGGTGGACATAAACCAGCGCTATTGGGCATTTTTTTGTGAAATTATAATTTGAAAAGCGTTACTCTGTCTTGGCCTTAAATGTGTGAAACGATTGTATGATAATAAATTTCGTTTGTTGCGCAAGAAAGTGTTTTGTTACCGCATAAATTAATTATTTGGAACTTTTTTGCACAGAAATTATGACGTCAAAATGATACAATAGTTAGGTTCTGCCTGGTGCTGCCGGGTCACGTGACTAATTACGCACGAGTGCCTTGTTGAAACCAAAGTTTCCCACAGAAAGTTGAGAATTGGTTGAGCTGTTCGTAGTTTTACGCATAATTAAACTGGCAGCCTATGGGATTGTATATTATTTTCGGCTTTGGCGTAAGATTTGTGAATCAAAATGTGCCAGATATATTTTGTCAAAAAATATTTAGGCCTATTGACACTAGTTTTTTGAGGATTAGAATGGAAAAAGGCTGAGTTGTTCGTTGATATAACTTGATTTCATTTAACCGCATACAGACGATAAAGTGATATCAAACTGTAAATGGCCTAAATTGTTAATCACTGTTTGTTTTACAAGTAGGCTAATTCACAAGTAAAACATTTACATTTATAAATCCCATCCCCGCCAGTAAATTGTTCCAGGTTAGAAAACACAAAACTTGATTGGAATTTGAAGCAACCAATCCTTATAGAATTTTTTAGTTGAAACAAACAAAATATTACTGACTATCCAATTTGGTATTTTGTGAAATGTCCACATTGGACAAAAAGAGTGCTTCACCATCTGGTGAATTGAAGCAGAAAGAATCACAGGAAAACAATAACAATGATGAAAATTTGGTTGTTGCCAAGAAGGAAGAAGCTGTAATTGAGCCAGAAAAGTACATTAAACACCCACTCCAGTGCAAGTATGTGCAAAAGCAGTTATCTATAAACTGTTGTTTGAAAACATTTTGCTGTTTGTGACAAAAAAAAACGATTATTTGCAGGTGGGCCCTTTGGTTTTTCAAAAATGACAGAACAAAAAAATGGGAAGACAACTTGCGCCTTGTAACAAAATTTGACACAGTGGAAGATTTTTGGGCGTAAGTAAAATGATTTTGTCTGCCTTTCTTCCCTCAATGACAGCACAAGTGTGGTTCGCCCTGACTACTTACCACATTATTGCCAAAATGATTCTCCTTTCCTGAATATTTATGTGTTTAAAACCTAAATCCAGCTACAGCAACAGTTTTAAAGCCTTTTTTTGTTTGCATGCCAAATTTTTTTTACTGCATGGAAAAATTGTTTGGCATGCAAATGTCTAAACAGAAACAATTAACAGAAAGCATTAAAGACGTTTTATCGTTTTCATTGCATGCGTGCCTTGGGGTCGCACATGCAAAAAGATTTAGTCCTGCATGCCCAAAATCTTGCCTGAAACGGCCATATTCTGCAGACTAGGTCAGGGTCAGGATGACTCTGTGTGTTTCTTTACTGGGTTAATATTTTTTTTTTAACTCTGTGTTTATACTGGTAAAACAAATGTGGTTACTAAACTTTATGTTGTGTTGTGTAATATTACATGTATTTACTCGTTTGGTAAAATTATGTATAAACACCAAGTTTCAAAAAATAAATGTGAAACTATTACTTTTAATCTTAAGCAACTTTTCAAATGACTAAATTGTTTTTTATGTTTTAAGATTGTTTAATCACATACAACTGTCAAGCAAACTTCAAAGTGGATGTGACTATAATTTGTTCAAGGTAAAACTATTAACACTTTTGTGTCAACTTTATATGAAAACCTTCTCAATGCCACTGCACTGGTAGTACAGTATACATATTTTTGCATGTAGTACACAGTTGTGTGGCCAGCCAAATATATAATTTTGGGGTGTAAAAGATTTTGCTTAAAAAAAACATGTCTTTTTGAACAATTAACTACTCATATGTTGATAATATGTACAATAAAAAAACCTGCACTTGTGGTTCCTGGACTAGGATATGTGGAAGGGGCCATTTTCGTCCTCTTGACTACAACAATGATAGTTTATGACAACCAAATGTCATAATTGACTAAATTTATCCTAATTTAAAAAAGTATTTTGCATAATTGTCAACAAATGACTTTTTATGATATCGTGTAGGATGGCATCCAACCTATGTGGGAGGATGACGCAAACAAAAAGGGAGGCAAATGGATGTTGCAACTAAGCAAACAACAGCGAGCATCAGATCTTGACAAAATATGGCTTGAAACGGTTGGCTGAATTAAATTTATCAACTTTAATCACTCTTATGAATTATAGTGTTGATTTTTTTTTCAAAAAACAAGTACGTTTTTATCCTACCACTTGTATGCAGTACAAACACCTCCAAAACTAGTAACCCCTCAAAATAAGTAGTTACATAAAAATTATTGTTTCTGACAGCTTTTAGTATTGATTGGAGAAGGATTTGGCCCTGATTCTGAATTTGTTAATGGTGGTGTTGTCCAAGTGCGCAATAAAGGTGACAAAACTGCTATATGGACGTCTGATTGCAAAAACAAAGCTAGTGTTCTTCATATTGGGTAAGACAACATTGATTCTGAGTATGTTTTTCCAAAAAAAGGGTTTATTTAAAACAAGACATTGTTTTGTAGTACATGTACTAAAAATATATTGCAATTATGTCTTGTTTATTATGTATATATATCCTTATTGTTTAAAGTGGATTATAGTGCATTTTTTTGTTTAGTTATTTAATTTCTTCATGCTTAAGAATTCTAAAGCACATAACTTTTTTTTCAGTGAAGTGTACAAACAGCGCCTTGGTCTTCCGAAGAAAGTTACAATAGGATTTCAGGTATTTGCTACACAAAAACACAAAATTATGTCAGCTCTCGGTATTAATCATCTTAAAACATTTTCATTGCAGGCTCATGAGGACACAATGAGCAAAACAGGATCTACTGTAAAAAGTATATACCATGTATGATGCAATCCACAGCGTGTTCCACAAACCGTCTCAATTGATATGAAGTACACTGCAAATAAATAAATTGTAAAAGTTTTTCTGAAATCAATTGCTTTACCAAACTGTTTTTGCCTCATATGAATTTCCATCTAAAAACATAATTTACTGTTTTAAAGCGAACAGTTAAAAACCCTCCTCAATTAACATCAGAGTCACGTTTTTGCTGCTGTATTTATTGTTCATGAAGTTTGTTTAATTTGTGGTGTATTGACACCAATTTTAAGGCACGGGTATGGTAAAAACACCAGTTGTGTTTTGGGTGTTGGGAGACTTATTAATTTTTTGTGCTTAAACATATTTGTTTGCGATGTTTGGGTATTACTTGCAGCCTTTATTGTGCCTCTTCGAATATTTGGTGTTTTGTTAAAGTTTTTCAACGAACTTCTGTTCCAGTGCAACATGCTTATTAAAAATTTGTATATCCGCATGACACAATCCAATAGGACTGTAAACAAGTTGCGATTAATACCTGTCAAAATAATTCGTTTTGTTGGCACATAACTTTTTGGTATTCTTGTTATTTGCTTTCTGAATGTGCAGAATGCTTTTCCTGTGCAAATTGTTGTTTTTCGCGTGTTTAGAAAATTAAACTCCTGTGTAAAGTGTACAAGGTCTTCCAGGCCGTGTTTCAAAACACCGCTTTAATTTTATTTCCCACATAAGATATCTATGTAGCAGAGGTTCGAAATGATTGTTTTGCCGAAGTGAACGCACAAAGCGCGGGCATCTTTGCTCTGAAAAAAAAACGAAAAGACCAAGGCGGATACAATGGTGGCCTCAGCTTTGTGCAAAGGTTTTTTTCAATTAAATAGGTTTGTACAATGGGATTAAATTTCATGATATTGTAACGGGTGAAACTACAAAATACTTGATAACTGAGAAATGTTAGTCTTTGAAGTATGTTTATGTTTTCTTCAAGCAACTCCTGAAAAGTATGTAAAAGCAGGGATTTTCCTGCGGTGTAAGCGCTGGAAAGATTTGGCCGTTAAAGTTTGTCAACTTACGAATTTGGGGGTAAAGGCAGCTTTTCACAAGCACCTATTTTACGTTTGTTTTTCTATAACATATGAGTATGTCCACACATATTATCAATGTTACATGATCTGTCAAACACAGTTAAACTTATCCACAGACCCAAGGTTCCGATTGTTATATGTAATGCATTTCTTTCCACTCAAACACCCCCCAAAAGACCTATGGGCAGCTTCTTTTTGTTTGTCATGGATGAAAATCGACAAGGTAAGTAGTTATAAGTCTTAGTTTTGTTTGGGTGTATTACAACTTACCAGACTTTTGCACACTTGACATATATACTACATATTGTCACCGCACAACACATGCACAGCAGGGGTGCACCATGACAATATAATGTATACAGTAATATTTAAAACATGAATTTGGAAAAATAACATTATTTTTTGTTGTTAAGTGGGAATATCCAGAAAAGAGTTTGTTAAACAAAGTGCTGAAAAATGGAAATTACTTAGTGATTGGGAGAAACAGGTTAGTGTATGAATATTTGTTTGAATTTTAGTTCTGTTTGATTTCAATGATTATAAATGCCATTGCAATTCTTGCAGCCGTATGTCGACAAGCAGAAAGAATCATTGGAGAGGTACAAACAAGAAAAAGATGCTTTTCTGGAATCATTATCAGATTATGAACTTGACCAGGTAAAACATGAAAAAGCAATGAGGAGCAACGAGAGGTTTAAAAGAAGGCAAAAGAAAGTAAGTTTGTTTGTTTCTCTTTGTATTTTAGAAATTGACCGTGGCAATGTTTGTGTATATTGGCAATGTCTAACAAACACAATTATGATATCATGACTAAGAATAATAACTATAATTTTCCTTTCAGCTAAAAAAGTCCCTTGGCATTCCAAAACAACCACGTAATGCATACATTCTGTTCGTGCAATCTCAGATGCCTAATTCGAACGCACGAACTTTGTCACAACACACTGAAAGAGTAAAGTCTATTGCAGCTGATTGGAGAAATCTTTCTGAAAATAAAAAGCAGGTAAATAAAATTTCCCCTTTTTTATGACATGTTTTTGTGATTTATTCAAAACCTGCTCCGAAAGCATCAGGGGTCATTACTTTTATTTTTTAGTCAAATTGAGGCCTATCTGTACCTCTTTGTTGATTGCAGTTTTTTGTTTGAAAAGATCCTTTGCAAAAATTCTATGCACAATTATTTTAAAATAGGCTTTTCCAAAAGTGTTTTTTCTTTGACAATAAAATGCTAAATAACTTGATACACAAACAAAGTGTTGAAAAATTCAAAAGTTGGTGTTTGTAAGAAGCAGGAGATCAAATTCTGAGCATTGGCATAGCCAAATTTCCAAAATAAAGATAAAGATTTGCTTAATTGTTTTTTTTTTCTTTAGTGACACATCTTTGCAAGTCATTGACTCTTTTTGTATAATGCTAAGTCATCAATTAAACTTTAATATGCTTCCTGAAATATTTTTTTGCATCACAACTCTTTACTTGTACAGTACAAAAATGTTTTTGTGTGTTACAGGTATTTTATGACAAAGCTGCCCAGGATAAGGAGAGATACAAAGTTGAATTGGAGGATTACGTTTCGAACTTACGTGACAGCGGACATGAGGAACTAATTCCGAAAAACTACATTCTACAATTGCGAAGGGTAGAAAAGAAAAAAGAACAAACTCAAAATCTACAAAAACTGATCGATGAAAGTACAGAAAAACTTCGAAATCTTTAACTTTCGACCATTGTCACACTAATGATTTCTGTTGGCGCATTGCTGTAAAACTGATGGCTTTTTACTTTGTTTTGTTGCATTTGAAATTGTTTCACGAATTTCTCACGGTCGTTGGTCTTTTTGCGACAGCGCAAATGTCGTTGTGTGTTCATGAAAATTCTTTAAAGTTAAAAGATGTACTATTACACCAGCACAACTTCTGTGAACCAGAGTATTCCGACGACATATATGTGTAAATAAAAAAAAAATACAGCTCGTATCTACATCTCTTAAAGCCTTTCATAGTGAAATGTACGGTTGTAAGTTCCTGTTTAACCACAGACCTCACATACAACTGTATGTACGGACCAATGATTATCTCTCGCAAGAATGTTCTCTCCCTCAAGAAATTTATGCGGTAGAATGAGTCTCCACCGCTCTAACCCCAAAATTTCAGAAAATAAAACATACCAAGCAATTTGGAATGTAAAGTATATACAGCCTAGTTATGGTATAATTCAATGACTGTTCTTATGGAGGGAGTAATTATTCCTTTAAAATCAACAACAACCTCTCAGAAATCTCACGATAGACGTGGACCTACACTGAAAGTACAGGCGAAGAATTCTTTATAGTTGACCAGGAGATTAATCCGACCAGAAGACTTTCCCGACTTAATTGTGGTATATTTTTCTAAAGGAAACACTTCATAAAACGGCGAAACTTCTTACGCATTACGCGTTTAGCAGTAAATAAGTGACAGGCCCCACAAGAGGTTCGTCGTTGTATGCAGTATACGCGGGGCCCTACTTGTTTAGAATGCGTATGAATATGAAAAGGAACACAATTGTTTCCTTTTAAACAGACAGATTTCAACCCCAATGCACTTTGTTTTCTTCTCTACTGGGGCATTACTCTGGTGATAATGTTTGCTTGTGCTATGGATAAAGGCTACACTGGCAGTAAAAGTTTATTATCATTTATCTGGTGGCTGTTACGGGACAGTTTTACCCTCTTGCACGTACCTTATGTGTTGCCAGACTAGAGTTTCCATTTTTGTCACGTAAAATATTTTGAGTCCCAAATTATAATATCGATGATATTTTTACAATCTCGGGCGTGACCTCATTATGTAGTCTGTGACCCCCTTCTTGGCGTCATTTCTAAACAACATTTCTTTCAAACTCTGTACCAGTCTGGCTAACTTTTGAATGTGTGGTTGCATGCTTCATCACACGGAACGTACGATATGTCTGTCTCCGTTCTTCTAGTTACATTGTTTTTCGCATGACTATAAACTTGCTACACCTATTTCACAACATTGTCCAAAAACCAAAGTCCATATTGCCCAAACACTGCAAATGTAGGTAATTTGTTACGTCATTTCTGCAAGATGATGGCTATAGACTTATGAAGCATTTTATGGCTTGACAAACTTCTGTTTTAATTATTTAGTTTCTGAAAAACTTCACGACCCACATTTATAAAAAAAAACGGTGGTGCGTTTTCGTCAAGATTTGTGTCAGATGAAGCCATTGTGTTTGCCATGTTTAAGCACAACATGCGTCTAAGTTAACGCAACTATGAGGAATGTTTTACGTTAATTCACCAGGTATCAAGGTTCGTCCGGACGTGGATTTTAGCACCGAAATTCCAGACGTGTCCGGGAAAATCCGGACGTCTGACAACCCCAGGCTATACAAATAATTGCTCAAAAAGGAACTGTTGGCAACAAAGGCCAATCGAACGAATAGTCTTCCAAAAGCAGTTGAAGGGTCGCAGTTGGTTTGTCGGAAAATTTTGAAGGAATTGCATCAACGCGAACCCAACATCAAACCTGTCCAGAAAGTCCCAGAGACAACATGCTGCCTGCAGGTCCTGTCAGAACAAAACCGAGATCTGTGCTGGTCGTAAGATCAAAAACCATGATCTAAGAAATCACGTTGTGACCTGTGGTACCGAAATCCAGCATGATCTGAGAGATCGAAAATCTTGATCTGTTTATTTGTGAAAAGAGTCGCAAATATATAGGGAGATATCAAAGACGAGGCAGAAACAAAGAGATAATTGATGCGATTACGCGACAAAGGAGACTTAGAAGAAGTAGCCCAAGTTAAAAGACGTAACGCAAGCGAGATAACTAGCGATGGCGCCAGAAAGACGGGTGTAAATGTAAAAGAGTAGAAAGACCAAGTTTAAACAAAATATAAATAAATATTCGAATTACGACAAGCCAAAATCCCTACACAGTGGCAAATGAAAAAACCCGTACCTTATTTGCGATTAAAATGTAATCCTAGTAATGTGTATCGACTACTGATCTGCACGGTACATATTAGGCCTGCTCGCAAACGATAAATGGCAGGACAGCATTTTTTGTCGAATACACATTGTTCTCAAATAGGAAGATGACAATAAACTTGACCCATGCCATGTGATTGGTCATCTCACAATTAAGTTGAAATTGTCTTGAAACCGGAATAATTTTTGTATTCATTCAGGACGTTTCGGCAACAACTAATGCCATCATCAATTCAATCGTTACTGAAACGTCCTAAATAAATACAACATGTCTGCAAGAATGTATCAAAGTTGGTTGCTTACAATTACGGAAAGCTAACATGGGGTTTGGGAAACTGGAAAGTTGAGAATCTCCAACATAAAGGATTAGTTGTGCCTTGATAATGGCAACTTCTTAACACTTGTTATAGCGTAGCATTTTATTTGAAAAAGTTCGTGGTTTGATTATGGTTACAACCGTACGGATAAATGTGATTTGTTTTTGTTCACTTTCGCGGGCTTGTATGTTTGGCGTTTGATTAGGTATTGAAACCTTGTGCTTTTGTGACTTATGCAAAAATGCAATTAATTTGCTATGGAAAGGGGGTGCTATGTGTGCTATGTTTTTGAAAGTTGCATAGGCAAATAATGTTTTTATGTGGATACAGTCGTTTTATCCGTTTTATCACCAATCGATGATGACGTCACAATAAACAAGCTTAAGATGCAAATTTGAAACGATGGGATAACGGATTTCATTACAGTCAACTACTAAACCATCAAATAAACTATGCAGGGTTTTAAATTTTAGTACTGCATAAATATATGCTGTAGTTTTTAAATTATGTCAAATAAAAAAACTCGCAGTGAAGAATATAACTTGTATTTGGATGAAACAAGTCGAGTCAGTGCATTGGATTTGTATGAAGATCTACTCACTGTTGATGATGATAAAGGAACTTTATTGTCTGTCACAGAGGTAAACATTGAAAAGAAACAACTGCAAGAACAAAATCAACTTCTTTTGCACCAACTTTCTCAAGCTACAGCAAATGTAAGATATTTCTTGTAAAACTTTATCTTTAAAAATTGTAAATAATAGTTAAACACCAGGCAATTTTGACTTAATAATTGGACACATTTTTTCAGTTAAAAAGCATAACAGAACAAAACAACTCTCTGAAGCAAAACTTTGCATGCCTTCTGGAAACAGCTAAAACAGAATTAGAGAGAAAAAACAAAGTAATTGCACGACTGTCTGGAGCATCTGAACCACAGTAAGTCCAAATCTGTAATATTAGGCAAGTTAGGGAAACTTTTTTGGTATATATATATAAAATATGACCACACAACAGCATTCCAAAAAATAACCAGACCTTCCGTGCAAACAATAACTAAATATGTTATTTAGTAAATGTGAGATTGCTTTCAATGTTGAATCCTTACAGGCTTCACAATAAACCCAAAAGCTCTCAAGATCGTGAAAAAAGCTCAACATCGCTTAAAGGAAGAAGAGTTGATGATTTTACGGCAAATGGTAAGAAGCACTTCATGCATAAATTTCCACACACTAATATTTTCTGTCTTTTTTAATGTAGTAAGGGATGGAGGCAAAGGTAAACCTGAATATATACCTTCACATAGACCTCAGACAGCGCTTGAGGCAGGTGAAAGTGGGTTGCAATTGTTGCCTGAGAAACTTGTGTCAACTAACAAAACAAGGCACAGTAAAGATGATAGAGGCAGTCCACACCTGAAAAGAAAGAGCATACCAAATGATGTGCCTGAACAAAAGCGCGCGAGAGATTCTCATAAATCTGATAAATCAATGGACAAAAAGAAATCTACTGATAGATCAAGTGCCTCACATAAAGACAGAGGTCACCGTGATAGGCAACACCGCAGTTCTTCACGTAGCTATGATCGATCACCAATAAGTGACAAGAAAGCTAAAGATAAGACATTGGCAAATAGGAAGGAGTACACTTCTAGAGACGACGAAAGACAAAAGTCATCATCCAGAGACCTAAGACACAAACTTAGGTCACGATCCAAACGAGCAAGCAATGATGGGTCTTCTAAACATTCTTCCAACAAAATGACTTTGAAAAACTCACTACCTATACCTGAGGACAAATCAATGAGGAAATCTGAAGGGAAACAAGATTCAACAGAACCTGCAGTGGTTCGCACAAAAGAGCCTTTAAAGCGAAAAGCAGACTCCTCTACTGATGTGAGAAGAAACCAGAAAAGGGAGCATCATGTTCAAAAAGGCAAAACTGTAGTTCTTGAAGTTCCTCACAAACTTTTCTGTGTTGACAAGCCCAAAGAAGCTGCACAACGACAAACGGTTCCCACATGCAGGCATAAAGAAGTCAAAACAACAGAAGCTAAACAGAACAAAGAAGTACCCGACAGAAATGATGAAGTACATGGAGAAACAAAAGCACAGAGACGAAATAATGATGTTAACCCAAAATTAGGTAATGCTAGTATATGTAAGGCGGACAATGCAATGGTACCTGATAGCATTACCAGCACATGTGATGGTCCATTATTTGACATGCCAAACCTTGATATATATGATCAACTTGACTTTAATGAGGACTCACTTGTGTCAGGATTAGCTGAGAGTAATAGTATGGGTAAAAGCCCCTCAAAAGACTTTAAAAAACATTCTGCAATAAGTTTTCCACTAAAGTTGGAAACTTTTGAGCCAAAAAGAAATACAGAACTGAAGTCAATAAAGAAATCACCCTGTGTTAAAGTTCCAGCGACAAACAAGAATTCAACCAATGAAATTCCATCTCCACTTAAGAAATGTACCAGACTATTACTGGCCACAAAAACATTGACTGCAGTGGAACCAAAGTTGTTGAATGTTACCAAGTCCAACAGTGCTGGTAAACCTCCAACACTCTCAAGTACAATAGAAAGTGAAGCGCAACAAAGTGAGACAACAGAAACTTCAGATCAACGGAAGCAAAGTTCCAAGTCCGTAACAAAATTAAAACAGTCTGTATCAAGTACTGCATTAATACGTTCGCGTTCATGTGACAACTCTATATTGCAGAACCAAGCAATGGTCCATCAAAAACACAGTGCACAAGCAAATGCACCAATCGGACAATCAGTCAACTTGCTGGAGACAAATTTTAAACCTGCAGTTTTGGACACAGAGTATTCTAAAAGAGAAAAATCCAGCAAACACTCCAGTTCTGAATTGATTTTAGAGAAAGGAATTATCACAACACAGAAGACTGTTTTAAAATCCTCTTCACTTGCATCTAAAAACAATTCAAATGAAAGTACAAAGAGTTCTGACTCATGCAGCAATTTCGAAATATATGACAATCAAAAAGTAAAAGAATCACTACAAGGAGCAAATCACAAAAATATTGAGAATGTTTTCCATAACCCTTCACTAGAACCATTGAAAGTTAAACCATTGGTCAAGTCAAAAAATTCTGAACATACTATTTCACCGTCACTATGTGAAACTTCCAGTACTTTTGTTTCACATCAACCTGAACCAAAGGCTGTTGCCAAGGCCAGTGCTGGCGGAGGTAAGTTCATTTTTATTGTGCTGTTTAGAATTTTGTGTTATCTTGTTTCAGTAACTATGCTATGTTTTAGATACAAAAGGTGTTGGAGAAAGTTTCATGCATTATTATCGCAATGCATCTCTTCACTGTTTACTACATCTAGCTAGGAAGAAACTAGACAAGATTAGTAAGTCAATAAACACTTGAAAATTGAAATTAATTCCTGATTTGGTTAATATTATTTTAATATTCAGTGTGTTCTAAGAAGACCCAATCTCATAAACAGGAAAATCAATTAGACAATTCGACAAAAAAAGGTTTGATTTATTGTATGTTTAGTAGTTGACAGTAATACATCATAACTTTAAGTCACTAATTATTTTAGAAGGCACTAAATCGAGGGAAGTCTGGTTAACAAGTCTAAAGGAGTGCCAGCATAGGCGCAAACTGCGAAGTAGGTGGTTGTCCGAAATTGAAACGGAAGAGAAACCGTCACCACAACATGAAGATATTCCTGCTCTTTCCACCAGTTCCCAACCACTGAGTAAGCCAATTTTAAAAGTGGTAATGATTAAGGTCTTTAATGGCAATATTTTTGTTTGACTCAAGACTCCTTTTGTTTAAATCAGAGGCAGTAGGGATAGGCGTCGAATTAGGGGTGACATGTCACCTAAGTTAAAAATTATTGTCAGAAAAACCACATGCATTATACTATGTGTTAACCTAGTTTCAAACGACCTGCATTATCACTGTCACAATCAAACACAAGTGTCTCGTGATTTTGTTACTTCGTCATTACTAAATTTGCAATAGACCGAATGAAACAAAAATGTGCCGCTTTCAGTAAGGGGGTTCGTAATTTAAGTGTTTAAAATTTAATGCTATGACTGACGGAATGTTTTTTGCGTGGTTTCAAAACCTGAAAAAGTCACCCTTAATATTTTACGAAACGTTAAAAAATCGACGCCTATGGCTGTAGGTGGGTAATTGGTCGGCATCGTAATATACAAAAGTAGTTATCCAATGTGTTTCGCACACATATGAGCAAGTAGTCATGCCAAGCAATCAAAAATTTAGAAAGCTGTAACGGACATGGCAAAAATGCAATAATTAAATTTAAGTGACTAATATTTGGATTTGGGTGAAATTTAGTTTTCGAACACCACTACAAAATCGAAATTTGTTGCCGGCCGATTCATCAGACAAATTATTTTTCGTGTGCAGTCGAACCATCAACGATGTCGTGCAACTCCTGGTCAAGACATGAAGAGTCCATAAACAAATTTATTGGTTTGGCCGACTTCGCCAAGATTCTCACCCCCATTAAATCCCTGGCAGACGAAAGCAATTCAAAAGGTATAGGCGTAGTCAAGGCTAACAGCGTAAAAAAAACAAACGAACGTATTTTTGACAGGCTCTTCAGTGGATATACACAAGCTCCAGCAGACGTGCAGAAACGTGTTCCCATTCAAACCATGACGTTTTACACTACCAATTTTATATTTTATTTTCTATCTATGTTACTTCAACCCTCAATAAACCAAACACTGTTATGTCGATTTGTTTATTTGCTGTTATTATAAGTTGGCTTTTTGAGCAGCATCCCGTGCTCTTATTTTTTCCAGCTTTGCAACTTTAGCAACAGATTTGTTGCCCATAATTCCACCACCCCAATGGCGACGAATCTAAAAAATGAATTAGTTTTAAAACTAGATTGCTTATGGGTCAAATGATAGATTAGCAAATTTAGCTCAGGATTTTTCAGTTGACAACACATATTTTTCAGTCGAAGAAATTCAATGCATCACAGCTTGGCAAGTACCAAATCAAGAAATACCGGCTTTTTACCTCTTCAAATCGATCATTGTAGTTGGTCCGTACACTTTCAATCAGCTTGCTTAAGGTGCCTTTGTCCTCACTGAAACCCAAACAAATTGGAACATCAATTGAAAAATATTTATAAATCTTGGGACTTTTTATACAGCAAGTTGGCCTCAGAGATCTTGGTGATGAAAAATGTAATCAGGGTACATCGTTATAGCAAATATGTTGGTCATCACAGGCCAAAAAAAGGATTAAGAGAGAAACAGAGGCTTACTTGTTGACATCACTAATGGCCACACAAGTGCAAGTTTTCCTGTGCACCAAGCGCCCAAGTCTGGACTTGCCCTTGATAATGCAGTATGGCACATTCATTTTGCGACACAAAGCTGGCATGTACAACACAATCTGTACAATATAACAACAGAAAGTCAAGAGACAGCGAAAACAAACAAAACTTTAGATCCAAACCTCGACAGGGTCAACATCATGGGCAATAACCACAAGTTGGGCTTTCTTCCGCTCAATCAGGTTTGTCACGGTGTTCACTCCACTGGCAACAACAAGAGGCCTTCTTGTTGGTGTGTCCTGCTTACCTGCAGCTCTGAATAAAATACGTCATTTAAATATCTAGGTAAGCTAAGAGAGCTGTCACTTCTATATTTACTGCATTATCATTGGGCGAACATTTAAATAATCAGGAGTAAGTTAATCAGAAAATGAACACAAAGACCCATCTTAATTGTATCACAGAAACTTACCGGTCTTCTGCCCGTTTTCGCAAACGGTTTTTCTTTTCCAACTTTGTTTCAGGCTGATACTTCTTCGCGAGTCGGAAGAGGGAAGCAGCTGGGGGAGAATAGCAATATGCAACAATGCACAACACATCACAGTAACAGTAGAAACCATTCACATGTAACGTGTGTGCATTGAGCGGCCAAAACACTAATAAGTGTAATTTGACCAACTTGCATGACAGAAGCCAATGCAAGGGACAGCATTTATAGATATAAATCTGCATAAAAATCGAAGGTAAAATCAAATGGGCAAAGAGAAACCTTTCAAGCCTATGGTTTCTTTCAGTATCAGAATAGGTAAGGGATTTGTCATCAAACTTAGCTCAGATGGCAAAAAATTTATCATCACAACACCTTTTTTATTGATTTCTTATTTTATGATATTATTACCGGTTTGCTTGTCAAGTGTGTTCGAGAATTGATTAATCGCAGGAGGCACTTTTAAGCGTCTCTGCAACACAACTTTCTGACGCTGCAATCTAATGTACTTCGGCCATCGTACAAAGTGGGTCAAGTCTCGTTTTGGCTGAATGTCCTGACCTGTTGATAACATTTAATTTAAGTATTTGTAGTCCGCCATTAGACAAGATAAAAATCCTGGTAATATGTCTCAGTAGAACGGATGTTTGATAGCATGTGCAAACGTTTGCATACTATTGGCAGAATTATAATTGTCATCACCGACATCTAGCTGTAAATTCAACCCTACCGACGAAACGCAAGCTTACCGATGCCAAAGTTTTTTGGCCTCTTTTCGAAGAGAGGATTGACCACTTTTTTGGTCTGTGCCTTTCGGGCCAACAATGGGGCTGGCGCAACGCGCTTCCCACGAGATTTCTTTCCTTTCGGCTATAACAGCATATTTCACATTTAATAAACAAGTTTTGGTGATACACAACTCTTTAGAAACCAAGATTAGCATGGATTCAAACACACTTACCATGATACAACCAACCGCTAGAGAGTCAGAAGCAAAAGGCGGTGCTGGAACGAAAAGTAAGACTCGTGGTTGTTTAGTTATTCAACCATAAAATTTAAAATTTTATTTTCGTTGGGGATAGAAAAAACTAAAAATGCCTTTTTCATGAAAATCCAAACAACTTTAAAATTATGAGAAAATTATGTTTAATGCTTGTGGCAAATTTCGAAGATTTTCAATATGTAGCCTATGTCAAAGTTGTATATCAGAGATTGATGCCAACCTTCGGGTTTGTTTGATTACAATACTTGAGAGTAATCAGTGTTGTCCATAATGTTTTGGAAAATTAAGTAAGGTATGGAGACGAGAACTCGCTCAGAACATAGGGCAGTCGCCTTATCTGGAGCCAGTCAATTCCTACTGGAGACTCATACGCTATATTGGCCTGAGAGACCCATCGCCAGACAGGGATACTATTCCTTCAAGCTGCTATAGCTATATAAGCTGCGGACTCAACACAAATAAACGTGTAACTCCGCTTGTAATCGTCAAATCGAAGGCAGTCGAAGGGCAAGATTTTTATATTAACACTTGTCCTTCATCGACTTGGTCTTGTTCCTTTCACCGAATCATTCATTGTCGCGAAGTATTTTTAATTCCTTCATACAATTTTTTTTGCCCAAACCGCAAGTTCGTAATTGTGGTACTTTGTTAATTGTTTACCAACTCTTGTACATACGATTAATTGTTTACTAAAATCGTATGTGTAGTGAAGTTTGTGTACGAGTTCAATGCACATACGATACATATGTTCAAGTGAGTATACTTGCTTTTCTTGCAATCATGGTTAGTATTATGTTATTTGGTTGTCACACAACGAATTTACTAATGTTCATCCAGAAGGCAAGTAATGCATTGCTTTTCAGCTAATTTCGACTAAGGCAGATCCGATTTTTAGTGAAAACTAATCATTATGTTTGGACTATTTTTGTGGGTGGCACCAAAATTTATTTGTTTGACCCTGCATTAGAAAATTGGGCAAAATACGTTTACAAATGAATAGCACTCCACGGTAATAGAAAATATTAAATTGCCCCTGGTTTATTTGCTTCAACCAATTCAACCATTTCTTGGCTGGACAAAACAATACCAGACAAGACAAGAAAAACTTTACAGACACTGCTAACACAAATGAACTACAGATTTTCTTCAGAAATAAATTACAATTCACCCTTGGCTTCTGAAGTTTTGTGGAAGTATTTTAGCTTGTCTTTGGGATCCGGAATGATCTGAAACGAATTACACTTATAAATACATTGACAGTTTCAAAACCAAAAAACCTAAGGTAATAGAACGTCCAGGGCGTCGATTCTTGCTTTTAAGTATTCGATACGCGACGCCACTGTTTGACACGGGCGGCCTGTAAAAATGTTACCGTTATGCGGTATGACAAACAAACCAACTCCATTGTTGTCAACCAAAGTCCACAAAATGAATTACTACTGTAATTTACTACAGTTTTCTGTTTTTGAAGATTGGGCGCCAACGATTTGTTATTAGTTATTACCACCAGTTTCTACGGCAAAAAAATATTAGTCAATTTTTTGCCGTAGAAACTGGTGGCAGAAGTAGTTTGGAGTGATGGGTGCTTGCACAAGTCGTTTAATTGCAAACCGCAAAAAATGAATTGGGGGAGAGTTTTTTATTTTTAGTCATCATCAAACAACAGCATTCAACTGGTCGGTTACGTAACGTTAAACGCGTAGTGCCATTATCGTTTGCTATTTTACGCTCCAAATCGCCCCACTGCGTAGGTCCTTGCTTGGCGATCACAGCTAACGTATCGCGATCATGAGGTTTTCAGGCTTGGCAGCCAAAGCAATGCAGCCTGGCTGGATCAGCCACATTTTGGTTAAAAAAAATCGACGCCCTGAGCACCTATATGTAGTATGTTTTGCAAATAGATCACAATACTTTATATTAATACTGATGGGTTGTACTTCCCAGAAATATGAAAAATCACAATAATTAATTCTTCTCAAAATACCCTAAATAAGATTTTAAACCCCCAAGAAAACAATTCCAAATTTCATGTACATTCATACCACTCTCATTGTACTTTAGTTAACATATTGTGTTGTATAACCCTACAATTTGATACATAAACATTGGTAATCTTACAGTATCTTTTCCTGGTTGCCAACCAGCTGGACAAACTTCACCATGCTCATCAGTGTATTGAAATGCTTGCACTAACCGAAGAGTCTCATCCACAGACCGACCAACTGGGAGATCATTCATAGTAATCTGCCTTAAAATGCCTTTGGCATCAATTATGAACAGACCCCTATAAAAACAGATATGTTTTGTTCTTTTAAATGCTTCCCGGATGCAACCTTTTTATGTGAATGTTACCTAAGAGTATGGCCTAAGTCTTCCAACAATACCCCATAATCTCTTGATATTTTGTGTGTGAGATCAGACAAGAGTGGAATATTCATTTTGCCAAGTCCACCTTCTGATCTGGGTGTATTAATCCTGTAATGGAAAATATATTTGCAAATGCAACCAATGGTCACCAAGGCTGTTCCAAGTCTGCACATACCAGGCCAGGTGGGTAAAATGTGAGTCAACAGAAGCTGCCACCACCTCAGTGTTGATTTTTTTAAACTCTTTAATTCGATCAGAAAAGGCAATTATTTCCGTTGGACAAACAAAAGTGCTAAAAACAAACATAACATTAATACTGCTTTAATCAACAGAGATGGAGCCTTGTATGACACTTACAAGTCAAGTGGGTAAAAGAAAAGGACCAGATATTTTCCTTTGTATTGACTCAAATTTAATGTGGTAACTTCTCCATTTACAATAGCTGATGTCTCCCACTCAGGTGCTGGCTTTGAAACTGCAAAAAAATATTATTGAATCCCATAAAATTGCAGCAATAAATATATAATTATTATACACACAATAAGTATTAGCATAAATTTCCCTTTCCAAAAAACACCTATTAAACAGGAAAAGCATACCAGCTAACTGACTCTGTGCTGCACTACCAATACCTGGAAACAAACACAATTTAAAAAAGGGTCACCTTATTGCACTGTTTAATCAATTACACAACTTACTACTTAACCAAACTAAATGTCACCAAATTACAACCTTTGCATATTGCAATCACTTGGTCTTAATTGCCACACAAATAGCTAACTCACTACTATGCAAAAATACATGGATTTGCTGGCAAAGTTAACCCTCACCTGAACTGTCTCTGTATTAAACTAATATTTATACATACTAGTTAGGCAATGTAATCATTTTAACAGTTTTTCTTTTATCTGCTAACTCCGCTGAAGATATTTTTGTAAAATGAAGCACTTACTTTGTGCTTTAGTTGACTGGAGAAGATGACTGGTGTACGTTGGCCAAAAAACACCAGGAAATTGGTTGGCATTTTGATTTTCGACACATTCTGAGACCCAAATCACACCAAATAACACCACAAGTAGTTTTCCGATCATTCTAAGCGGTTAATAAACCTACAAAAGTTTTTGTTACATTATATGTCCAGATAGAGTGTTTGTATATATGCAATGCTCATGAAAATGAAATAGCAAAAAGATTACTACGAGTATGCAAGTTTAGGTATCGAAAATACACATTTTGCATTGTTTGCAATTATATATCCGCTCTCCATATTCAAAAAAATAATAATTAAATTACAGACAGCTCGTTTTGTTTAGACTTCTTCAAACGCTGCTTGTGCTTTTTCGGTTGCTGCCAATAACATCTGTGCAGTCATGCGGAAAACTGCGACACGTGGAGCATTACTAACTCGCTACTTGCGCTAGTTGCTCTTGCTTTTGTTTCAAGTGCATTGACCATGTCCTGTTATGATGCGCAGGTTTTTATGCTTCTCTTGTAAACATGAATACAGCAAATC
The DNA here is from genome assembly GCF_947561715.1 of Ascidia mentula. Classification (NCBI taxonomy): domain Eukaryota; kingdom Metazoa; phylum Chordata; class Ascidiacea; order Phlebobranchia; family Ascidiidae; genus Ascidia; species Ascidia mentula. The sequence continues at coordinate 10,273,604 of NC_138568.1, forward strand.
TACCAGGCCCTGCAAAGACAGTTAATAAAGACAAAACTTTTTATTCCACGTGTTATTAAAGTCTATGAACGGCATATGGCCCGCACGGCATTCCACATACAGTTGCCTGTTAGCTTCACAACGGATATAATAAGTCACTCCGCATGATGATTTTATTGAGGAAGTGGATCCAATCACTAAAACTGCCAATCCTGTGGTAGCGGAGCAACGTTTGTGCCTTATTTGTAACTTTCTGGTTTTTAGTTAACCTTGTAGCAACACGCATGTTTCCCTACTTAATTCTTCACACATTTGGAACACAGACGGACCGAAGGCTGTAGACGGTGTTAGGCTTTCTGGCAGAACTCGCACAGCCTTTTGGCATCCGGCTCGACGACAGACCTTTTTTTCATTGTAACTTGTTAAATACCCGTTCGCACTTTACTCGGCCAGTTGGTTATCTCAGTTCGTTGTCATTCTCTGTCATTTTACTCTGCCGCCCAACTAGTCTCGGTCACTTAACTAAACAACTGGTTCCGAACGTTTCTTAAATAATGTCATATTAACGATTTTACTGGCCCTTTTTCATATTTTACTGAAACCCTATGTAGTGTATCAGGGGTGGCCAACGCGGCGATCTTTCAGCTTCATCTGGTCGATCGCGTCTGATTTTGTGTTGACTTTACGAAACAAGCAAAAAAACATATTTTTTGACCAAATTCACCGGGAAAATCAAAAAATCTTGTATTGACACATTATACTGAAATTTTGGGTGTCAGAACACAACAATACTCAACCTCCCTTGCAAACTCGATCAAAGTAACAATCATGTGGGGAAAGTGTTTACACAAGTTCGATTCCACCTTTTAATATTTGCATCGCCTTTGAATCGATTGGGTATAAATAAAAAGTTTTGTCTATTGTTCGCTGACAAGCTATGATCACCCCTGCAGTAAGTTGTATGATGACCCAACAAAAAGTGTTTTCGAAACACACAAAAACATTTCTACCATAAAATATTTTTAATGGATTTGGAAGGAATGTCTGGAATTAATTTAAAAGGCTACTGGTTAAATATAACTAAAGTTAAGGATCCGGAACTTGAACAAACACAATAAACGAGTAGTTTTGTCGTATACTCTCTCAAAAGTCTGTAAATGTCGAGACAGGAAAAAAAACAAATCAGTTCAATCACACAACCCATAACAAACAACATTTTGTAGAGTTACAAAAATTGCAAACTTAGTAGCGTTTTGGTTGATGCACTTATACAACTGCTACATCCTTCCAGTTGTAATTGCAAATCAGTACCCGCAAAAAGTGCACTTTAAAATTACGACCTGTAGATAGTATTAAATAAAAAATATTCTACTTCTTTCTATTTTTGAGGTTTTGCAAATATTTGCCAAGGACCTTTTGCACTTTTGGTTTTTGCAACAACCAGACAAAGTTTTCAATATCTTCTTCCCTCTCCGACTGAAGTTTCTCCACATGTGTCCCACGAAATTGTTTTTTGGTAATTGCAAAGGCAGGTTGTGGAATTTGAATCATCTTCTGCAGTTGTGCCATCGCTGTAGGTGCGACTTCATCTAATTTTACAACTTCATCTACCAAACCTAAATGTTCAGGGAAAGGAAAAAATGTCCTAAAACAGGTTAACTACAATTTGAATTTTCATATTTAAATTTTTAACTTTTAATGATAAGTTGGTTTACATTGCAATTATTCAAGACATGCTTTTATGTAGTTGAATACTTTAAGAAGAACAGGGTCATAAATGTCTAGACTGACCTATGCCTAAGGCCTGGTCAGAGGTAAATAGAGTCCCATTTGCCAGTTGCAACTCAGTCTGTCGAATGCCAACTGTGGATGTCATCAAGTATGTGAAAAAGTATGGAGGAGATATACCAAGTTGTGTTGCAATTAAACCTATTGTTTTTCCTTCCATCATCACTCTGAAAGCAGTATAAAAACTATGGAAACAAACTCAAAAAAATATATCTACCACACACAGGACAGATTAGCAACCTTTACCCAACAACTAGAACTAGTTACTTATATATTAGCACATATACTTGCATATAAATTAGCATACAATTTTTTTTATAATATGCGGGAGTAAACCTGGTGTATTTTTGCCTAAAATACATTTACAAAGCATAACTTTGATACAATAAAACATGCACCTATAATCGCACATAAGTGACAGGGCACATCCACCAGCTGGAGCATGCCCATTAATTGCTGCAACCACAGGCTTTGGGAAGTTGTATGTGTCCAAATACCATTCTTGAACAGCTCTCCAGAGGTCACCAAGCTGTGCATCGGATCTTTAGACAAATACTATTTTCAAAGAAACTTTGTTGCATCATCTTCATCAAGGGGTTTGCTAAATGCAGCATAATTGCACATTGTTTAAATTTGCAAGTTTCAAAATACCTTTAGTTGCAATATGTGGTCATTTGTTTGAGCTCAAGTCAACACAATAAACAAAACATTGTATTTTTATGGACAGATTCATACTTGTTAAACATTTCTAGGATATTCAGGCCTGCAGAGAAAACTTTTCCCTCAAATTTTGATGTTATCATTAAACCAGTGACAGAGGAATCTGCAGAAAGTTCCTTCATGGTATCTGATATACTGGTCAAGAATTCCCCACTCAAACTATTGACCGGAGGCTCACTGAGAGTCATGGTTGCAATACCTGATAATAAAAACTAGTTAATTTATGTATTGGAGCTTGGAGGTTATATTAAGACTGGATGAGTACAGATTTAAAACACAGACATTGATTTTTACCAGTCCATTTCTAAATGGTTGTTTTAAAATTATTTAAATTTTGTATGAGTTGGGTTGAAAACTTTTAACTTTACCTGTGTCTGGTTGATGCTCAACTACAACATTTCCTCTGCCAAACCATCTTGACAAAGTAGTGTGTTTTGTTTTGGAACGTAATAAGCAACGACTTAGAGCACTTATTAACATGGTTTTGCTTTCCCCCCAATACGAATATGACGTGCACTACCAACAAAACAAAAGGACTTGGTTAATGATAATGCAGTACATCGAGCATGCTATACAAAAAGACGCGTTTGATCTGCTAGAAATCATGCGTGACGGAGACAATCAGCAGAAACTTTTGAAGGTTATAACCAGTTGTGTTTGCATCAAGCAATGCCAGGAATGCAAGAAATGTATATCGATACTTGCAGACTCGTTCTTTGAAAGGAGCAACCTCCCAATGGTACAGCTCCTGACTATCCTCTACCTTTACCACATAGAGATTTCAAATGATACTTGTGTCCATTACGGCGCTAGTTCGTCGTTGTTTAAAACCGGATAGCGACTTGTATGTTTGTTACAAGACCCTTCTTGTTGTCTGTATTAAATTTTAAGTTTGTGCGACGTCTCCTTGCGTGTTTCCAAGCCGGTGGTACGCGACGGCGTTCCGGGTGGTATGCGAGCACTTTTCCGTAATTCGCGGATATAGTTTGAATTGAAAAAACCCTAAGTGATCCCAAAATATTTGTTAATTCATACCCTAGGTTACTTTGTAACACTCAACTACGTGGTACGCGTCGAAATTCTGTTTCTCCAAGTGGTACGTACGCAAGCACAAAAAGGTTGTGAATCACTGGCTATGGTTACGTACGATTCCGCACTCGGTACTAGTGATGTCTTGCGCCGGATCCGGGTACCCGGACCCGGCCGGATATTGACCAATTTTCAATACCTGGACCCGACCGGATAATACACTTAATTTTACCGGATAGTTGGGAAAGCATTTTTGTCTTAAAAATTGACAAACATTTTGCAAATTACTCGTTTTTGGGACCCAATCTGTGATACTCGCCGACTTCCGATTTTCTGTTGTTTGTTGCATATCATGCTGTGAAACTGGTTATGTGCCTCGATTTACCTTTCAAATCATTGGACACTTATCAGTCTCATGCTGTGCCCTTCCTGACCTGGCCAGAATCCAATTTTCAATATCACAAACTTAGCTGGTATTACTGCTCATATTGTCAGAAAACTTCGCAAACAATGCTATATCAAGATAACACACACATAAATGCACATGTCATTAAATGAGATTTTTATATGTATAATGTGGTTTATCTTACATAACTTTTGTTACCAGGTAATATATTAATCTTATATGCTCTACCATGCTGCTCATATAAATATGTTGGGTTGGAAAGATTCTTTTGCTTGTGAAAATAACATATTTACGGAGCAGTTTTTCATTGCATGTGATTAATAAGAAACGCAAGTACAGGCAATGTATAAAAAAATTACCATTTATGTGTTCGCTTCTAAGTTGTCAAGCTTTTATTTTCCCATCAAATTTTTTTGTGTTATTGCATTATTATGATGCAGATAACATTTTGACCAAAAATAATTTTTTTTGAGATGAGACATTTATGTTATGAACCGTCAAACGTTAACGATAAAATTTTGTTTACTCCATTGTAAATAAAGTTTTGTTGTCTAAATCTGTAAGTGACAAGTATAATCTGTTAGGCCTTGCCTTTACCTTCAAAATGAGCCCAACATTGTAGAAATCCATTAAGAAATAGCTAAGTTATTAGCAAAAAAAAAAAATATCTATCGCCATCTTGTGGCAATTTCATAGTGCGATATCTCAAAAAGTACTTGGTAATTTTTTGTAAAATTTGAAACTTTTTGTTATTTTATCATCATAAAGCTGCTGTGTAAATTTCATTGAATTTGAAAAGGGTCAGGTCAGAAATGTGATTCAAATTGGGTGATTTGATATGAAATCACTCTGGTAGGAATCTACAATTAAGTCCTAGCTGGGGTATATCAAGTAATTGCCTTTTTTTGGAGATGGCGAATTGCTCCTAGGTCGAAACAATGTGCATTGTTTGCAGTTCACTGAACAAAAACGCAGGAATGTCTTGGACGCATTTAAAATCACATTACTACCAAAAAATGTTTAACGCAATTTAATATTTATTCTATAATCTACTCCACATAGGACGAGGTGTTTGTCGCATGTACTTGCCCACATATTGAAACGGGAAAAAAATGATTTTTTTGTGATTTATTGACAAAGATTATTCCAAACCACACAAGACACAACATAACAAACAATCAGACCTGTTCGCATATTTCCTCGCACCCAAGATAACAATTACCAAAATTGCAAATTTCACAGCCAATAAACCTGGCGGCCATTCGAACAGAGGTAGTCTTAGATGTTAAAAATGCATTTTCATTAGCTACTCCGTACCAGTTGCTAAAGATGTTGATCACAAATTACAATTTGTACCGGCAAAAAGTGCACTTCAAAATTACAACCTGTGGAAAGTCGTTAACAAAGAAAAACTCTACTTCTTTCTATTTTTGAGGTTTTGCAAATATTTGCCAAGGACCTTTTGCACATTTGGTTTTTGCAACAACCAGACAAAGTTTTCAATATCTTCTTCCCTCTCCGATTGAAGTTTCTCCACATGTGTCCCACGAAATTGGTTCTTGGTAATTGCAAAGGCAGGTTGTGGAATTTTAACCATTTTTTGCAGTTGTGCCATCGCTGTAGGGGCGACTTCATCTAATTTCACTACTTCATCAACCAAACCTTAACATTCATTAAGAAAAGATAAAACAAAACTTCCAAAACTAGTAAACTACAAGTTTTAATAAATTGATACAGTGATATACATAAATTTATATGCACATAGGGTGAACAAACTATTACTGGGGTGTCAGAAATTATTATGAACTTGACAGATGGGCCAATATACGTTCAACACGGACAAGAAGTGTTTACATTACAGTTTGTAATCTAACCCATAAACAATATTTACCAAAAACAAAATAGATGTGCTCTAACATTAAAAAAACAGTGCCTTCAGACAACACTAAATTAAGCAAAACTGGCGGGTAGATTAAAAATCCAAAGGGTCAGTGTTGTCTGCTTTAGTTGGATCTAAACTAACTGGTGTATCAAGTCAACCGCACCTATTTTCAAGGCCTCATCAGAAGGAAATAGAGTTCCATTTGCCAGTTGCAACTCAGTCTGCCGAATACCAACTGTGGATATCATAAGGTATGTAAAAAAGAATGGAGCAGATATACCAAGTTGTGTTTCATTCAAACCAATTGTTTTTCCTTCCATCATTACTCTGAAAGCAATGAAATGTTAAATATCTCCACCACACACCTAACAGATCTAGCCATCTTTAAGTATTCAGAGATTTTTATATTTAAAGGTATGGATGCAACAGACAATAACACACCCCCAAAAACATATTTGATTTATGCACAAGTGAGCCTAGTATATTTTACTTGATTTCTAAAACATAACTGTAGAACAGAACATCCACCACCACCTGTAATCGCACATAAGTGACAGGGCACATCCACCAGCTGGAGCATGCCCATTAATTGCTGCAACCACAGGCTTTGGAAAGTTGTATGTATCCAAATACCATTCTTGAACAGCTCTCCAAAAATCACCGAGCTGTGCATCAGATCTTTAAACACAAAAAATGTTGTTGCACTATCTTCACCAAGAACTTTATGAATGCAGCACAGATACATACACATACATGTAACATACGCAGAATACAGGCAGCAATGCCATAAATTAAACAAGATGGGCATATATATACTTGTTGAACATTTCTAGGATATTCAGGCCTGCAGAGAAAACTTTTCCCTCAAATTTTGATGTTATCATTAAACCAGTGACAGAGGAATCTGCAGAAAGTTCCTTCATGGTGTCTGATATGCTGGTCAAGAATTCCCCACTCAAACTATTGACCGGAGGCTCACTTAGAGTCATGGTTGCAATACCTGATAATAAAAACTAGTTAATTTATGTATTGGAGCTTGGAGGTTATATTAAGAGTTAAAAGTTAATTTGGGCATTGAAGGTTGTATTTGTTCAGATTTAAAATTTATACCCTTAATCTTTTCTTCCATATTGGAAGAATGTGTTGGCACATGTACAACATCTGCCGATTTTCATTTTGTAAGAGTTGGGTTGAAAACTTTAACTTTACCTGTGTCAGGTTGATGCTCAACCATAACATTCCCTCTACCAAAACATCTCGCAGCCAAAGTTACACACTCCGTTTTTGAACGTAACAACCCACGACTTAATGCACTTCTCAACATGATTGTGTCTTGGCTGAATATTCAAGTAACCCTATGGTGTGCACTGCCACAAAACACAAATAAATGGGTTAATTTGCCACATTTTAAACTAATAGAATTTGAATTAGATCAAGACCCCCATTGTTTCAAATATTGCAAGGGCGGAATTGCCGCATCATCACACCTTTTCAACATCTCGTAAGTTACGACGACTCGTCCAAATCTGCACAAAAAAGAAAATAGGTACAACACTAAATTAAAAAAAATTATTTGTAAAATATACACTCATCACGTAACAAAATTAGTAATTATGCTCTTACATTAGAAATCCATTCAACAAATTGTTTGCGGGTATGAATAGCTAATGCATGGATGAATGGTTGGAGCTTCCTGCTAAAGCAGAGGCCTTATTTCAATAGTTTTGTTTTGTTAAAACACTCAAAAAAAAAAAAAATTTTTTTTAGTTGCAATTAACTCAAGAAATTTGAATTTCTCGTGAAAATTTAAAATGACTTTTTTCTGTAAAAGTGAAACTGTATATTTGTAAGATGTAAAAGCTGTGTAGTTGTTAAAAAAATATCACTAACGCAACTGTATCCACACTTAATGCAAAAAGAAATTATATTTGCTTTTTTAATGATGTAATTGACTGTTTTACCTGAAAGTATATTGTAAACGCCAATCATAACTCTCAAAATAGTAACACAAAAAGGGAATTCCCCTGAGGGAAATTATTGGTTACATTTGCAAAATCGCAAGAAACCATCGTCACCACCAAACCATTAATGACTACAAGTGTGTTGAGACTAGCAGAATTTAGACATTTTAAATATGTTTTCAATACTACATGTTTCAAATTTTCCCGAATATTGTAGCACATTTTAAAGTATTCCGTGTAATTTATTTTGTGTGTGCTTTTTTTGTGGGCAACAAAAATTTGTTTGTAAGACCATTGTGAACTACTTTACTTGTTGTAGAACTGCCTATCTAGGGCTTTTATGATGTATCGATTGCTTATTAAAAAGCGGAAGATTATTGCACTTGCCCTTATTATAATTTGCACATTTTGGGGTGTAATATATTTTGGGTTAAAACAACAAGAAAATTTAAACAAAAGGAAAAATGTTGTAAGAAATGAGTTTCGTCATCAGCTTGTTGACAAACCTATAGCAGAAAAAGGCAATCTAAATGGCAGCATTTCAACTATGGCAAAAGAAATTGTGGAACTGCAAAATGCATTAGAGTCTGTAAGTTTAGTTTATGTTAAGTAAATTTAAGAATATCAGCAAAGACCAAACAGCATTTTTATGATTTAGAAGACTGTCAAATCAAAGCCAGATCCAACGTATTTAAACTACAATGTACATGCTTTCTATTATGCATGGTATGGCACACCTGAGCATGATGGAAAGTACTATCATTGGAACCACGGGTTTTTACCACATTGGGAAAAACAAGTTTCAAATTTATATGCAACTGATCAGCGACATCAGCCTCCAGATGATATTGGTAAAATGCCAACAAAACATTATAACTGTAAATAGGAAACAAAACATTTTGTTTTTTGTGCATTATGTAGTGCTGGGATACAAATTAAATCGTTAACCACAGTTTTGTTTTCAAAGGTGCAAACTTTTATCCCATACTGGGAGCATACAGTTCAATGGACATAGAGGTTATTAATGCCCACATGGAGCAATTTAAACTGGCAGGAATAGGTACGCTCATAAATAAATATGCATAATTTTTTCAAAGCCACTGACTTAAGTTTGTTATAATTTAAGCTACGAAAACCCAAATAACATCACTGACATTGCTTACTATAACTACTATATCACATAAAAAGAGCCAATGTTTTGTTGCTAGGTGTCCTGGCACTATCATGGTATCCACCAACAATGTCTGATGATGAAGGCAAGCCATTAAATGATTTTGTTCTTACTTTGATGAATGTTGCAGCAGAAAATAATATTAAGGTAAACTTGTCTGTTAAGGTTGATTTACATACTAAAACAACTTAAGAACAATTATGTTAAGGTATGTTTTCACATTGAACCATACAAGGAGAGAAGTGCAAAATCTGTCAAAAAAGATATTGAATACATTCACAGCCAGTAAGCTTATGCCAAGAGGACTATAAATAAATTTATTTCAAATTTATGTAACAGGTATGGAAACAATCCTGCATTTTACAAAACCAACAATCTAAATCATCCTGGAAGGAACGGTCTACCCTTGATATATGTTTATGATTCTTACCAAACAAACTCTGATGAATGGAGTACCCTTTTAAGAGAAGATGGAGCCATGTCCATCAGAGGCACTAATACTGATGCTATTGTCATTGGCTTGCTGGTAGATAAAAAGCATGGGTACGTAATTATTTCAAAAAAGTAAGCAGGAAAGAGTATTGATTTGCATTTCAGTGAGGATATACTTCAAGGAGGTTTTGATGGATTTTACACATACTTTGCCTCAAGTGGGTTTAGTTACGGCAGTAATCATGTGCACTGGCATGAATTAGCCAAATTCTCCCAAGACAATAGTCTTTTGTTTATACCCAGTGTTGGACCTGGTTACATTGACACCAATGTCAGGTATGCCACTTATCCCTGTCTGTATTGCTTTTACTTTTTTAACTATCTTATCCACTCTAATTTTTTTGCCATTAGACCATGGAATAATGCAAATACTAAGGATCGCAATGAAGGGAGATATTATGAAAGGGAATGGCAGTCTGCTCTTGATATTAACCCAAACTTTGTGTCAATTACATCTTTCAATGAATGGCACGAAGGAACACAAATCGAACCTGCAGTCGCACAGAAACATGTTGAAGTAAATTATTTGTTGGGAAGAAAGCGACGGGGAACCTATTCATATTTAAGTTATGGGGAAGACCCTAATTTATACTTGACTTTAACAAGGAAGTGGATTAGTAAATTGGAATCTTTAAGCTAGGAGGCATATGCAGTAAGAATATCAACTATGCACTTAATTGTTATTTCCTTGTAATTTTGCAGTTCATTCACAATGTAACGTTGTAGAATTTTTTCATCCATTATAAATTTGACCATAATGAATAAATTCAGTCATGGTTCCAGGTTTCTTCTTTTTACATTAACTATTAGTCCATCGTAGGCTGTAAAAACAGGCCCATCAAACATAGTCTGTGCTTCACGGGTAAGAGTTTCAGTTGTTGCATCACCTTCACTCAGATCGTGCAACTTACTATCTTTGTATCTGTGAAGAAATCACATTTTTTTGAAAAGATCAATAAAGTAACATTACAAAAGCAGCACAGACCTTTGACTAACATGTGTTAGAATAAGCATTCTTGCCTCCACTGCTGACGCGAATTGCGCTGTCATAGAAGGAGTGGAGTGACCATTTGCAACGCACTTTTCTTGATGCATATTTTCATTTGTGGCTTCGTGAATAAGAATATCACATTGATGACACATGGCTTGCATCGCCCACGAGTCACAAGTGTCTTGTAGAATCGCTACCTACATTTAATTGAAAACGCCAGAAACTGTTAAAAAAGTCTTATGTAGAAGTCAGCATACAAAACAACATGTAAGTTGAAGAAAAAACTTCACATTTATTTAGCCACTTGACATACTTTTCTGCCGGGCTGTGGAAGTCCTATAAACAGTGTAGGGTCAACTATTTTGCCATCTGGCAATTGAACTTGTTCTCCATTTTTTATTTTGCCAAACAAAGGACCTAAAAACCAACAACAATATTTTATGCATTATTTAAAAACTTGTAAGTTTTATCAAACCTTTAGGAACGCCAAATTTGATTAGTTTGTTGCTGTCTAATTTTCCTGGCTTAGAGGATTCTGTAAAGACAAATCCAAAACTTGGAATTCTGTGTTTTAACATTCCAGCAGAAACTGAAATATTGTTTGTTTGGCATATGGGCCACTGCTTCAATACTTTATCTTGAAAAATAGCTCTGCCAAAATCCAACTCTGAAGGATGCAGTGATCCTACAAAAATAATATATCATTACATACTGAAGATTTAACAAATTATTGCAGGATGCACCCTTTGCCATATGCTCTGGGTTCCAAACATTCCAGTCCATGTCGTCAGTTTTTTTGCCACCATACTGAGACTGTACTGGTATTAATTCATGGACAACATATTTAAATGCCAAAACAGATCTTGAAAGGTTTAGGGCCTCCCTTAGAAACCTAAATGGTAATTGTGGATGAACACTGTTGATTTGTCTCAAGAAAGACAAACCTTCGCAGACCAAGGGGTCCAAAAATTTCTATTGTGTTTAAACCAGAGGTAGATTCACACAAATCTTCATCACACTCTATCGGATTAAAAGCCATAGAAATAGTACATAGCAAGCCTGAAACAGTATCATGCAAATGTAAATGGCTTTGGACTTTGATTTGTAAATATGTTCACCTGGGAGTCCAAACATATGGTCCCCATGTAGATGGGTAATAAATATCTTTGTAATATTTCCAGGTCTAACGACTTTCAACTTCATAATCTGTGTTTGTGTACCCTCTCCACAGTCCACTAACCACACATCACCTTCATAGCGCAAGGCAATACCAGATGCACCTTCAACAAACAAGTCAACAACTTATTATCATATAGGTTACAGACTAGGTTTACCTCTATTTGGTGTTGGGTATCCTGACCCAGTTCCAAGAAATGCAATATCCATGATATTTTACAACCACCTTAATTCAGACATTCAGGTCTTTTTTACTTGCTTTAATTCCGTTTTTTAGATAAATAAAATTCCCATTTAAAGCAGTTTGTGACTTTCAGTTAAAATAGTTTGATTACCACCACATAACAGAGAAACCACTTGACACTTTGAATCAGTCTTGTGGAAAACTAGATTAAAAAATTTTTAAAGTTGGGCAATACGTGAAAGATATAAATTTTATTAAAATTACAGCAATGAAACCAAAAAATAAACTTCTTGTTACATCCCAAGTAAATTTTAAATTTTGTGCCAGCTGCTAGGAGTAGTGGTGAAAAGAAAAACATGTGTAAGTCGAAGGCACGTAATGGCAAAAAGGAAACTAATTAGTCGCATATGAAATTGACATACTACAGTATATACCTTCTGAACCACTGATAACCCTGAATATTTTGTTTTCTTTTCAAGTAGAACAACGTTTCCCAACTTTTTCCCCATAGTGTGTTTCATTTTTGATTGGTGTATGTAAATTTGCAAACCGTAATTTTTCTACAAAAGGGAAACTCCCTTATAAGCAAATTTTTGTCCCTGATTTCTATAAAACTATTTCTTAGAGATAAGAATGTTAAAATGCGTATACAATTGTACGTATATTGTATACAGCTAAAAACATAAATGGTGCGAGTGATTTTTGACAACTAATTGGTCAATGTATGACGTCATTAAGTATTCGGATCATTAAGCGAATATCGGTCTCTATTCTTTTTTTGTGCTGATGGATCCCTAGTGATAGGCAAGGTATGTGTACTATATTGAGCTCGATCATTTTTTTTCTTAAATTACTGCCTGTTTGTGTCGAAACTGGGATTAGGCGGTTATTATATGAACATAAAAATCGGCGAAATAATAAGTTAGGCCTATCCATGATTTTTTTCACTAAACTGCGTGAGCGACACTGCCGCAAAACAGTTCATGAAAATTATTATGGAACAACTTTAGTGTGTAATATAATAAATTTTTAAATAACACTGTTTCTGCAATTATAATGAAATGGTTCTAAAAATGGTTGGTGCTGAAAGTGTGAGAGGTTTGATCTTTTGTAGCTCGGTGAAATATGATACCACCAACCAACAAAACTGTGTAGGGTCGCTGAATGGTAGAAACATGTTTTGGAACTTCTCAGCCTTACTACATGGTGTTATGCGTGTGTATCTAACTGACTTATCCAAACATAAGGTACGCGCTGATTTCGTATAATCATTAAGCAATGACGTAATATGCCCGGCGTTTGGGCGTGTCGGCGGCTGATTACAAAATATCGTAGCTTGGGCAATAGCGCGCTCAGTTGATTTCGAAAAGCGTGTAGACAAGATTAAACACAAGACAGACTGCATCAAAAAGCATGGGTAATATGGAAGCTACGGTAAGCATTTCTATGTTATTCATTTATCGTTGCGAAATAATATGATTCCTCATTAACTATAGTTTTTTTAGTGAGTTTGAACGCTCATGAACTTTCTAACATTTTGTGATAAATGCGATGTGTTGATTATAAAGTCTAGGTTAGTTTGGTTGGTGTAAAAAATATTTTTACAGCCGACGGTAACTCCTGATGAGGATTTCGATCCCGATAGAGATTGTAATCGCCTCCACGAAGCAATGGATGGTGCTGGAACGAGCGAACGGATCATTATTCGAATTTTGGCGAACAGGTAATTAACACTTTTGGTGTACTTGGCTCTGCCTTCAGGTTTAAGTGTACTGAAAACGTAGTCTATATTGATTTTGTTTCATGTGGACAAAAAATCGGAAAAATTCACACCAACTTTCTATAAATCTGAGTTTGTTTCAATTTAGTTCTAAGAATGTGTTTGGCTGTTTTCCAGACCTCTGGTATGGACTAATACTTAACTGTTTCGACAAGTAAATATGACAATGTAAAACGTGTGGTAAACAAGCATGGACACAATTTCATTTGTGCGACAGCAGGTTATCTTCATTTCAAGCGACTCGTTTTTGTTCATATGGTTGAAGTCGGTTGGCCCTCTTTGCGAAGTCGTTTAGTTTCTCTTTCACAACCGTCGCCTCCATGTTTGCCGACAAACAAATATGATTTACGTAATATCAGTATGACAGACGCCCGGTGTTTGGTTTCTGTTAAATATTGACGGAATTCCCTGCTTGGGTCGTGCTCCAGACAGTCAACACGTCCCGATCACGCCAGCAACGCCCTTAGAAATTTACGAACACGCTTATCACACAAGTCACACGTTAAGTAAATAGCAACTTGGAAATGTACTCTCCTAACTTTACTCCACATATATAAGTGGTAATGGAAATCCATTATTAATACGCGTCATCGTGCATGTTATGCATGGCAAACGTTAAGACAAAAAATTAAAAACTTTACAACCTGTGCAACTGATTTAAACTGGTTGTAGGTCATCGTTGCAACGTCAGATACTGAAAGAACGATTTCAGGAAAATCATGGCGAAGATCTTGTCGACCGCTTGAGGTCAGAGCTGAGTGGGGACTTCGAAGAAACCGTTACATCAGTTATGGATGTACGTGTATTTTCCTTGCATCAAACAATATTCAAACAATATTTATATTTAAAGCTATTTTCCTCAGGTTCGTGCTGTGTACGATGCGAAACAACTAAGAAAGGCAATGGTTGGACCTGGGACCAATGACGAAATCCTTATTGAGATCCTGTGCACTAGGCCCAATGAACAGATTAACCGAATCCGGGTTCGTTAAGATTCTCAAAGGATCACGTCACTTCTTGTTAAATTTTACGTGTGTGGTAAAAACATGTGTTTTGTAATAGCTGGCATATTCTGAGCTGTTTGATCGGGGCTTGGCTGACGATGTTCGGGATGAAACCTCTGGTGACTTCAAACATCTGTTGATGGCGATGATTCTTGCTGAACGAGACGAGTTATTTGACGTGGATGAGGATCAGGCTCAGGCCGATGCTGTTTCTATATTTGAGGTATAACTCGCTAAGTGTTGAATATGTTTCAAGAACAAGCGGACAACTGATGTTTAACTGCTGTTTTGCTGAAAATACCCTCAACACATTTGATACACAAAAAATTCTTCATTTATGTAAGAATATAGGAAATGGGTTGTTTCTTAAACCTCCTTTTGTATATTCACACGCACTTTATGATTTTCGATGTTTAATCAAGTTGTGGTAGTTTTCGTCCTGGCGATACTTGCTAATTCTATACGAGTATTTGTCGTTTCCCGAAAATGTAGGCTGGTGAAGGTCGTTGGTTTGGAACGGACGAGGATGAGTTTACAAAGATCCTCGCAACGCGAAGCTACCTCCAACTTCGCCTCATTTTCCACAAATACGAAGAGGTAAAGTCCCAAAAATGCCAATAAATATGAATTATTCATCAAAGCTGACAATAACAGGTCGCCGGGAACTCGTTTGAGGATGCAATAGAGTCAGAAACATCTGGCAATCTGTGCAACGCATACAAGGCGATCGTGGCTATAACAAAAGACCACCATGCTTACTATGCACAAAAACTGTTCGACTCCATGAGGGGAATAGGAACCGATGATGATGCTCTTATTCGTCACGTGGTGGGAAGATCAGAGGTACGTTTGAGATTGTGCCTGACAATATCCTTTTTTTGTTGGTAAAACTATTGCACCTTCAAGGTGTAGGACAAAATAATGTCTTCCAGCAATTAGATAATATTATTGTTTACTGACGAATGTTAGGAAAACGCCACCCCCGCCTCCGGTAAACGTTGTTGTTTACTTTGCAGATTGATCTCGGTGACATCAAGGACAAATACATCGACATGTTTGGCAAAAGTTTGTATGAGGACATCTCTGACGACTGCTCTGGGGATTACAAACGAATGCTTCTCTCCTTAATTAGAGAGTAGCTGTTTGGCTCCTGCCAATGTAACCACCTGTGTTTTGTGCGTTTCTTAATGTCTACGAGTAATTATTTTACAAGGAAAGCGTAACGTAAATTCGATACAAATGATTGTGTGTAATTTTGGAATCTCGTATTTGTGTTTTACAATAAACCAAACCATATCGGTGATCGTGGTTTGTTAGTTGGAATGTTTAGTTAAACCTAACATAACTAGGCCAACGCAAACGCATATGTGGCATTTGTAATGTTTTTAAACTATCAATTGCTATTCACAGATTTGCCAGATAACGGTAAAATTACATTGAAACTTTTTTGTTATCCACGTGGCCTATACATATGTATTGGGGAATGTTAGAAAACGCATGCAAATTTAATTTATAGAAAGTAAATATGATTCGTTTTAAAATTGTTCATAGTAAAAACTTAAGTAACTTTTTGTCATATTTGTCATGATATTCCAAAATCGTTTCATCAATATTTCGGGCCAAAATATCAGTACATCCGTTTGTAGGTACGACTTGCACTTGGACATGGATCTCAAAAACAAACAAAAAAAGAAATCATAATTCATTAAAATATGTTGCATTGTATTTGGCGAATTGTCCTTGCAAAACAAACTTTACGTTTTTTTCGTATCTTTGCCCGTATCAGAAGATGTGTTTGCTTCAGTTTGAACAGCTCCAGTCATTCCAGTGTCAACTCCTGTCGTTTTTCTTAAAATTATTCAGATTTAGTTTCTTTAAACCTTTGTAACAACCGATAATAAATAGTAGCTTCTAACGGCTTGAAGTGTGTCAAATTATAGTTAACTGTACGTAGCTTTGCTGTATATTATAATTTTTATATATGAAACTTCTATAAATAATGTCATATTTTAATATTTAATAAAACATGCCTCATGTTCGGCGATTCGTCTTCATTTGAAGAAGGTAGTTTTGTTGCCTGACGACTTTTGGGCCGGCTCATCTGAAATTCTTCATCGCTTTCAGTTTCTTCCGGTCGTCTTGGCGAATGCCCTGATCAATCACATAACTGGTAAATAGGTAGTTATAAGAGGTTCCAATAAAAACAATTATATTATTCTGTAAAATCTGAACGAAATTACATACGCTTAAGAAGAAGTATTTAACAAATATATATTATGCATGCAGTTACCCATGTCGTAATCTACTCCTGGAGATTCTGTTCTGCTTCTGGAACGTCTACTGCTACGCCTGCGATGTCGTCGTCTGTCGTCTTTTTGGTAAAATAAACTATGTGTTTAGTATTTTGCCCAACACTGTAATTAAATATCAACTCAAGTACAGTTATAACAAAACACGTTGATTCGGTTACCTTGTGAAATATGACGATTCGCTATTTCACCGAAACCTGTTTCTTCAAAGCCGTGAGCAAATTGAGCTGTTGCGCCTCCATTGGGTCTAACCAACAACACATATCAAAAATAAAATGTAGAATAATTGACTCATGCTTTTTTATTTCAACCTGTGAGTGTTTACACGTACGAGACTCCTACATGAGTATATTCTATTTCATGCATAGTACAACCATACAAGTTTAAAATAACCTTTGGATGGATACCCAATGAGGATCTTAATAATTATTGATTCTCATCGACAAGGCATGCTTAACAGCTTTGTATGTCGGCTACAAATAAACACACCTGTACATAGCGAGAAACAACTCGGCAGCATGACGGGCAGGTAATGCCATTACAGCCACATGACCCGGTTCCATTTCATCGCTTGGCCCAACACGAGAACTACGAAATCTTCCACTTCTCTCACTGAGCTTCTGTTCAACACAAGTGTGAGTTGTGTGTTTTCAAACCAATAAAAACCCTCACTTTTGGCGAAATGCACTTCTCCCATCCTAGCGCATTATAACAAATGACGAACGAAACCGTCGATATTATGATTTCTATGAACGCAACTAAAGCTGTAACACCGGCTACGATAAGCTGTAAAACACAAAACCAGATAATGAATGTATAAACGTTTACTTTGGCACCTAAACTTTAAAACCTGTCTGGGATTCGTGGAGTTGCTTGCTTCTTGTGCGATGGCCAAACCAGAAAAAGCTGCCAAAGCGAGTGACGACAACATGCTTACGATGGAAAATACGATTAACCACCGAACCAACTTCTCGTTGTCCGACTTGGCAGCAGTTATTGACAAAACTCCGCATACTGGAAACTGAACAGCAGGATCGGGTTAAAGTGTTTTTGTAAGACAGATATTTTTGCCAAAAATGACACACTATCGTTCCAAACCAGTATATATTATTTCAATTATAACGACTTTTCAAAAGATATGGAGCCAAAGTTTACTGCTTGATTTTGTAAAAAGGTTAGAGTTGCTATTCATATCAAAGCAGAACACCATAAAAATTACCGAAAGGGATATCCAAATTGGAAATCCAATGAGACCAAAAAACGAGTTTGGCGACGTTTCCTGGGTGCGAATCCACACAGCTGCAACACCTAATACCACGCTTGACGCCCACGTTGCTATGTGAATCACGGCCAATGTCGACAGGAGCGTCACGGATACCTGGAGAACCCTGACTTGCTGGTCAGCTGTTGTGGTTTCTCTACTTGCCTGGCCGTGGGACTGCATTGAACTTTTTTTTTCAGTTTACCAATTATCGTCCGAATAGTTTCACATTTGAGTTCAAATTTTACCACTTACAGTCAACAAAATCGTTGCGGACATTAGCGTTGTGTACAAAATACTTCTGCCGGGCTTGTGTTTCGGCTGGAGAACGTAACACAACACGGCGTGGTGATGGGATCGTGTTTCGGATTTGAGGTATCGTTTTGTTGCCTCTTTTGTTTGTTCGGAGCTAAGAAAGACGCGGAACTAAGAGAGGTACGGCCCACACATGTAATAGGAGGGTCACCTGTAGCCACCCGAAGTGAGTGTGCATTCTGGAGTGGTCATAAATACATTGCTATAATTCTACAAACAAAGCTCAGTGTCATTTACCACGTATTTTAAATTCAGTTGCTGAGAAATTTGTGAAACATAATTTGGACCAAGGTTTTGCGGAGTTCGAAGATTAATTACAGTAGACCTAATTAATTTTTTTCCCTCCGTTCTTCTAAAATTCTTATTAAAGTTTATTGTTTAGAGAAATTACTAGTTTGACGGTTACGTACGCAGCAAAACGGCCTGAAAAATAAAACCAATTTAAATGAAACATACCAAATGAACCCTACGTTTTTCAACACTTCTGGGTAAAAACATCTTCAAGCATTGATGACTAATTAACACCGACCCGCAATAATTGCCACTTGGATTTTAGCGAATGCGTCATTGTGCCCCAACAAGTTGTTTCAAGCAGTGCGAATAGCACTTCGGGTGTACTTTGCGGTATTGATAGACCATTTTCTAGTCTCAATGTCAAACCGTGACTGTTCCCACACTTAGCTCTCTCGCGTGTCCGGGGAAACTGTTTTGTTGGAGAAAACCCACAATTCTGCACAATGTTCAACTATTTACCCAGCATGTTTTATCAGACAGCAGCCAACGGTAACGCCAACAACACGTCATATACGAATTTTCAATAGCAGAATGATATCAACGTGGAGAGGATGGGGCCATTATTCAATTCGTCCGAGCGAGTGAAAGAAATACAACACGTTGGTTCCAATATCAACAAACACGTTTAGTTTTGGCTTCTCCGGGACGATTAGTGCAAATATTATTGTAGTTCTGGGGCACAAATGAATTTTCGCTAACGGCAAAATTACGAAAATTGCGACGCAAAACGATTTACACGCAACATTGCCAATACTGAAAGTTGAGCAATTTTTATCACTTCTAGTAACCTTTCGTCGATACAAACACCGGGAGATGACTTCGGTTTCGCAAAACTGTTGGTTTGGCTGGAATTTTGTTGAATGATTCAACGTCACTCAGCAGAGAGTTGGACGCTGACTTTGCTCCAGATCTAATTGAAAATAATTTACATTAAACGTCAAACTTGATTCACTTGAAACAGTCGGATAAAAACTATAAATTAGAAATTTTGTCAAATTCATAAAACTCATTATACTCAATCGCAAATTGAATGCAGATAATGTTGTAATTCGAATTTTAATTTTTTTCTTATCACCTCATGTAAAGTCGAACGTTTTGTGGATACGTATTTGATTTTTCGTCATCAGTGCTACAGGTGTTTGTTGCATCAACACTGGGCAACTTTACAGTGACTGTATACTTTGACCTCTGTCGGTTAACAGTTTGTGGGATTTGTAACGTCCTCTGAACCGTCTCACGATTTCTCATCGCTCTGATAAGATTCGCTTTTGCAATGATGGTATTCCTGTCGGGACTGGAGCTCAGAATATCACACAACTTTGCCAGATTGATCTCAGCATTGTACTTATTCACGCGAGCTCGACTGTGTATCGAATCTTGCACGGTGTTAGTCGATTGATCAGTCGTTTGAGAGCGAATTCTGCGCGATTGGAGATTTGGTTCCATCGGAAAGGAAGAATCACCCCGGGTGCTCGATAAAGTGACGTCAGATTTTACTCTTCTTGATTCTGGAGTCAGGGAAAAGTTTCTGGTGTTTCCTTTCAAATGCTTAAAAACATGCCCGTAGCTGGACAACGACCGGTGATCTGACATTAAATCCACTAACGTTCGATGGAATTCATCAGGCTTGTTTTCTGGCTTACCGCTGTAACGGCCGGTGCAAGTGCGTGTAGGAGTTGATTTCTTTTGTCGTTTTACTTGGGCGCTTGACCAGCGTCTGCTTCGTGCAACTGAATGCCTGATTTCGCGTGATGTTATTGCAGTGGCGGGGCACGCGGATTGAACGTACCCACTACAAGTTATTCTGGCCGCTATTGAAGATGATGGCGACCTTTTGAACAATGTACGCTTACTGGGCATCACGACTTGATTTTCTTGACTTGCACTTAGAGCTCGTTGAAGCGCTTTTCGAATGTGTCCATAGTTAGTCGCATCAGGGTCAAACGGCATGTTTTCCCGTTACTGTTTTATGTTACTTGTATAGTCTTAATATCCCAGAGTTTTTAATATCCCCAAAAAATTAAGTTTCTGTGCCCAAGTATGCTACATGATTAAGCTCACACTCAAACACAATGCTAAATAAAAGTGTTAACTTCCGTTCATAAGCCTAAAGGCGCTCATATTTATTGAAACAAGATAACTTCCATCTCTACAACTTCCGTTACGTCCAAACTTTGAACATTCATTTTCACAGCTTCATACACGAACCATCGGTGTAACGTTTTCGTCACCTACACTGTCAACAGTAGTCCCAGACCTATTCAAGAGGAGAGTGGTTTGGCGTCCGCGACATTTGTCACACAATCACAGTTCAAGAGTCTTTACAAACATTACGCTTTTAAGTCACTGCCGAGCCATGTGTGTTTGCGCGACGACAAAACAAAGCTATTTTTGAGTTTTTTTCTTTAAATCCAAATCGGCCTCTGCTCCGATGTCCTGTGTTTGTAAAATAATAAATAAAGCATCTTGTTACGACAGCGTTTATTTAAATACAGTCATGAGTGCCACATGCCAATTTAAAACAATTGGATGTGATAGCGTGTGGATGATGATTTGATGTACATCTGATTATGTCATCAACCTAAATCTTTTCTTTCAGGCAGTGGTGATAAACTGACGACCGGTTGGAAAATTCCGGCCCGCCTTGTACCGTTTTATGGCCCGCATCACTTAGTTTTGCGCTGGCTACAGGACTGTAGATTACTGTGTAGGGAATTCGGCTTGTCATGATTCGAAACACTTTAATATTTTGTTTTAACTTGGTCTTCTGAAACTGCTTTCTACTCTTTTACATTTACACCCGTCTTTCTGACGCCATCGCTGGTTATCTCGCTTGCGTTACGTCTTTCAACTAGCGCTACTTCTTCTAAGTCCCCTTTGTCGCGTAATCGCAGCAATTATCTCTTTGTTTCTCTCTCGTCTTTGATGTATCCCTATATATTTGCGACTGTTTCCACAAATAAACAGATCTTGGTTCTCGGTCTAACAGATCATAATGTGATCTCTCAGATCATAGTTTTCGAACTCTCAGATCATGGCTTTTGGTCTCATTTTGTTCTGTCAGGATCTGCTGCCAACATGGTGTCGAAAGCTTGATGTCGGGTCTTCGCCCATGCGACCCTTCAACTGTGATTGTGATGTAATAACGTGACATTATAACGAGGAGTCGCGGTGGTGAGCCTTCTTGCATTGTTGTTTTTACAGGCACTAAGGATCCTCTTTTTTAAGCGAAATATTTGTCTTATATGACAAGACTGGCAGATTTTAGCCTGGAAAGTAACGTTTCTGTGATTGTGGTATAATTATACATGAGGTGAAAATCGCAAGGTCCAATTGCAACAGAATGGAGAATGATTCCCAGAATCAAATAACAAGCATTTATGAGCAAAGTTGTACGACCTGCGAAAATCTAGGACACGCGACACTGAACAAATTTGACACCCCCGTTTTAATGTATATACAAGGTTGTACCCAATTATCCCTACACTACAATATCGATGAAAGCAAAATATAATTAAGCCCTAATTCTGTGTAGCGTAAACAGAACACGTAGAGCCACAGCCTGCGCCATAAGTTTTGGTAACACCGAAATTTATTCCAAATCAACGGATGCCACTTCCACATGCTATTCGGCTGGATTTTAATGGAGTCACTCATGGATTTTATATACATAGCACACAAGTACTTAACATTCGACCCAGGTATTGGCCAACTGGCTTTCGGGGAGGTCGTATAAGGATCCTTAATCCCAAACCTATTAGCCCATCCTTTAATTTGTCAGGGTAGTACTCGCATAATTGCATTAAATTTGAACGATATTTTAAACTAAAATGCTGACTTTAATTCGAAGATCGCATAGTTCAATGTTTCTCTTAAAATATGGCAAGTCTGAGTGAAAAGATGCTATTACTTCGCAGACGGCAACGTTTTTAGCTCTTAGTCGTTGTATAAATTGTGACGTGGTGTATGATGTTAAACAACAATCCCTAGTTGAATAAGATCGCTTTCAGGAATTCTTGTTCAACTGCATTTATAAAAGTCGGTAGCCTACATTGCGAAAACGCAGTCGGCCCACAACAAACATAATCTTCTCAAACTTTTTTTAAGTATAGGCGTCGTAACATGTGTGTTTGAACCTGACTATAGCAGAGAGAAAGCATCTCGGCTGTCACAAATAAGTATTCCAAAACAACGTTATTTTTCTGGAAAATGTAAATTAGCACCTCGTGTGCCATTCATACTACTTCCGGACAATTGTATTAACCGGATTTGCTTCACGCACAACTTGTTTGTTTAATTTATTTCGACACAAAATTGGCAGTAGTCAACAAACATAGCTCAGAACAGTTAAAAAGTTTCTGAAGATAAAAAACAACACGACGGTGCACACATAAATTGTGTACACTGGTAACCAAAATAACAGAATAAACATATTTTGCTCCCTGGAAAAAGTACGTGTTTACTAGTTTTGTCCTGCCTTTTTAAATAGGCTGTCAAATCTACTGGCATTTGCCTTCACTGTAGCAGTTTTTGTCTGTTTTGTACTGAGCAAGTTAGGGCAAATAGCAACTTTTCGTTTGCGACTAGTTTGCTTATTGCTGCTTGCAGAAGAAAACAAGTCGTCAAACAATTTGGAGCTTCCCACTCTACCTGCATGACATTCCCCACTTTGCTGATACTGAGATTGTCCTGACAGCTTTTTTGTGGAATCAACTCTGCTTCCAACTCGATCTCTGCGCTTGTCTTTAAAAAGGACCAAAACAAATACAATATTTGTTTGTTTAACAAACTTAGCTAAAAATCCCACCACTTTGTTTTGATGTTGAAATGCAATTTCCACGATTAAAAATGGGAATAAACTTTCCACTGGAAGATAATGGAAATTTGCTGAGAAGTTTTTTGTCAATTGAGGTCGACTTTAGAACATTTTTGTCTGAACCTGACGATGTAAATTTTTGAAAAAAATAAAACTATTTGTCATAAACTTACCTCAAAACTGTTAAAACAAAGTATTTAATTCACACCACCCTGGGCAACATTTGTATCATTAAGTTAAACTTAGTAGAAATTCCCTTTCAAAAAAAAAGTTAAAACTAATAATTTTAATAATAACAATGGTATAACAAATGGTTATAATAATGAGGACACCCTTTAAACGTAAAAATATTAACATCATGTGCCATTTTATATTACACCTTTGAAACAACCTTCAATGAAATAAAGTAATTTCATGGTTTAAAGTTGTTTTGCAGTGCACTGAGTATGGAGTTTTTTCATACCTGTACAATATTCATTATTGGAAAATTGGGTTGGAGGAATAACATCAGTACTTGGAACCTAGTTGGTAAAAACATCTAATGACTCAAAAGACAACATGCCATGAATAATCAAATATAAATGTTAAACTTACACGTTGTGCATCATTTTCCACATGTTTGCATGCTTGGAAATGGAGTTTATTTGCAGGGACAACCTGTGGTTTCTCTTCATTGTTTTTGTACATTTTATCATCGCATCTATCATTTGAAAATTTAATTTTGTTCTGTGGATGAGATGATAAAATTGAAGATGTGATTACAAACAATAACTTAAAAAAAACTTCATTAAATAACCATATTGCTCTGATTATTTTTGACTCACTTGCTTCTCACATTTTTGCCTAAACATATTACAAGGATATCCAATAAACCACTTTATCACCTGAATGTATCTTGCAGGACATGTTGAAGTCAAATAGGATTGAGAGAAAAATTCAAGTTCTATTCCACACACTTGATTGCAACTTTCATTCAGATTTGACATGAATGTCTGATGTTAAATAATATCAATTAAAAAATGCAAAAAAAAAATATTTTGGGCACTTTCAAACCTTTACTATTTCATGACCATCACATCTTGGAAATTTCTGTATTTTGTTATTTCGCACACATGTAAATGGGTAAGTAAAAAGATTTGGACCTAAAGGTTTGATGTAAACACTACAATAAACTGCATCCTCTTCATCAGCATCAAGAATGTACCCATACTAAAATGCAACTTTGCAATTCACAAAAATTGAATGCACATAAAAAAATGTTTTCTTTGTAAATATGTGTACCTGGTTTTTCCAATACTGACCAATAGATTCATAATTTTTAAATACCGTTTCATTGCCATTCATGTTTAAATTCCTACTAATTTTTACAATTTGTGCACGTTTCATAGATGGCAGAATATGACACCATGACAGATTTATGTAACAATCTTCAATCTTGAAATTTTGATCTTCTTGAAATTTTTGTAATGCCTGGAAATGAATAATATGGTTTATTATTTTAACTTTTGTGGTGCCTGTAAACAAATAATAGGGTTTTAACAAATAAAGCATTTATGGAAAAAAAAATGCAGGGATTTAAAATGTCTCACCTCCGTGCATATTCCATAATTTTCCAATTGTGGTGGTGGCAGTCTCACAAGGCAGGGTTTGAGGTGAATTATAATTTCTCCATTACTTACATTAATATCTGCATCTGTTTTAATTAATGCAAAAACGTACTTCTTTTTATTTGTTGTCATGAAAGTTATAAACTAAGGACAATTATAAAATTACATAAGAATATAGATAATCAAACTAAATATACACATACCAATAAACTTACTCACTGCTGACATTTTCCCATGAGTTGAAAGAAACTTTGGATTATTTATGATAAATTTCCCAGCTTGCACCCAACGTGACATGAGTTTAAACTTTATTGTGTATGCCACACATCTTTCAATCATGCAGTTCTTTGCCATTGAAGCATTGAGAGGCTGGGCAAGATATAAGATTAATAAATTGCTGTTTAGGTGTTACAATAAATATTTTTAGGTACATACCTTTAAATTGAGCTTTTTGCAGACCTCTATCAATCTTGTTTTATAGAATGAAACAGGCATCACTGCATTAATAACATCAATGTCTTCTGGGCTTGGGGAAGCAATCACCTCTTTGCACGAACAAATTAATTGCCGACACTTGCAGCCCTGTTTTAACAAAACATTATATGTTTCTAGCAGTACTTTATTTGTGAATTAAAATACACATAAAACATACTTGATTGTAAAACTGCTGTTTGCTTTTGCCAATGCTAAGAGTTGTGTGACACAGCTGAACGTCCGGAAGCTTGGTTACAAACATCCATTGATCTACCATTTTTGGACCTAGTATTTATTTCACAATTTGGTTTTTAACAAACTTCCTATATCTGGACCGTCCGCAAACTTCATACTCCCATGGGTTTACCGTTCGAAGAAAGATTTATTAATTCCCGCGTTTCGTCACAAAACTAAGGACCCAAACCAATCAGTACAAGTGAAATTTTTCAGGAGTGTTGGCTTTCACTGATACATTTCAAACAATAAACCAGATTTTTCGAAACAATATGTTGGAAATACGTACTGTAGTCTATGTGAAGTGCTATAGAACAGAATTGATTTTTGCCTGATTGAAGGTCGAGGCACTAGCCACCTTCTTGGCAGCCCAATACATGCATCGGAATTTTGGAATGCACATGCAGCACGTTGAAACCAGAGGACAAAATCATGACATCGCCACATGAATATTTTTAAGCTAAAGAGGTGCAACTGTGGTAGGTCGTACGTGTATAGGCTACTAGTGGTGTACTCAAAAGGTAGTACGCGAGCAACTTACAAGAGAATTTGCAAAATTGAATATTTGATTCAAAATTTTTTTTCTTCGGGTTACACACGTTGGCGCTTATAACGTAAATGGAAGACATTTCACCCAACTCATGTAAACTAGTGCATTTGTTTATTGAGCTTGGAGATTTTGATTTGAGCTGGATAAACAGATTACATTTTGACTGCAACTGAAGTTGCCGAATAACGACCACCCCATGCTACTGCACTCTAGCGGTGTATTGATGTGAGAAGTTGCATGCAAGCGTGAGGGTATTTTCCCTTCAATTTACCCGCGAAGTTAAATAAAAATATATTGCAGTGATTCAGGTGCAAACAAAAACAAATTACATTTACCAAATCATGTAGAAACCCTTTAAATATATAGCTATTAGTTATTTGCTATAAAATTAAAACAACTTGATGACGGCTACACAGGTGTGTTTTACAGCTTGTAAAGAAAACATTAGTATGGTATGTTTTTTTAAACATAAAATTAGATAACAATACCTTTGCCATGCGCTTGTATGTTAACCACAATACTCTCCACATTTATTTTTTCAATGCCTTGCAGCTTTGCAATGCAGTACAAAAGCTTTGTGCCGAAATTGGTGTTGTTTGGTCCCAAGTCATGGAAAACGATTTACCCAGAAAATGGGAGAGACATGGAGACATGATCTTGTTACCGAAGAATTGCTTTGGAGAGGATTTATGGGCTAATGTTGGTAAGAGACACAAAAGTTAGCTCAAGTGTACAAAACCCATATGTGTTATGTTGACATTTAGTGAGGTTATCAGTTTTACCATCACTAAGCTTATTTGTAGGTTTA
This sequence comes from Ascidia mentula, assembly GCF_947561715.1. Classification (NCBI taxonomy): domain Eukaryota; kingdom Metazoa; phylum Chordata; class Ascidiacea; order Phlebobranchia; family Ascidiidae; genus Ascidia; species Ascidia mentula. The sequence continues at coordinate 10,300,835 of NC_138568.1, forward strand.
GAAAAGAACAAACTTTGGGATGTGGTGGCCAAGACGCTCAATGCTAAAAGACTGGCACAACAAACTATTATCACAAATGATGACTTTCGTACGCCACAAGTTGTGATGTTAAAAGGAGATAATCCTATTGTGGTTCACCAAGACAACAAAATCAAGTATGGTAAAACAAAGTGCTTCAGTACAATTGTATGCACCAGGATAACCACTTTTTTCACAATAGGCCATAAATATTTGACCAGGGAAGATTAGGGGCTGAAAATTGTTCCAAACAATATAATTGGGCCGAAATGCTTTCCGTGTACAGCCAATTTAATAGCAATGATTTCTGTGTCCAAACCTGTCGCGCTGTAGTTCGTTGTCACAGTAAAATGACATATTTTTTATGTAAACCTGGGCAACGTAATAAAAAGCATTGAATTTTTAGGTATGAGTTTGATGTTACAAAATGCATGTTTTCTTCGGGAAACATAACTGAAAAAATTCGTATGGCAAAACTCAACTGTCACGATGAAGTTATTGTGGACATGTTTGCAGGTTCTTTTGTTTTTTATGACATCAAAACTTTTGTTATATACGTAACTCACGAAAATATATTCGTGTTATATGTATTATAAAGTATGAGTAACAACATTATAGTTTTTAACTTTTTCCTAACTAATAAAAATTTTTGAAGGCATTGGATATTTTACTCTTCCACTGTTGGTCCATGCAAAAGCAAAGCATGTCCATGCTTGTGAATGGAACCCGGATGCTGCAGTTGCTCTGAAGAATAACTTAGCTTTAAACAAAGTTTCACAAAAGTGTTCAGTACATGAAGGGGATAACCGAAAGGTTAATCATTGCTCTTATTTTGGCATATGAACTATTCTTAATGTTTCTCTATTTTAAATAGCATTTAAAAAGTAATATATATTGCACCATGTAGACCAGGGGTGCACAACCTGCGGCTGCGGATGTTAATTGTTGCATCCTTGCACACATTTATTAAAATATATGCGTTAGTGGCCATGTACTATTTAAAATTGTAAGACCACTGTAACGAGATATGTGGCTTCTCAAACTGGTTTGGAAAGACGGTTTGTCTAAATTTTAAGACTCACTATGCCAAGTGTGGTGCAGCTTCTACAACTATTGAATACAGGCAACACAAAGTGCAATAATATAGATGGTGAGGTTAAAACAAATTGATAGCATATTGTAAATCATCATGAAGTTTTAAAAAGCTAAACAGTTTGGATGAAATCATTCAGTCATTCCTAAAACTGTCGGTCACCAACTTGCAAAGGCTGATTCCTGCAGTCACTTTCTGATGTTTTCTCTATTATCATTCAGTCATGTCCATAGGCGTCGATTTTTTAACGTTTTGTAATTAATTAAGGGTGACTTTTTCAGGTTTCAGAAACACGCAAAAAACATTTCGTCAGTCGTATCGCCTTAAACATAGGTAAACGACGCAAATTCCATTTCGTGTCACTTTGTTGCATAACAATCCACGAGACACTTGTGTTTGTACTGATTGTGACAAGGATAATATAGGTCGTTTGAAACTAGCTTAAGGCATAGTATAATGTATGTGTTTTTTCTGACAATATTTCCTAATTTTTTTAATTTAAATGAAATCTAGGGGTGACAATACACACATTGTCACCCCTGTTTGTTTGTGAGGGGTGACATGTCACCCTTAAATCGCCGTCTATGGTCATGTCGTTAAAATGCAAAAGGTTATTGAAAGAAGAGAAAAGGGTGTTTAATCCGAAGTGGGAGGTGCATTATGTTATGATGCAAAAAGCAACACATTCCATGTCGTGTCTAATGTAGCCAAGTTGGCAAACCTTAATAATGCAAAGCAGCATTTTCAGCGGCATGTGTCGCACATCTATGCAAAATTGGAGGGAGAGTCTAGAAAGGTATGTGTCAAAAATTCAAAAAAATGTGTGTACGTCAGCAAACCAATTGTATCTCGTCTTCCTACACTCTACCAATTATCACTGCTTACTACTAGGTGGCATATCATCTTGGTGACAGTAAAGCCCTATTCAATGGAGAATTTGTTAAGCGATGTATCATGGATGTTTTTGAATGCATTCATTCTGACAAGGGAATATTGAATACTCGTCGATTTGCTCTTGTGCAAGTAACAACAGTGCTCAATTTCCTTTAAAAACAACAGTTTGTCTCTTGTACAAAACAGTACAAGATTTCTGAAGCAAATGTTGTCTCTTTAAAAGACATCTCAAGCAGCGCTCAAAAAAACTACAGGAATTGGCCAGAAAAACTCTTTTTTTGGGAACACTCACATGTGTGAAGTAGATTTTTCTAAACGAAGAATTTGAAGAACATGTTCTACTCAAATTTTGGACAGCAATCTGGAGTCGGGTCTGATGTTTTCTATAAGCATCCTAATTTTAAACGTTTATTTTGAAAGGCCATGCAAGAACGATGCAGTCATTAAATACTTCGACACTTAATAACTTTGTAATATATAAAGTATTATTTTACTGGCGAATGTTAGTAAATGATAGTGGGTGTGTTGCAGCTGGAAGCAGTGAAAAAGTTGTGCACTCCAGATGTAGACGTACTGCTTTGAAGAATATTTAACTTTTTTATTCTAGTGTGGCACAACAAAATTTTAAACAAGATATTCTCTGTTTCTATTTATGACTCATCCTTTTTCGTAACTTTACTCCACTTTCCCATTGTATTAAAACAGTGCTTCCCATCCTTTATTAACTTGTGACACCCTACCAAAGATATAAAGATTTTGTGACACCCGGCCAGCCCATGAGCATTGTATGCTGTATTCAAACTTTAAAACATATTCATATTCTACACAAGTAGCACAGACATTGTATGAATGAATGCATACAAAATAAAAACAAAGATGATTAAAGTTTTAAACCTTAAAATAACATCACAGAAGTGTACAGATTATGGTGGAAATTGCACCCCATGAATTTTACTGATGATACCAGGTTGGAAACTGCTGTATTAAACCCTCAGAAGGGCATTATTATTTATTGTGCCTTATTGTAAATATGTAATTTTCTTAAAAAGCTAGCTGTGCCCTGACATGGTAACCAAAACATTTAAAATACATGTATTAAGACAACACTGCATACATTTTTGTGTGTTCTACACCTATATTAATTATTAAGTGTTAATAATTGTTAGTTTTGATAATGTATGATCTGTGTTTGTTTAGGTTTGTCCACAAAATGTTGCTGATCGCATTATTCTGGGACTAATTCCATCTGCAGCTGCAAGTTATGAGGCAGCTTGCCGTGCCCTTAAACAACAACATGGTGGTATTATGCACATTCATGAAAATGTAACATCCTATTCACAAGGAAAGGAACCTCTATTGATTGATGGAAGCATTGCTTTCGATAAAAGAATTAGTTTTGCTGATACTTCATGTAATCGTACAATGAAAAGTGATTGGTTACAATGGGCCATGTGTACTGCACAGCATTTACTTGAAATTTTGGATAAACTATCTAATAATTCAGAAAGTAAAAACTGGTTTGTAAATGTTATTCACATAGAAAGGGTAAAATCATATGCACCACACATTGACCACATGGTGGCAGACTTGGGTATCCATCCCAAGTCAACAAGCTAACCGAGTTTCTTGCTAATTAGTTTTTATTTTGCTTTGGGTTACAGAAAACTGTTTCATTTATAAATTTTTTTATGAAAGTTGCTAAATAACAAATCACAGATAACAAGATATCGTCATGCAATATTTTTACTCTGGTATTTATATTCAGAGTCATACACTGGGTATTTTGTTACTGGCACTAGATTTAAATAATCTCCATGGCATTGATTTGAAGGCTGTGAAAACTTGTTAACTTATGATTGACCAGAAATACATATCAGGTTGCAATACAATTTTTGTCTTGGGAGCATTGATTAATGCTCATGAAGGTTTGGATTCACTAAAGTAATGCATGCAGTTTTAATTAATTTGTGTTTGGGACATTTTTTAAATTGAACATCGAAGAATTTTTGTATAATTTGTAAATGAATATTTTAGCATTTACTGTTGTTTGTGATTTTTGTGGTGTTTTACTGTAGTTATTTTTTCTTGTATCTATTTATGCATTAACAATTTACACTCTGTAATAAACCTGTGCTATTACAGAGCAGTGACATGCATTAACATATAATAGTGTTGTTTAGTCCAAATTTTTGTAGCCAAGTGACTTGACCATGTTATTTAAGGGAGTCGAAATTTGTCAGAAATTTTACAGGTTTTTGTCAAAATTCACATTTCAGCACAGGATTAAAATAGAAACAGTTATGAATGATCACACAACCATGGCACGATATATGGTTTATTGATTTCATGCCACACTTAGCCCAACATAAGCTTTTTTGAAAACAGGTTTGCATGTCATGCCCTTTGCATTATTTCCAAAAATAAATCGGTAACAGCACCACATGTGTTGCAAACCACACCATCATACCAGGTTTGTCTGTTCCAGGTTAAGTAAATACTGCTTGTAACATTAAAAATGCCTCCCATTTATTTGAAAAATAAGGCACATACTGACATGCTACAAACTTCATATTGTCCAGAGAAAACCATTTTTTTTGGTAACTGGTAAAGCATGACAACTATACCAAAGCGCTAATAAACAGTGCAAGTTAAACTATAAAACATTGAATATGTGAGTAAACCAGCTGTTTACATATTCAAACCTATGTAGGTGGTGCAGTACATTTTCACAGACATTTAAACCAAAAATAAAATCAAGCAGCTTTAAAAAGTATATACAAATACCAAATGAACGTTTCATTGGTTATAGTAACACCAATGCTCTGCAAAAACTCACAGCCTCAGATTGAAAAAATACAAAGGAAAATTTAAAGTCATTAAGCAAACATCATTCAGCCAAAACAACATGTCACTTTACAATGTTTTGAACAAACATTCGGGTCAAATTTCATTTGCACTTTGTGCTAGAGATTTACGCTGGTGTAGACTTGCTTGGCATGTCAGTATTCCAAATCATAGCACTAAGAAATATATAAATACCAGTTACCTGGGTTAGTATTGGTAGAAGTTAGTTAATAATTACCAAGATCGTTGAACAAATTGTTAGCTTGGCTGTTTTCTGGTATTTCAGATTGCTCATCATAATTAGTGCTCATAGATTGGATGGATGATAAACTCATATTCGGAGAAACACTGGCAGTACTGTCATACTACAACAAAAAAAGTTAAGATTACAGAAAATGTAATTTATAGAATTCATTAAATTTTAGCATGGCTTGTCAAAAACATTGTTTAAAACAAATGTTAAATATAACTTGCAATCAACTTGACTGTAGTTCAGCAACTGTAATTATGTGACCGTTTAACATACGTTTGCACTTCTGTTACTTTTTTATATAGTAACAACTAAGCTTTTTCGATAGGCATTTGGAATATTGTACTTGGACTGACCTGATTGAGATAAAAAGGGTCTTTTTGAGCAATAGGAGGGTGAGTAGAAGGCTGCATCTGCTAAAAGTGATAAAACATTAGTATTCTTTGTAAAATCTGTCTTTTTGAGCAATTCATACAACAGTGTCTTACCACAGCTGTATTTGGTTCTTTGAACTGGCAACTTGACATAAATGCTATAGGAAACAATAGTTTAATTAGAATTTTTTTTTTATGTTTTTTAGATTGAAAAACTCATCACCCCTCGTTATTATAACACACCTTGAACTTTGTCAGCGTTTATGTTGGGCATGTCTTCATCTGGAATGAGACCTGTAGCAATGGCCATTGCATGCGATGGGTGTTTATTCAAGTAGTTTTGTACTTTAGACAAAGGATTTGTCGTCTGGCAAAAACAAATTTTAAAACATTATTTGGGTTGTATAGGTAAAGCATTTATATACCTGGTAATGGCTGGCAATCTTGTTTAGATCAAATTGAATTTGGTTTTCTTGTTGTCCAACAAGTTCCATATTATTCCAGTTTGATGGCACAGGAAGATCAGTGTCAATACTTGGATTTTGACCTGACATGTTCTGTAACATTGTAACACTTCAGTTGCGAAGAAGGCAAATTAGAAACGTCATGTTTTTTCTTCACAAATTACAGTGCATTACCACTCAAAGTCAAATCAGTCTATATTTTGTACACTTATGTCCTTTACAATTTTATTATAACAATTGGTACCATGTTAATACACATTACGCCTTGCAGTTGTGTTTGAAGTTGCAACAAACTCAGAAATCTTACCATGGTATGGTTTCTGTCTTGCATGACAATAGTTGACTTAATAGTCATGGATTCCATTACTGAAGCATTACCGAACGGTGCATTTATAGGTGTAATACTTTCTTCCAACATTTGATATTTGTAATTATTGTCTTGTGTCTGTAAGTTGTTGGAAAAGTACAACGAACTCGACATGTTTTGTTCGTTACGTGGTTCATTGACATGTGTTGGAAACGGCTGTTGCTGGGCTGTGATTTCAGACTTTGGCATCGTTTTTCCCATAGATGAAGTGTGCATTGTACTATTTTCAGCTTTGCCATATGGGTAGGGTCGTTTATTTCCAGCTCTGACAGCATTTTGCTGCTGGTAACTAGGGTTAGGGTTATGTACAGATGTTTGGTTTGGATCAGTGATTGGATGGTGATGCAAAGGCGGGGGCTCCTGCTTTGAACAACCAACCATTGCACCACCATTGTTAATTGCCTTTCCGGGTGCAACAAACATATTCTGTTGGTTCATAGTCTGGTTCTGGTGATAAGGATTTTGGCCAGGAGAAATGACATCCTTCATGGAGCTACAAGGACTTTGATTTGAATTTGGTTCTGCAAACGGATAAAAGTGAATATCTGAACCATCAGTTCTGGGGCCGTTTTGTTGTTGGAGCGAGTCATCATCGTATGGGTTAACGTTTGCCATACCCCCCACTTCACATGATGCTGGAATGCCAGGATTGGCAAAGATGTCAGAAGTTTGATTTGGCAAGTTTCCACTGTATATGTCCATCTGCTGCATTGACAGAGCACCATATAGAGTTTTTCTGTCAACATCATCAAATCCAGGTTCAAACCCATTTTCCATTTTTGTTTTCTTTGAAGCTGGGCCATCCAACTGCTCCATGCCTTCATTTAGAGGATTTTTCTCTGGTCCTCCTCTTGTGCCAATTGGGTTTACTTGGCCATACAGAATAGCGTGTCCTGTGAAATCAAATCGAAATGCAGAACTGCGTTTCTTCATGTGGTCCTCTCCCTCTTGGTCCCTGTGAGTGGTTTTATTTTAGCCAACATTTACTGAAGGCAGAGCAATAGTTTTGTAACTTGCACTTACGGAATAGGTCGATGTGTTGAAATGATGTAATCTGGTCTATTGTGTCTAAACACCAGTCTGGCAGAGGCAGTTACCCACAACCATTTATTGTTTTGATGAAGGAGTCTGAACACTGTAAGGCCACTTTCACCTTTTCTCATCACTAAAAACACAAATTATGCAATAAGTGGTTGTAACTTTCAGTTAAGTAACAAAGCTTACATTTTGTATGGGCATCTGCACAATGCATCATGTCAGCAGAGTGAATAAACTCATAACCAGATCTCTGCCGAAGTTGCACTTCCGTGTAACCAAGAACCAGTTTTCCCCTGATCAAAAAGTGTTTGGATAATTAACATCAAGAAAATTTATTTTAAACTGCTTGGTCGGTGGGTTGATACTTTTGTCTATTCAAGTTGCATATGGTATAGTCACAAAATTTCATTTAGATGTTAAAAAATGACATTTTCACAATATACGATTTTAACTACACATGTTTTGCTTAGATCAACTAAAACAGTGAGTTATGTTCTATTGCAATAATTTTTCATGTATTGGTACAAACTTTGCATCGATTCCAAGTGGAGTGTAGTCCAGTTTATGCTTTGTGCGAAAAATAAAGTTTTTCGTTCTAATTTCTAGGATGGATGGTGTTTGGAGTGGAGCGGCCAGAAGGAAGAGGGCAGTTTCTGGCAGTAATGGCACATTTCCTTCTCCCCTTCTGTTCTGACCCCGGATTATCCGAAGGTGCCCAGTGAAGTGTAGAGCCTACCAAAGTACCATTTTGATTTATGTATTTTCCCAAATTACATTTGGGTATATCATAACTATGCAAAAACTTTTTGACCGAATCACTTTATTATACTTAAAATCCAAGGGAATAATTCACGAATCAAATTTAGTATCAAAATGTAAAGTGGGGTGTTTAACTCTAAATTGAAAGATAATACGACTGTCTTTGGCAGATACTTTCTACTGTAGTAAACACAATGAGACTCTCATTTTGATACTAAATTAAATAAACATGATAGATGGCAATTCAATCATTCAACAAACAAGTTAAAAATGTTTGCAATAGGAAATAAAGGACTGCACGTTTAACATCAACATCTTATCACTTTTATCATCAAATTTTAATAAACTAGACTTTAAACAATAATGTATGCCTATTTACCAAAAATCCAGATGAGTTGTCTAGCAGGCACCTTAGCCTGCAGATAAATGACCTATGCATCAACCCCTTCTCTGATAGTTCTACAGACAAGAATAGAGGAGTGCATCACAAAAATACAGGAGTGATTTTTAAATGTTTAAAAGTAATAGGCTATTTAAATTCTGTGTACGAGTCGATTGTAATGAAACAACTTAAAAATCACAACTGAAATTTAATTTATGAAATATTACAACTGAATGTTATACCTACGACACTAAATGTTTGCAACGTATAAAACCTTCTGTAGGAGTCATGGTGCCAGTTGGGAAGCCCTGTTTTTTTATTGTTTCACTAAGCAACATTTTTGCAACGATAAAAGTTTTTTTATCCATATTTACCCTTAAACATGTCTGGAGAAAACCCGTATTTTGCATATTCAGGCATCGTTGGTGGATCACCCTCCTGTGGAGGCTCTGGAGGAGCCTGCTGGGGGTTGAGCTGCATGTGTCGCTGAAAAATTTCCCGGTCTTCCGCATGGATTAAGTCCAGCATTGATTGATTCATCACATCACACTTTCAAAAATTTAAACACAAGATGTTAAGAAAAGCAATTTATATATTGTATCAGTAGAACGTTGGACTACACACCCATTCAAAGTCTTTCAGATAAATCTTTATGTTTGATTCATGCTGAACAAAGTCTTGTCTAAATGTAAGATCTTACCTGTGGAAATCCAAGATAGTCCTGCACAGTTTCAGAGACATGAAAAATATTGTAGTCTTGTGTGACAACCACAATAAACCCATGTAGTGCCTGAACAAATCATGAGGTCAAGAACAGGTTCTATTTCATTTCTGTGATTCATTGCTGATATAAGAGTAAATCCACAACCAAACATATTGCTATTAACTTATTTTAACTAAATATATTCAAGTGTTTTACCATTAGGGAAAGTTGACTCTCTGTTTCTGTGAATGGCAACTGGTCTTGCAACTTGGGCACCATCTGCCCGAGTTGTTCCAATTCATTGTTGTCTGACAGTTCAGCTTAAAACACATTCATTTATTGACTTTGTGAAGGACCCTTGTTAAAATGGTATGAAATCAAACTACACAGAGACTTAACATGGATTTTAGTTTTTCTTTTAAGTTTGTGACATGTGTATTTTTGGTCAAAAATGTATTTGTTGGACATGTTAAGGTAACTTATTTGTTGTTAGAGCATAGTTTTTTCATTACATAAAAAAGTGTTGGTCGGCAGCGCCAAACCCAGACGCCCTATCGTCTACACATCATGGCGTGGCCCTAAGGCGCCCTGCTTATTGGAGTGGAACTGTTAGCGTGCGAAGCGAGCGTTTCTTTTGCCCTCAGATCGCTACACTGCTGGTCTTCTTAGCTTCGTCTTGTTTCTTTTACGCTCAGTGGAGCACAGGCGCTTCGAGGTGGTGGCGAAACGGTTGGTTTTTTTGTGTTAGTACTGCACGTCCTCCACGCATGAAAGCGCACGTTACTGTCCCTTGTAATCGCTTTTGTGCAACTTTAGAAGCGTTGCCAGTGTGGTGCACAACTGGCATTTCTGCGAGAGTGCTTCTGTGGCCGGTAATGATTTAGTTCACTCTCGCTGCTCGAAAAGTTCATTTATCGATTCGGAAAAGAGCGTCTGCAAAAGCCATCTTTTTATTTTCCACGAGTCTGGAAACTTCGCAGCCTGAATCATGGAACAAGAAGTTTACAACAACATTCCATTCAATCGAAAAAAAAACGAACGTTGGTGATAAAGTTGTAAGATTTCGTTAACGTTAAAACGGACCTTTAATCACGCTAGTGTAAGAGACCCTTTGCCCAGTTCTCATGGCTGAAACCCTGCAAAAAATACGTGACAAGAAAAACATATTTGCGGACTATCACTACACTGCTTTTATTTGTGACCACTACACGTGGTGAAGCAGTTTCTAATGCAAATGTGGTTTTTGCTTTAGTTTCCTCCTAATTATAGGCTATAGCAGAATAATATTGCCGGAACTCACCGATATTACTCTACAAACATAATTGTCAGTACAAAATGGTAGGGCAAATAAATTTCTTTGGCAGTGTATTCCGCACGCCAGTTATCGCTAAACAAACAACTGCAACAAAAGGCCAATACCGGCCATGTTTTCGTACCTCTGAACAAACCGGATTTGTGTTGAAGATAACGTGTGTTACGCTTTCAATCCAACCTTGTATGCCGAGCAAGGAGTGCCTTTACTTTGGATTTTGATAACGGAGGTAAGTAACATGTTGTTTGTGAAAGGCTGTTGTATTTTTATTAAAATGATCAGAAACAGCGCTGACGGCACAATGTCTGCACTGTACCACTCGAAATGCGCAAGTGGTATGTATACAGTAATGCAATTATATGCCATCACAACTGTTTAGGCCAAGTCCGGATAGATTTCATTGTCAGATGCAATACACTATTGTTTGCTTGGTCGCACAACGCCACTATTCATTTGGGTAGTTATTTGGCATTGACACAAAACTATTATGAAACAAATTAGTAATTTCCAAGCACGAGGAAACAAAATGAATTTTCTGTGTTTTATTACATCATACTGAACAGGCTTACCGGCATAATAGGTTTTGTTCCGGAAATAAGCAACTGCCAGACGCAATATTGAAAGCTTGTCAAGCTTGTTTAAAACTTCATCAGTGAACGGAATGGACTTTGCCAAGTGGTCGAGCTCAGTATTGAGTCTGTCCCGGTGCCTTTTGCTGGGGTTGGTCTTAGTTTCCTCCTGCGAAGCTTCCTTCTCTCTGAATTACAAGCAATTCATTAATATTGCAGTAGCTGCGACTGTGACTGTATCCTACATAAGGAACAACAGCGCAAAAAATGTTCCACAAATTTTGCTTTGCCAAAGTTGAGAAACAGCAGTTTCAGAATTTGGTTGCTGCTGCGCAATTTTAAATGTGTAACTTTACCGAAGTAAACACAGCAAAAAATGTATCCTGCGCGATAAATGGCGTCATAATCTCGACAAATGTAACGCAAAAGTTTACGTGACTGGCGACAACCATGAGCACTTCGTGATATAGCAGATCATGTCTTGTTGCTGTGTTCATATTTATTTGCTGGAAATGGGGATGACGCAGCAATGCTGTGGAGCCTTCTTGTTTTGCGCCGAAAGATTACTTCCGAAAACTATTTTATGGACGTGTCTATTGCCAAAACCAGAAAAAACAATTTCTTTTCAATTGTAGAGCAAAGAGCAACGTAATTTGTTCGATGAAAGTTCAGGAAGTTGTTGCAATGCGTCGACAACTCCGAATTCCTTCAGTAGTTCTTTAAACGAAAATTAGAAAATAATCCTCAAAAAATGTAGCCTATACCACAATATGAGTTGCTGTACGAACCAGAAACCACTTTCTATGTTATGTTAATTTTGCGCAATCTTATGTAACCTTGGGTAGCCTACATTGTAACCATTTTCTGATAATCTGTAATTGTTAATAAAGGTCGCATCGTCGCTAGGGCGACATTGTACCCTATGAAAACACCTGGCATCTGCTGCTGTCGATCTAATGCTAATCGGATGTTGATGCGAGTGCGGAAGCGTCCATTTTGTGTGACATTCCGCATTCCATTACCGTGCACAAGACAAACAAGGATGTGAAACACGTTTGCCTTCAACGAATTACGTTACGTTTACACACTGACAAATAACATGCACCTGTCAACCAATAACAGCCCACAGTACATGGTCATGGGAAATGTTAGGCGGAAAACAAAGATAATGTTGCGACGTACAGATGCCTGATTTTGTAGAATGACAGCTAAGGTGTTGTTGTTTACTGGTTAAAGGGCATGTTGGCAGGTTGATCTTGTGAGTCAGTAATGGGTTTGCCCACCAACCAACCATGCTGGTAAAACAAAATCCCTTTATCACATTGATCACTGATAGAAGTCTAAATTAATCCGCTTTTTATTTGGTGTGTGCTGACGGTGTGTACATTTGACTGATTAAGACTAACCAATTAAAATAAAAGCCATTTCCCACAAAATTATATTGCGTGCTATGCATGAAACACAAACACGAAAAACTCTGGATAAACTTGGATTAGGTCATTGTTACTGATGAAGCGTTTTTGAAACTTAATAACCTTGCAGCAGCTAATAATTTATTTACATGGTTAAAAATATTTGTTGTTGTTGGTGACCGTTCAGTGACGATAACCATCAATTTTACGCCAGAACAAGTCAATAATGGAAAAACAAAGTGCGGTCAAAACAGCAGTACTTTTTATTCACCAAAGGAAGCAGGCGAGCAAGCGTTTGACATTTATCTGCTGCTTGGCAAATGCTGACAATGTTCCTGGTTCCAAACTCGTTCTATGGGCTGGAAACCGTTTGATATTTCGTAGCTGGCAGGAAACGTTACTACACTGCCAAAGCTCTTGCGAGAGGGATTGACAGTACCTAGGAGTTTTGACATGAAAGCTACAATCAATATGCTCTTGCTATGTTTCCCTTGCAACATAATCAAAGCAACGCCGTCATGAGTTTGTTGCGGTACACAAGTTTAAACTTGATTGAAATCAGATCTACTTGCGTTTTCTTTGAAAAGCGTAATGGTAAGTAAATCTTTGGGAAATTTCAATTCAGTTTATTTTTTGACCCTGTCATTTATCAAAGTATGTTTAAAGAGATCACAACAACCAACTTGTATTGGCGTCAAAGGTAAAATCATTGGTATTTGGATTCTTCTCGGCCGAAAGCAAGATGGACGACGTTGCGTGACAAGGCACGCGGAGCCTAGCGGCGATTTTTTTTTATTTTGCCTTATCATTCTATTTCGCCCTTTGTTGACGTTCCACCCGCTGGTTTCACCGTGAACCTCTAATTTCTTTCGTAGATATGGTGGCGATGACAGAATCGTGCGCTATTGGGCATGGTTGTCAGCTGAGGGATCATGATACCCATATTCTAACAGACATTGCACCCGTTGATTTTACAACAAAAGTAAAAGTTATAAACGTGACAACATCAAAGAAATTGTCCATTTCTTGACATCAGTTAAATTAAATACAAAAAGACGCGGAATGAGAAGGAATCTTACTTCTTGGTTTGAGGCCGCCGTCTCTTTTTTACAGCATACTGGGTTCCGTTGTTGGCTACTTGAACACCCGACATCGCGAAACTGAAAACAGACAGGCTTTCTTCTCAACAAACGTACATGCGATTTTATGACAAATTCTTGTAGCGAAACACTTTCAAAGTCTCTTTTCTGTAAACTTTTCTATCAGATCTATTTGTGACTACCAAAGCTTCAATCAACAAAAAATCAATATCTTATACATGTTATTTCGTAAAGCTGCCGTAATGGTGTTATCCAAAATATGCCTGTTGCGCGAAATCGTTCTCTCTCGAAAGGGAAGCAAAAGAGGTAGACAAGCCAGCTACGTCACGGTTCTCCCGTTTTTTGGCTGTTTGCTCTTCTCCGGGCCTCAGCTCTGAGCAGTGGAGCACATACACGTGCGCGAAGCACGCAAAATCGTCCGCACACCCATGAGACACGAGGAAACACGTAAAAGAAGTTTTTTCATTGAGGCAGACAGAAACGTGATTTTTGCGCGGCTTTTTGCTTTTGTTCAAATCGAGATTTATTGAAGATTGCCCTTTGGCTATTTAACGTACATTTGTGGTTATGCTAAATCGTATAGCCAAGAAATCACTAAATTTCAAAACATCGAGATCATTTTGCTCCAA